>NC_133647.1:33381036-33702075 GCF_009905375.1 Apium graveolens
CTAAGGAGAAATTTTTAATTTATTAAATCACTCTGAAATTTTGTAATACATAAAATAATTGAAAGTATTTCCTTTTTATAGTAGAATAATTTCTTTGACAATCATTCCAATGTGCAGATGTAAACTGGACTATTTGTTCTTTACTGTTGACTACTTGTTTTAGTATACCGCCATATCCTAACTCAGAAGCATTTGTTTCAACTACTTTAGAAGCATTTGGATCAGCAAGGTGTAGACAAGGGATTTCTAGAACCTGAGCTTTGATTTGTCGAACAATTTCGGTATGTTCAGATGACCAAGGGACGGGGTTAGTTTTAAGGCGGTCATGTAAGGGCTTGGCTATCCTATTGATGTTTGGATAGAAGTCTAGGACATAGTTGAGACTTCTTAAAAATCTTTGGAGTTGGGTTTTATCTGTGATTTTATCGGGAAATTTTGTTGCAAAAGTTAGGGCTCTTTCAATTGGTGTAACTGTTCCTTTTGATATGTAGTGGCCAAGAAATCTTACACGAGTTTGAAATAAGGAAATCTTGGATTTTGATATGACTAAACCACTTTTCCTAGATACATGGCAGAAAGTTTTAAGGTGTTTGAAATGTTGTTCAATAGATTCTGAAAAAATTAGAACATCATCAATATACTATACAGAATATAGAATAGTCATTAAATATATCATTCATAATTCTTTGGAATTCGCTAGGGGCAGTTTTGATTCCAAATGGAAGGACATTCCATTCATACTGTCCGAATGGGACTGTAAAAGGTAAATCAATCATATGTTGTTTTCTATGCCAAATGAATTTGGTAAGTCAGAACAGAGTTCCGCTTCTATTTGTTTTAGTAATTTTAAGATTTTTTCTTTGATAAAGCGGTCTTGTAACTACTTCTCAATCTTGTGAGAGGAAAGGTCTTGTTTTAGATGGGATAATTGTATATGTTTGCCTTGTATTAAGGCATTTATCTCGTTATTATATATAGAATATGCCTTTATTGTATTGAGGTTCCTTGTTTTGGGTTTTTCAAGAAATGGGAAGGTAAGTTTGATGTCATGGGTTTTGAAAGTAATACCTTTGTAGGTGACAGTATAGGGGGTTATTAAATTGAAGAAAGGTGTACCTAATATGACAAGATGATGTATTCCTTTAACTAGGAGAAAATATGTCTTAATTTGGAAGGTTTTATTATTAATAGAGGCATCAACCTTACTAACTACATTGAGGTTTGAGTTATTAGCGGCGGTTAATTTTTCGTTGGTATGTTAATGAAATCTTTTTGGTATTATTTCTTCTTAAATACAATTCAAATCTGCTCATGTATCGAATAAGGAAATGGTATCTAAGATAAAGTCATCTGAGAAGACAACTTTTACTTTTATGAGATATTTTCGGTAGGTTACTTGTCTTAATTCATATAAGAAATCTTCATCTTGTTCAGGAGTATTGTTTAAACTGCTTAGTTCTTTTTGTTCAGTATTTTGCTCTTCTACTTCACGAATTAGAAGGACATTAATGCTTCAGAATCTATCTTCTATTGTTCTTTAAGGAATTTTAATTCTTCTTTGATTTCTTTGTGTAGGTCTTGTAATGTTGGAACGGATTTCTGGTTGGGTTTTTGTTTTTTTAATATTGTGGTCAAGTCATATGTAGTTTTTGTTGATGGGAGAATAGAAGGTTTTTGTTCTGGTTTGGGTTCAATTGGTCATTGGAGTAATTTTTCTAAGAGCTCTTTTCTTATTTGGGGATCAGTTATTTTCTATAATTTCGAGAGAATGTTCCTCATTTCTGGTTAGGACGTTGATTCGTCTGTCTTCAGAGGAGGAATTGTGAGAGGAAGATGAGCTTGTTGCAATCTCATCTATTTGAAGAGGTTCATCATTTCCAGACATTTCAGATGTCTCGGAGTCGGAAGATTCAAGGAGTGAAGCCGAGATTTTGTTGGATAGGCTTTCTTCTATGTTTAACTCTTGTATTTTCCTATTAAGTCTACAGAATCTAGATATATATCCCTTTTTTCCGCATTTGTAACAAGTTATATCATTATTGGTTGGTTTAGTAAATCTATTTTTGTTGAAAGGTTTTTTTGTTGTAGGAAGGTTTATTGTTATTATTAGAGGAAGGTTTATTATAGAACGGTTCTGTTGATTTTTTGTAGAAATGTTTAGACTTTGTGAAAGACCTTTTCTGATAAGGTCTTTGATATGGCTTGCATTCGCCATCACATTTTGTTTTGAATAGCTTTTGTTGGGATTATAGTCAAACTGTTGACAGAAAGTACCTAATTCCTGCTTTGTTCTTTTCATTTCCCATTTGAGATATCTTTGGGGTTTTAAATCTTGACAAATCTTTAGGCCTTCTCATTGTGTCTGGCTTATGAGTTGGCCATATGTCAGGTTTTGTAAGGTATCGGGCTTCCGTGTTCAGTTATTAAAGAGGTTCTAACTCTTTCACCGAGTAAAGTTGGAAGTCCGGCTAAGAATTTTTCCTTCCAATTTGCATGGTTCGAGTCTTCTCTAAGCATGACTCTGGTAAGGAAAGTAGTTTTATATCTATAGAAATCACTAAGTTTTTTACATTTGAGATTATGTAAAAGCTCAACATTCTTATCTCTCAGGTGAGAAGGGTCACCAATGAAGTGGTGTGTTATGACTAGAATGAGTTGTACTACTGCTCCTTGGATAGGGTTTCCTTGTTCATCTAAAATGGGTTTTCCCTCTTCATCTTCCCTAATGGAATTTAGGGTTTCAAGATGATTTTCAAGGGTAAGGTGATAGTCCCACCAACCTTTTAATTGGCCAGAGAACTCTACTATGAGTAATTCAGCTATAGCTTTGTTCGGGGTTCCTATTTGGGTTGTATAAACATTGGCTGTCATGGTCATTTGCTGTAAATGATTTAGAATGTTATATTCAGACATTCCGTCTATATTCCATTCATAAACAGAGGATGCATTGAATTTAGACTGGGTTAAAATTTCAGGTCTATTTTCAACTTCAATGTCTGAGGCTGTGAATTTTGGAATCATTTGTCGAAGGTCATGAACTTGGGGTATTTCATTTATGAAAGCATCTTCATCTGAGTCATGATGTATGACATTCAGTTGTTTAGATGAAACACTGTCAGCAGCTATTTGGGTTATGGAAGAGGAAGCTTCAAGTCTGCTAAGATGGTCTTTGATGGCTTTAATGAATTCTGGTCTATTTGTTTGAATTTGTTGTTGGCTTTTTCTAGAAACTTGGTATGGCTTAAATATGGGTTCTTGGTTATTAATACTTTTGGGGAAATTTATTGTTTTTTGAATCCAGTCTTCTATTCGGTTTAGTTGACTTCCTATGCTATTTAGGTGGGTGTTTGTGTAATTAACAGCAAGGATTGTATTTCTAGTATTTTTTAGTATGTCATCATCTGGTCTCTTGATGGGGTGTGCCTCGATTTTTTCACTATGAACTGTTAGTGTGACATTTCTAAAAGGTGGGTGGTGTGATTCTATAGTTCCGCTGCTTGTTTCCCATTGTTTCTGTTTTTGGCTCATGCTTCGAGTGAGTGGGTTTAGGTAATTTGTGAATGGGAAGTATAAGTTTTGGTCAGAGGAGTAAATTTCCAACCAATCAAAGAATAACATTTGGATTTGTTTTGGTTGAGAAATTCATAATAAATTTCTTGAAGTTGTGTCTTTTGTTCTTTGAAGTTGGTAAAAACCCAATTTCTTTTTCAGTATTTTGGGGAGAGTAGAACTTTTCACGGAAAAAAGTTTTATTGATTTGAAATTCTATTTCAATCACATTTAGCTCACTTGGCATTCCCATATTCTCAGTTATAGCATAGAAGGTTGGGGATGTTGGTGATGAAGGGAAAACCGTGTTTTGGTTTGGTGGTAATTGACTTTGTTTATAGAAAGGGTTAGGTATATTGGAAGAATAATCCACACCACCCATAGAGGTATTGGGTATATCTGATGTAGAGTATCTTGGTCTTGAGGAAGTGTTAATGATAGAAGGGATTTAAGAAATCCTTTCTAAATTTAAGGTTCTTGAGGAAGCATCAGAATATCGAGAACTAATAAAAGGGGCTCGGGATGATCGATCAAATGCAAGAGTGACTCTTCCATTGACATCTTGGTGAACTTGGTGTATTTGTGTGTTTGGTTCTAATCTTTCCGGTAATCTAGGGCGAGCTACCCCTTCTAAAACCCATTCAGTCGGAAGGGAAATGTCATGCCATTTTATGGATCAAGGAATAACTGTGTTAGACCTTGAAAGGTCAGTTTGAAGAAGGATGGTTTCTCCTTTGATGAAAGCATTTTTATGCCCATCATCACCAATGGACATTATTGCTTTGTAATGAATTCGAAAGATTAAAGCAACCGGAATTGATCCTTCTAACATTTTATAGTTATGGAGTGTCATTCTATGGATAACATTCTTGTCTTTAAGAGAAATGGATAAATTTGGATAGCAACTAAAAGAGATGGGTCCGTTACATAGACTTGATTCTATAGAACTTAACAGAGAGTCATTGAACTCAAAGAATCTAGCATCTCTTAAAATGCCTAATATTGAGGTGTCTAATCCTTCTTTGGTTAAGGGCTTAATTCCTACTTGGACTAGACCTATATGGATGTAATTGTATGATTTTGATAGTTTTTCTAGGGAACTTTTGGTGAGAAGGTGAATTGTTTCTAATGATTTTGATAGGTGTATGTCCCTTTCTTCGATTTTGATGGAAAAACTTGAACTATGCCATTTTGTATCATAAACTTGGCTTTTTGGGATTTTTGGGATGTCCCAACGCTCTATTGCTTTTTGGAGGTTTTCTACGTTGGTTTCCTCACTATGTGTAATATTTCTTGAGTCTGACGTACTAGTGAAAGAGTTTGAAAGAGATGTAGTTCTGCAGAATACAGAATCCATGTTCTAGGTTCAAAAAAGATGTAGGCTAAGCTTTTGCTTACAATCCTAGAGAAAACGGGTTTAGTGCCTCCTATGGACTTATAAGCGATAAACTAGGCAAAATGACTCGGCAAGGGCTTAGCTACAAAAGTTAAGAACTAAGAACAGAGAAACAGTAGGCAACAATATTACAACGTCCTTTTGGCTTTTACTACTTAGTAATTAACTTGACCAAATTTTGATAAAAATTCAAATTAAAATTCTGAAAATAAATTTAAAAAGGGATCAAATATAATTTCTAATTTTCTAATTATATGATATGTGTAATTTGATGTCAAAGTTAATTTAATTCCTTAAAAGTCAAAATAAGACTCATACTAACATACTATATCATGGAGAGGCTAATTTTATAATATGTTACATAATATTTTACATGCGCACTATGTATGATTTTCAAAGTGCTCTTCGTGGAAATTAACTTTTGATTTAAATTTTTTTGTACTTTCAAAAAATTTAACTATGAATGAAAAATAATGAAGGATGATTTATTGAAGAGTATTCTATACGTGTTGCCACTTGTCACGTTCACGTATAGAGGTCCCCACACCCAGACCCAACCGACAAAATTTACAAACAATAATGCGTGAAGGTGAACGCGATGATGATGAATGTAAATAGAGAAGTTTTTCAAGATTGTGTTGTGCCGTTTGCGGTGCTATGAAAAGAACAAATTTCAGAAGTTGCTATTGACTGACCTATGTTGTCAATTCTGTCGACCCCACACGCCTATTAACTGCCGCCGCTCTTGTCATATGATTAGTATTATATTTATGACTTAATTTAATGGAGATAGTAGAAACATTTTGAAAGTAACACTCACGTGATTGAACTATCAGATTGTTAACCCATGATTGGATTCTGTCAAACTTGTGTAACGGTCAAGGCTAAAAATGAAAACATAAAGTTGAAGCTATTTACATACAAAATGAGGTGTATATGACACCAAATAATTATTCTTATCAAAATAAACGAGAGAAATGTATAACCTGAACATGAAACATATGATATGTTGTCAATAAACTACATATGGATTAGTTTTATATCAGAAGTTTTAAAAAGCAGCAGATAGTTTTAGCGAAAACAAGATTCGTGTCCCTTTGGACCCAGATGATTCATCTTCCAATTCTAAGTTATTATTTTTTTATAGAATTCACAAGATTCGTTATCTACTTCTCTTCTACAACCACAACTCCCTGGAATCCTAGTAATAAATTTGATTGATTGCACTTCATAAATTAAAAAAATCTATTAATACTGTGCATCGCAGAAGTTGATGATAGTTCCCTTATTGAGATTTTTTATGTGTAACAATTCACTCGTGCTTTTGTAGAGGACAAAACTTCAATAGCTTAATTATCAAATGATTTATCGTATTTAAACTACAAATACTAAACTTTTATATTTATTCGGACTCTTGAATTCGAGAACTCAGTCTTTCAGTCTAGTTCAATATGAATTGTTCCAAGAACAAAGTTCTCTTTGCGGATATATTACAACTGGGTGTCAAGCGCTTTAGGTTCAATTTCTCCACTAATTCAGGTGGATCGGGAAAACTTTAAGCTGACAAGAACCACATCCTCACCGGATCTCCATACAGTGGCCAAGTCACTTAGTAAACCAAAAGATCTTCAAAAGTACAAACTGGTAAAAAGGTGGGAAGAATGATATATGTCATATTTTGGAGGTTCCGGTCTTGGTAAAATATATTGGGATCATATACACCCAATTTTATATGTAAAATAGCTTTGACTATTATGTTTCCAAATTTATCCCCCAGTATTTAACATTTGTTAGAAAATTTAAACGAAATGCAATTGTTCGTTTAAAAAATATTGTTCAACCATGTTGGTGCTACTTTTTATATATGAGTCATTTTCATGCAAAATAATTAAAGTTAATGTCATCTTTCTGCAATTAAGTCTTTATTTATATTGTGAGCTAGTTGAAGATACGTACAATTGTATTTATCTTTCTTTTAGGTCGGTTTCTCAAAAAAATCACTATAAATTGGTTATAAATATATGACTGATTCGATAAATTCCGGATAATTTATCAATCAATTATTTAATTTTTTCACAAAATTATTTGATAAATTGTAAATTATATTTTACTCGATTAGTTTCAATTTTCAAAGTATGTATTTACGATAATTATTAGGAACTACTTAAGTGTAACGCACTATACATGTAAATATGTAATGTGACCGTACTTGTCTGCAAGCAATGTGAGTTTTCTGCTCTGTGTTCCAATTAAATCTTGATTTTTTTTTATAATTATTAGCTTTTATATTGAATAGTTTTATATTATTTTTAAATGATAAAAATTACAAAATTTAATTGATTAATGTTGTAAGATTATAAATACTATTCTAGATTAATATTTAAGCTTATACGAATGAGAAATCAAGGTGATAAGAGCCTTGGTTATCATCTCTGAGGGGTTTCATCGGGTTTCACCGGTGGAAAGCCCCGATCTATTCTTCTTTTTATTATTATTAGTTCATCTCTTAGTTCAAATCTTGTTAATCTTCAATAATTTCCCAATTTATTTGGGTATTGTTTGTCTCTCCTTGCGAGAGTTTGGTTTTATTTGATTTGTTTGCAGTTCATCATGCCCGAGATCACAGATCTGCGAAATTTTCATGGTGTTGATTCGGTGATAAAAAATTTTATGGTGATGCATTTGTGGTCGATTGTTCAAAACAACAATGGGAGGATTACATCATGTAAATATCTCTACAAAAATCGCTTGATTGCCTATTTAAAAAGGAAGGATTCAACAGCGATATAATTATGTGTTTGTTTAATTTCGATCATATGTGTATATGCCGTATGACTTTTCATTATTGAATTATTTTCATTTTCAAAAAAAAATAACGAGCCTTGGATCAGTTAAGGGTATTTCAGACTTCTAAGCTCTTGTTAGTTCTCTTTAAAAAACGTAAAACTGGAGTTAACTATCATTTCACAAGTCTTCAACCATGTAAACTCTCTTCAATAGAATTTGAGTCAATTATCACGTGCAATAATTTGGTTAGTTGATTACAATTACAAACATCAAATTCAAAAATGAGTATTTTAACTGAAAATGTGGAGTCAGGTACGAGTTTGCAAAGAATATTACTTAAACGCCCTATAATAAACATGTCTAAAACGAGTTTAACACAGTAATGAAGCAATAGTTCGTAGTAACGTAACGTTAGTGGATGATAATAATATAATAATAAATTATTTAGCAATAATTCGTAGCGACATAGTGACAAATGTGTGTGAATGATAATAAATAATAAAGAATTATTTAGTAAAAGTCATGTACTCATGTATGGGGGGGACTTTATTCCTATATTTATTTAAATTTAAATTAAATAAACTTTGATGCTTCTACCAGACCAAAAGAGCTGCGTTTTCGCTCGTGGGCCACATTAAGTAAGAATTTTTAATACAAATTTAGAAATTGGTCAAACTCGAAAAGTTCGTTTTATTTCATCAATCCGCCCTGTATGGAAATGTTCGTCAAAATGCACAGATAAATTCGGTTGTATTTATCGTTAGTTACGTTTAACCAATCTATATAATCTTAAAGGCTACGATTGCCCATATAAGATTTACCCATAAATTTACCCATGATCCATTTTTTTCACATAAAACTTATTATACACATATACATGAATCTTTTACATTTAAATTTATCCTAACCCACTAACCTTTAAATACTAAATCAATCTAAACACCTCAATTGCTCAATGATTATAGCAAATTAAAAACTGAATAGCACATCATTATTCCCATTTTCAAAATTCAAAATTGTAAATGATTATCACATATCTCTCCAAAATGGCACACAAAATCATTTAATCTTTCTTATTTTTGCTTCCTTCTCCTTCTTCACCTGTATTATCACTCAATTTTCGTCTATTATTTTAAAAAAAATATACAGGATGAAGTGATAATGGATCATACCTCAATGGTTTCAAAAATTATAGTTCGTCTGCGTGTGTGTATACATACATATAATAGTTTATGCACCTTCTTTTTTTTACTTTACTATACTATTTTGATTTTGAATGATATTTTTTTTATCCAGCATGAATATATATATATATTTGTATGTGTGTGTATATATAAATATACGTTTTGATTCTAAACTGTCTACTGTCTATTAATGTTTGACATATGTTTCTATTTTTCATGTTTAACTTAGAGGTGCATATTACGTGTTTGACGAAATGCTCAAACTAAATATTTTTCATGGTCTCTAATTTTAAATGGAGCACAATGGATTCAACATGTATGTATTTCTGATTTCCAGGTCATATAGGTTGTAAGTGGGTTTTATTCAACATTTTCGAACGATATATCACTATGCAATAAGGTACATAAAACTTTAAGCAAGAAAAATGAAATAGTTCTAATTTAATTAGGCTGCCATTATGTTCCGTATCAACTTCTATTGAGTTTATTTAAACAAAATTTGATCAATAATCATGTTTATCTTATATTGGTTTGATGTAGAATTTAAATCTAAGATGATTGCAGCCAGCGAATTTTACAAATGTTATGTCTCATACCCTGTAACTTTTTACAGATTTAATTTATGCACATATTGGAGGTTCTGTTTCTAATGTACTTGAATTTCTGCTATATGTTCCAGATTTTTTGTGAAACTATTATATTAATATGGTGGTTCAACCGAGTTCTTCTGTGCCATTCGCTGCTAGAGTTACAGATAAATCAACTTAAGTTGCATTTTTCCAGGGGGTCCAGGCGAGTGATCCAGGCATGAAACTGTGGAACTGAAATATGCAAGTGCAACCCGTAAGAATAGGCTTATTTGTTAATTTAAATTAAAATTTAACAACAATTTTGTTTTATATCAAATTAAACTTTGATGTTTGCAGATGATATTTGACCTGATTACAAAGGTCATACGTGTATATGTAAAGTATTGATAATGTTTTTTTTCTCTTTGAATGGATATATTAGTATCCATATTTGACTAAAATTGATCATCTTGATCACCAAACACAAATGTCATTGATCCGGTTAGTTTTATTGACCATAGCAAATTTGTCCCTAACATATTTTAGTTCTTCCATGACACATGACTAACTCTCTTTTATAAGGTCTACTAATGATAAATAAAATGGTCAGTGCTATACTTTTGTCCCTCCAAATAAACCCAAAAACTAATGGGTTCACATTCGTTATGTCTAATACTAAATTTTATAAAAGTCATTGCATGATATCTACCAAATCTTCTTGAATAAGCATGACATTTGGAAACCTTTTTATTTTTTAAATGTGAGTGCAACTCAAAAAATGCTGCAGAGGACATTATATTTCTTCTTTTCGGAATATTTCTCTGGATAGCATACTTTGTGACTCTGTCACATTAAAATATTTGGCTTTTTACTGATAATATATGTATTTCAACTTTTCAAATGATGTTTGGACTGAAGAGAAATATATAGTCACGCTGAATAATCTGATAGCCATTAAAAATTTGTGGGATTGTATAATACTCTGGTATATCAACCAGAATAGGTGTTAGATCATTTAATAATGTTGCATATTTTACTTGAATCTACTTCCAATATGATAGCTTAAAATGTGTGTGTTGATTTTGTATCTAATTTATTATGTGATTATTATCAATTTTTTAAGTTAAAATAAATAAACTCAATCACGTACAGGGCTGATTATCGGTTTAAAATTATTTTACAGTTGGCATGTGCTGCAGGGCATAGGCAACTATCAATCCTCTAGCTTTTTTTTGATATTCTTCGTCCCGCTTGAATGAGGTATTGATATAAGATTGAAATTTTTTTATTTAATTTATGGTAAAATGAGCTAATTTTAATTTTTTTTTATTTAGTTTTGTATGGTAAAATGAGCTAATTTTAAATATATATATATATATATATATATGACTGAAATTTATCATATTTCAAAGTTTAGGCATCAGACATTAATTTGATATTTGAAATAACCATAATCTTAAAGATCTATATTATAGAACACTATCGTAAATAATAGGTTATAACTTTGTGTGGATATTGTACATAGCGTAATCCTTTATATGTCTTCAAAAGATAGTGCATTGCGCTATGATGTAACTCAAAAATTTCTAAAGAAGTATTTCATGTCTGAAATGTCTGATTTGAAGCTGAATTTTTGTTTGTAATGCCCGATGCAAATGTGATTTCAGGTTCCTATGTTCATATCATATAAATTACGTGTCTGATTTCTGAAGGTATGTAGATAAATAATTTTTTTAGAACCAATTACTGATAGGGCTTGATGGTGCAGACCAACGACATGGCTTTTATATTATTGGTGTCACAAATAGGCCTGAGGTTATGGATCATGCTCTCTTGCGGACGACAAGAATGTAAAAACTTCTATATGTCCCTCTTCCAAGTTCATATTAGAGAGGATTAATACTACTAGCACCTATTAAGAGAAAACTAATTGATGCCACAATGGACTTGGTCACATTTGAGAAGAATGATTCTTGCAGTTACTTAAGTGGAAACCATGTTAAGTGATACAAGGTATTGAACACTATATTTCTTTTCAGCTATAAATTTGGTAAAATTTTATTAATGTGTGATGTTGTTCCAGGTTCTACCGGTGCAAATGCTTGCAAATGCAAACTTCTTCAATTTACACGTAATAGTCATCTTAAATTTAAATATTAACTTGACCTTACAATTCTTTTTCATTTCATGATTTCTTTCATCAGAATAGTAATTTTAAGTTGTTTATGTTCTAAAACTTACAACTTTGTTTGAGGTTTCTTTTGGGTTTATTATCTCTTACAAGTATGATCCGGACTCTATTTTAGTTAAAGGTATACACTTATGTTTGTGACAATATTCAAATTTTCTCCCTGTTTAATTAATGGTGTTTCATCTGTTATCTTAGTTCATGGTTTGATCTTTTTTAAGTAAAAAAAGCTTAAATTGTGAAAAATAGTAGAAAAATATTTTAAAAAAATTAATCCTTAAATATTATTTCATCTAAAGTTTCTTGATCATACTTCATTTTGTCTTACCATTATATAGGTGTCACAAACCAATAATATGTTAGTTATCAAGAACTACTACTGCTGAGTTGTACTCTACAATAAAAATTTGATCATTGAATTTCTATTTTGTTCTTCTACACTTGCACATAAGATTTTGTTGTGCATATGTTGTGTACTTGATGATTACATAAACAAAATATCTAAGTAGATTTTACTTGGTGAAATAATGTAGCACTCGACGGATAAGGATTATAGTCCCGACGGAAAAATTATTATAGTCCCGACGGATGATGACTTATTATCCATCGAGTGAGTAGCTTATGTAATAATGAGTCTGTAGCACATTTCTGCATACACCTTTGTATAGATTCTGTAGTAGCATATAAGTCATGTTGACTTTAACTAGATATCCAGAATAGGTTGATTAATTATACATAGATGGTGTCTTGTAATTCTGCATAAATGAATTAAAGTCAAGTGCCAAAATAGCTACCGATGGATGATTAACAAAGCCATCGACAGATGATCAAATAGCTATCAACGGATGATCATAAAGTCGACGGATGATCATGTACTCAACGGATAAAGAATTCAAATATCAGTTGACAGTGACAACTGGTCACATGCATCGAAGTGTATGCGAATGAAATGAGGAAGCCTATTAACTGGGTAATAGAGAACAAAGTAACAAAGCATTAGACCCGATAGTTTTTATAATGATCCTGTCTTTTGACTTTGTAATCTTGGTAATATATACACCAAGAAGTAGCAAATAGAAACTAAGATCTGAGATACAAAAAGTGAGAAACATTTGTAAGCAGAATTATTAGCATTTCTCTATATTCTCAGTAGTTCATATTTGTAAGCAGCTGTGAGCATTCTTGCACACAGAGTTCTCTCGATATAATATATATCTCTGGTGGAATTGTTTAAATCCACCAGAAAGTTTTTATAGACTCTTGTTTTTTAATTACTTGTGTTTTGATTCACTTAAGTTTTATTTCGCATTGTACTAATAAACACACTTATATTTATATTCGAGTTCGAACATTTTTGTTGTAAGAAAAAGGTTCAAGAATACCATTCAACCCCCCTTCTGTAATTCTTGTTTATTGTTAAGGGACTAACAATTGGTATCAGAGCAAGCTCTTAACTTATAGGGAGTTTAAAGATCAAAACAATTCAGCAAGATGAACAAGAAGGATGTTGGAGTCAAGATTCCTTTTCTAGATAAAGATAATTACCATCATTGGAAGGTAAAGATGCATCTTCATATGCTTTCTCAAGATGAGGCCTATGTGGACTGCATAGAAAGAGGCCCTCATGTTCCAATGAGAGCTGCAACAGGAAACGAGCCATCAGTCCCCAAGCCAAGGCATGAATGGTCTGATCTTGACATTGAACAAGTCAGGAAGGATAAAAAGGTCATGAATATTCTGAAAGAGATATGTCCTAAGTCCAATCATGTATGAGGATTTAGGAATAACTTTTATGTAATCTGTTTTGATTTCATTGATATTAATAAAAGACTTGTTTTGTTTTTATTGTGGGCTCTATCTATTTAAATGTTTAAATAAGATATACCACAGTTTAGAGTAAAGCTTTTTATGGATTGTGATGAGATCATAATAATGAGACCTAAAAGATGATAACTCTAAACTTAAATAGTTCCTGGTAATTAATAATCCGCAAAGATCGGTACATACTATGCTTTTCATTATGAAGGATGTCTGTTCTCATAGACATTTGTGTGGTGACACTATAGCTAGTATGTAGGTGCTTATTATAGAATAAGTTCACTGAACATGACTCACACAGCTGAACAACTGATGGAGTTCACTCACGTGTCAGCAGTTGTTCACATAGTGATAGTTGTACAAGTATCCTTAGACTTGAGGTCATCATAGTCATCTTGTGTACACTGAACTATGCTTTGGTTTAGTTCTTAGTCTCAAGGGACAATTATAAGGGCTCTACTGGGTATAGGAATTTGTACACGAAGATAGTGTATGATCAATAAAGGATCTACCCCTTCCAGTGAAGGAAGAGAATGTTCAATGCTGATCCACTTATGTTAGTTCAGGAATCTCTGGCCAGAGTGAATGAAATTAGAAAGGAGTTTCTAATTTACATTAAATAGAACTAAGCATAGTGAATGGGAAAGCAAGTGATTAAATAAGATAGGCTTGACACAAGTTCCATGCCTTATTTAATCGTGACATTGCAGGGTAGAAGGAATTAATTGTACGGTAACTACTCACTGAATAGGTTCTTGGTATTCTAAGCAGTGAATTCGTATTATCCGGATAGTCGCGATATGCTGAGAAGTATCCCTCACGATGTAGAATAAATATGATTAATTAATTAATCATATTTAATGAATTAGAGAATTTATATAAATAATGATAAAATAGTTTTATTATTATTATCTACTACCGGCTTAATATTGAACCTACAGGGTCACACCATAAAAGAGAATGATTTAATGGTGGAGAATTAATTAATAATGGCTGATAATTATTTATTTATGAAATAAATAATTAATTGGCAAATTTAATAATTGATTAAATGAGATTTAATTGATTATAAATTAATTAAGAAAAGTTCTTAATATTATTAATTAAGAATTTAATTTTTGGAAATTAAATCAAGTGAGAGAATTATTTCTAAAGTGTTTAGAAAAAGGATTAATAATTAAAAGGTGTTTTAATTATTAGTGAGAATAATAAAGGGTTAATAATAATAATATTTTATGGGAAAATTTTCAGCTGAAAATTTTGCCTATAAATATACTATTATAGACCCTATTTTTGCCTCAACCAAAAAGATTTACAAAACCCTAATTCTCTCCATCTCCTCCTCCTTCATTACATATTTTCTTGGTGGATACCGGTGGAGTGCTTCACACTTGAGGAGCAGCTGCTAAGGATCTGTTCATCGTTCTTGGATCGCTTAAAGACCTCCATCTTTCCATTAACGTAAAGCTTCTTAAGGTAAACATACTGAACTACGAATTAAATATTTTTTCGCATGGATCCTGCGGAGGGTTTCGTTTTTTTTAAGAAAATTTACGTTTTCGTTGCGTTTATGTGCTAAAAACCCTTCAATGGCATCAGAGCTACTTGCGAAAAGTTTTTAATTCGTTTATGTGTTTAACTGTTTTCGATATATGAGCATGTACGTGATTCGCCATGATTTGATGTTGATATAATATGCTTATATATGTATGGTTTTGAATATATGATATTCATGTGAGTTGTATAATCATAAGATGATTATGTAATCTGTATATATACTGATATATACATGATTTATGTTTGTTCTAATTATGAGAATCATATTAGATACGGATTCTGAATTGGCTGCTGCAGATTTGCTGAAATCTGGGTCTGGTGTCCGATTTATGCAAACGAATACCCTATTCCATAGGTAAACGAGCGTCTGAACAAAACTGATAGCAAAGCTATCAACGACTCGTCTGTAAGGCGTTTGACGTCGTTTACTGCCCGTAAACAGTGATTCTTTTTTTCTGATTTGATTCTGATTTTTCTGATTTTTGTCATATTTTTTTTATGATTAGATCATGGATAATATGATATGTTAAGATCAGATTATGTGTTTTAACATGCTTTTATGTGTTGTATGAGCATGGTGGATGGTTATGGCCTTTCGACCTTAGTGTAATGGTTTTGGTTTTGGTTTTAAATACGACTTGCATGTCGTCAATCTTTGTAATCATAAATCTCGAATGTAACTCGAGTTATTCTTGTAAGTTCATTAGATTAGTTTTACTTTCAATCATGTAATGTAATTGAAGACTCAAGAAGGCTATCCAATGGAGGTGATACAAAGAAGAAGACGAGGCATACAAGAAGTCTAAACAAAGAAGAAGACTTATGTAATAAGTAGTTGTATTTATTTCCATCACCATATTAGATTGACCTTGATCTTTATCATGAGCTTGATAAAGATCACATAGGATGGGGCCATAACCAAACACATTTACTTTATTGCACTTTACATTTACTTGTTTATTTAATTTTATATATGAGATATATGCCTATGTTTACCATGCGATGATAGATTTAGGTGAACTTAAATCAATATAAGGCGTGCTCTAGAAAATCTAGAATAGGAATCGTTTCTTGCCTTAACAATAAATATTATGAATACGATCATGAGATTCTTGTGTTTATGAAACACGTAATTGAATATGAATTTTCAATATTGAGAGAAAGGATGATTCTGTCAAAACAGATTTCTATCTGTAAGAAAGGGTTATTAAGTGACGCCTCTTGACAATGCTCCCCCGATCTGGGAATCATCTGATTATCGATTATTGATTTGAAATATTTAATTTAAAAGGAAGAATCTCTTTATAATATGATTGATTGTAACGTAATATAATCCCTCTAAAATTAAATAATATCAAGTAGTAATTGGCCAATGACACAACGGGCTTGTGTCGGTCATAGCCTTCCAACATGGTAGAAAGTGGTTCTTATTTTTAAATTGTCGTTTCGTGCTACAGCCGAGGGCTTTGATTTCGAAATAAGAAATACTTGTCTATTACATAGAGATGTGTACATTGAATTAGAATCTAAAGGTCGGTACGTGCTACAGCCGTGGGCCGTTGGAGACTGATTCAATTGTACGAAATGTTGGGTTAGACTTGACTTAGAATATTGAGTTTGTCGTGCCACAGCCGTGACTCAATTATTCAAGAGGCTAAACTTATATTAGGGAATAACATAAGATGTAATTGACAAGAGTTGTCTGCCTATTGAACATCACATGACGTTTCGTGCCACAGCCGAGGTTGTGTGATGGAATGTAGGATCCCTATTCCCACTAGCATTATGAATGCTTAATTTTCACTTAGGGGGTTGAAAAAATTAGATAAACTAGTGGGAGACACTTATGAATAAAGACCCGATTCATATAGTGTTTTGAAATGAAATTGAATATTTGCTAAGTGTTGTTATGTGTTTATCATTTACAGATTTACTATATTCGTCATGTCTTCTGCACTATCACTCCGGAGCATACTAGATGCTCACAAGTTGACTGGTCCTAATTTAGCTGTTTGTTTTCACTGTAACAAGTTGGGGCACTGGAAGAGGAACTGCAAGGTTTACCTTGCAGAATTGAAGAAGAAGAAGGGTAGTAAGACTACCGCTTCTGATTCAGGCATGTTCATGATCGAAGTTAATATGTCACTAGGTCAAATTTCTACTTGGGTATTAGATACCGCCTGTGGTTCTCATATTTGCAATTCGTTGCAAGGACTAAAGGGAAGTAGGACTCTTGAAAAAAATGAGGTGATTCTACGTATGGGCAATGGAGCAAGGGTTGCGGCCATATCTGTAGGATCATTTAGTTTACATATGCCTACGGGCAAGACTATTTTTGAATAATTGTTATTGTTCCCTCTATTGTGAGGAATATTTTCTATTCCTATGTTGGATTGGATGGTTTTTCATTTATTATTAAGAATAATGAATGTTCTATCCTTAGAGATAATGTTCTTTTGGACGTGGCTTTAAATAATGGTCTGTATGTATGTGACGTAGAGCATGATTTACTTCAGATTGAAAAACTAATAAAAGAAAAGAGATGATGAAAATCTTTTTATGGCACTGTAGGCTAGGTCATATTAGTGAAAATAGACTGCGGACATTGCATAAGGAAGGGTTACTTGACCCCTTTGATTTTGAATCATATCCTACATGCGAGTCTTGTCTATTGGGTAAAATGACCAAATCTCCATTTAGTGGACATGGAGAGAGGGCTGCAGATTTGCTAGGATTGGTACACACAGATGTATGTGGACCAATGTCTACGCAAGCCATGGGTGGATTTTCGTACTTCATTACTTTCATAGATGATAGATCTAGATTCGGATATGTGTATTTGATGAAACACAAGTCTGAAGCCTTTGAAAAGTTCAAAGAATATAAACATGAAGTGGAGAAACAAACCAAACACAGTATTATAACTCTTCGATCAGATCGAGGTGGTGAATACTTGAATGGAGAGTTTCTAGATTATCTCAAAGAAAATGGTATAGTCTCCCAGTGGACTCCTCCATATACTCCACAGTTAAATGGGGTATCTGAAAGGAGAAATCGAACTTTGTTAGACATGGTTCGGTCCATGATGAGCTATGCGAATCTTCCAGTATTCCTATGGGGTTATGCATTGGAAACCTCAGCATATTTACTGAATAAGGTGCCTTCCAAATCTGTTCCTCAAACACCATATGAGATATGGAAAGAAAGGAAACCGAGTCTTAAACACGTTAAGATTTGGGGATGTCCAGCTTATGTCAAGAAAGTTGACCCAGATAAGCTGGAATCTCGATCCGTAAAATGTAATTTTGTGGGATATCCTAAAGAGACTTTGGGGTATTACTTTTACACCGATCATCGGGTGTTTGTCTCCAGACATGCTACCTTCTTGGAAAAGGAGTTTATCCTTGAAGGAAACAGTGGGAGCAAAATTGAACTTGATGAAGTTCAAGAAGCACAAACTACTACGGATCAAGTGGAAACACCTGTTCAGACTGAACAACCTTCTGTGGAACAGCCCATTCGTAGGACAGGGAGAGTGTCTCGCCAACCTGAGAGGTATTATGGCCTTGTCATTGAGAATGACAATGAGTTGTCAATCATTGATGATGACGACCCTGTGACCTATAATGAGGCTATGAGTAGTGTTGACTCAGAGAAATGGCATAGTGCCATGAAATCCGAAATGGAATCTATGTATACCAACCAAGTATGGACTCTGGTTGAGGCGCCTGAAGGTGTTAAGCCTATTGGGTGCAAGTGGGTATACAAAAGAAAGATTGGAGCAGATGGCCAGGTGGAGACCTATAAGGCCAGGCTCGTGGCAAAAGGATTCAACAAAGGCAAGGGATTGACTTTGATGAAACTTTTTGCCTGTAGCCCTGTTAAAATCAATTCGGATTTTGCTTGCGATTGCTGCTTACTACGACTATGAGATCTGGCAAATGGACGTGAAAACGGCCTTCCTCAATGGGAACTTGAGAGGAAGTGTATATGACACAGCCAGAGGGTTTTCTTTCCAAGGGAAATGAACACCTAGTGTGTAAGCTGCTGCGAACCATATATGGTTTAAGGCAAGCTTCTCGTAGATGGAACATCCGTTTTGATGAGACAATCAAAGAGTTTGGTTTTATCAAAAACATAGATGAACCATGTGTCTACAAAAGGTTAGTGGGAGCGCGGTAACATTTCTTGTTGTATTGAAAGAGGAGACGTCAAGAGAGTTGACACACATAACAACGTAGCAGACCCACTCACAAAGCCACTTTCTCAAAGTCACTTTGATGTCATAAAGACAAGATGGGTATTAGATACCAGAGTGATTGGCTTTAGTACAAGTGGGAGAGTGAAAGAGATATGTCCTAAGTCCAATCATGTATGAGATTTAGGAATAACTTTTATGTAATCTGTTTTGATTTCATTGATATTAATAAAAGACTTGTTTTGTTTTTATTGCGGGCTCTATCTATTTAAATGTTTAAATAGATATACCACAGTTTAGAGTAAAGCTTTTTATGGATTGTGATGAGATCATAATAATGAGACCTAAAAGATGATAACTCTAAACTTAAATAGTTCCTGGTCATAGGATTACTAACTGGTAATTAATAATCCGCAAAGATCGGTACATACTGCTTGCTTCATTATGAAGGATGTCTGTTCTCATAGATATTTATGTGGTGACACTATAGCTAGTATGTAGGTGCTTATTATAGAATAAGTTCACTGAACATGACTCACACAGCTGAACAACTGATGGAGTTCACTCACGTGTCAGCAGTTGTTCACATATTGATAGTTGTACAAGTATCCTTAGACTTGAGGTCATCATAGTCATCTTGTGTACACTGAACTATGCTTTGGTTTAGTTCTTAGTCTCAGGGACAATTATAAGGGCTCTACTGGGTATAGGAATTTGTACACGAAGATAGTGTATGATCAATAAAGGATCTACCCCTTCCAGTGAAGGAAGAGAATGTTCAATGCTGATCCACTTATGCTAGTTCAGGAATCTCTGGCCAGAGTGAATGAAATTAGAAAGGAGTTTCTAATTTACATTAAATAGAACTAAGCATAGTGAATGGGAAAGCAAGTGATTAAATAAGATAGGCTTGACACAAGTTCCATGCCTTGTATTTAATCGTGACATTGCAGGGTAGAAGGAATTAATTGTACGGTAACTACTCACTGAATAGGTTCTTGGTATTCTAAGCAGTGAATTCGTATTATCCGGATAGTCGCGATATGCTGAGAAGTATCTCTCACGATGTAGAATAAATATGATTAATTAATTAATCATATTTAATGAATTAGAGAATTTATATAAATAATGATAAAATAGTTTTATTATTATTTATTTCTACTACCGGCTTAATATTGAACCTACAGGGTCACACCATAAAAGAGAATGATTTAATGGTGGAGAAATTAATTAATAATGGCTGATAATTATTTATTTATCAAATAAATAATTAATTGGCAAATTTAATAATTGATTAAATGAGATTTAATTGATTATAAATTAATTAAGAAAAAGTTCTTAATATTATTAATTAAGAATTTAATTTTTGGAAATTAAATCAAGTGAGAGAATTATTTCTAAAGTGTTTAGAAAAAGGATTAATAATTAAAAGGTGTTTTAGTTATTAGTGAGAATAATAAAGGGTTAATAATAATAATATTTTATGGGAAAATTTTCAACTGAAAATTTTGCCTATAAATATACTATTATAGACCCTATTTTAAACTCAACCAAAAAGATTTATAAAACCCTAATTCTCTCCATCTCCTTCTCCTTCATTACATCATTTTCTTGGTGGATACGGTGGATTGCTTCACACTTGAGGAGCAGCTGCTAGGGATTTCTGTTAATCGTTCTTGGATCGCTATTAAAAACCTCCATCTTTCCATTAACGTAAAGCTTCTTAAGGTAAACATACTGAACTACGAATTAAGTATTATTTTTTGCATGGATCCTGCTGAGGGTTTCTGGTTTTTTTTTTAAGATTTAAATTTACATTTTCGTTGCGTTATGTGCTAAAAACCCTTCATATTCTGTTTAATGGAGTTGATGCAGACATGTTTGACAACATATCAACTGCAAAAACTGCCAAGGAGTTTGGGATACTATACAGATAATCTATGATGACACTGAGCAAGTTAGAGAAAATAAGATGCAGCTCTTGATTCAGCAATATGAGCATTTTCACTATGAGGAAAGTGAGTCACTCACTAACATTTTTAGTAGGTTTCAAAAACTACTAAATGCTCTCAAATTGCAATGAAGGGTCTATCAGACTAAAGACTCTAATATGAAATTCCTTAGATCTCTTTCAAAGGAATAGAAACCAATGACAGTCTCATTAAAGAAACTCACAAGATTATAAGGAGTTTACGTTGGAGAGACTGTATGGCATCCTAAAAACCTATGAGCTTGAAATAGAGCAGGATGAAAGCATGGCGAGAGGAAAGAAAAAGGAGGATCCATTTTGCACTAGTTTGCTGAGTTGGAAAAAGAGATGGAAGTGAAGATGGAAGCGTTTTGAATCAACTTCAAAGGTCTGTGATGATAGGGATAGATAAATCCTGATTACATAATTAAATATTACAGTTTGGGCGGCAAGGCCCAATAAGAAGATGTATGATATTCAGACCAGATAAGGGTTAGCATGTTGATCAGGCCTGATGGACCAGATCAGGCCAGATGGAACAAAGAAGGCCCAAAAACCCTGTATATTAATTAATTTCGTAATTAATTAATAAGGGAAAAATCAGCTATTGAGAAGAGTCCCGATAAGGATATAAATCCTTGCAGATTAGCCTCAAGGGGACCTAAAAGGATAAGGAACCAGTTTCCTACTATCTAGGACTCCAAAGTCCATTCTAATTATGAGACTTGCCCACCAAGTCTCCTATACCAAGTCCAATTCAAGGACTCCCAACATCTATATAATGGGCCTCACCCCACAGATCAGAAGTACGTTTTTTGGCTTGATTCTCTAATTCACAGAGATACATAGGCATCTCGTAAAGGCAGAGTTAAGCTACGAAACACGAGAGCAGCCAAATCGAGCCTTGAAGCTCACGTTCCTTAATACTAAATACATCAATCATATATATTAGTTTTTAATCCATAACATTTGGCGCCGTCTGTGGGAAAGCACAACAACAACCATGGCGAGAACACGGAGAACAATTAGAGCTCTGGAGGAAGGAACACCATCGGCGACAACCCAGGTGATTTCGTCAGTCGTGGAGATTCATCCCCATTCAACTTATGCATCTACTCCAGGGGAAGCCCAGATAGGGGCAACTCAACCTCAGCCACAAGGGACGACTCCCCCGACTATTCAAGGTACGAATCCTCAAGTTCAACAAGTACATGTACCTGTGAATTTTCGACCAGTCGGGTATGAATATTCAACTGTTGTTACTACTAACCCCCCTTATGGGATGCCCCTTTACCCCGAGGTTGGAGGAAGTGGACATGCTGGGCGAAGTGAAGCATGAGGGCAATCGCCCTCTATATACGAGGTTTAGCTCCTATCCCCGAGGATCGGGAATTTTTTGGTCCATATACTGAGAGAGACTCCGAATCTTCGGATGATGAAGTGGCCCCAAGAAGGAGGCATCCTGGCAAAGAGCCGATGGTCGATGGAAGACAACGCCCTCAAAGCACCCAAGGGGCGAATCCCCAAGAAGTGCAGGAAAGAATCAGGGCTCATGAGGCTAAGATTCAAAGGCTGAGGCGCGACTTGGAGGCGCACCAGACCACCAGACCCCAGATGCCCCCTAGGGGGAGAAATCCTCCTCCTGTCATAGACCTGGATGGTCCGGTACGGAGAAGGGCTGTTGTCCCAAGGACTGATCCAAGCAATCTTCTTCCCCTTGGAGATCCTGATGATCCTACTCCGCCCTTTACTAAAGAGATAATGAATGCCCACATCTCAAGGAAGTTCAAGATGCCAACTATCAAAGCCTATGATGGCACAGGAGATCCCGCTAATCATGTTAAACCTTCTCTAATGCACTGCTGCTGCAACCCGTGAATGATGCTATTAAGTGTCGGGCCTTCCCCCAAACCCTGTCGGGTATGGCTCAGAGGTGGTATAGTCGCTTGCCCCCAAACTCCATTGGGTCGTTCAGAGAGTTAAGTCAGGCTTTTATTAAGCAGTTCATCAGTGGGAGAGTCCATGAGAAAAGTTCAGCATCTCTTATGAGTATTGTGCAGGGAGCAAAGGAATTCTTGAGAGATTACCAGAATCGTTTCACAAAGGAGGCTTTAAAAGTCCCAGATCTTGATGATAAGGTAGCCATGATAGCACTGCAACAAGGAACTAGGGATGAGTTTTTTAAGATGTCCTTGGCCAAGCGTCCCCCTGAAAGCATGTTGCAGCTCCAGGAGAGGGCAGGGAAGTATATCAAGGTTGAAGAAAGCATGAGGAAGACCGTAGTAAGTAATGAGCCCACTGGAGGCAAGAAGCGGAAAACTGATTTGGAGTATATTGCTAAGGACAAGTATCCTAGAACCGAACAAAATTCTGATTCAACCCCCAAGAAGGGAGGACCTGGGCAAAAGTTCACTGAATACGCTAAGTTGAATGCTCCTAGAAGCCAGATTTTGATGGAGATCGAGAAAGATAGAGATATTCATTGGCCTAAGCCCTTGAAGGCTGATCCCGTCAAGCTAGACAAGAGCAAGTATTGCAGATTTCATAAAGATGTTGGCCATGACACCGATGAGTGTAGGCAATTGAAAGACGAAATTGAGTTTCTAATTCGAAAAGGAAGATTGAACAAGTATACTGGAAAAGGAGGGGATAGAAACAACAACGTGAGAAGGAACTTCGATGACCGAAGGAGAGATCAAGAAGGTCAGGGGTGAAATCCCCAACCTAGGGGACCAGTGATAAATTCAATTTTCAAAGGACCACGTCCACAAGGGCCTGTGATCAATACAATTTTTGGAGGACCAACTGCTACAGGGTTATCCAAGAACTCCAGGAAAGCGTATGCTCGAGAAGTTATGTATATAGTTGGGGAAGCCCCGAAGAGGGCTAGGATAGGAGTAACAATGTCTTTTGATGACTCTGATTTGGAGGGTGTGAAATTTCCCCATGACGACCCGTTGGTCATAACCCCGATAATAGGGAACAGCCCGGTAAGAAGGGTCCTTGTGGATAATGGAGCTTCTGTGGATATTTTGCTCCATGATACTTTTTTAAGGATGGGATATAATGACTCCCAGTTGACACCAACCGACATGCCGATATATGGATTCGCAAGAGTGGAATGCCCCGTAGAAGGAATAATCAAGTTACCAACAACCATAGGACAGGAACCAAGGCAAGCAACTCAGATGTTGGACTTCGTGGTGGTGAATGCTAGTTCGACCTACAACGCTATCATGGGAAGAACATGGATACATGCCTTTAAGGCAGTCCCTTCTTCTTATCATTCAGTTATGAAATTTCCGACTCGAGATGGGATTGGAGAAGAAAGAGGAGATCAAAAAATGGCAAGAAGCTGTTATGTGGCCTCTTTGAGGGCAGATGGAGTCGGGGGGCAGGTTCTTCCTATTGAAGATATGGATGTCCGAGAAAATGATGAGAAGAGAGGAAAGCCAGCAGAAGACTTGGTTTCGATTCCTTTAGACCCCAAGAATCCTGAGAGGATGACTTTCATCGGAGCCACATTAGAGGAGTCCCTTAGAGGGAAGTTGGTGAAATTTTTGCAAGAAAATAGTGATATATTCGCATGGTCAGCAGCTGATATGCCAGGCATAGACCCGGAGCTGATTACTCACAAGTTAAACGTGAATCCAAGCAAGAAGACAGTGAAACAAAAGGAAAGAAACTTTTCCCCGGAAAGACAAGAGGCTATAAAATAGGAAGTTGAAAAGCTCTTAGAGGCTGGTTTCATTGAGGAGATTCAATTTACGGAATGGTTAGCAAACCCTGTAATGGTGAAAAAGGCTAATGAAAAGTGGAGGATGTGTATAGACTTCACTGATCTGAATGATGCATGCCCTAAAGACTGTTTTCTGTTGCCAAGGATTGATACTTTGATTGATGCCACTGTTGGGCATGAGATGCTGAGTTTCATGGATGGATTTAGCGGATACAATCAGATTAAGATGCACAAAGATGACATTTCAAAGGTATCATTCATCACTGACTTCGGTGTTTATTGTTATCTTGTTATGGCATTTGGTCTTTAGAATGCAGGAGCCACCTATCAAAGGTTGGTAAATAAAATTTTTAAGGATCTTATTGCTAAGACTATGGAAGTCTATGTTGATGACATGTTAGTCAAGAGTCTAGTAAAGACTGATCATATAACCCATTTGAGGGAAGCTTTTGAGGTCCTGAGGTACCACAAGATGATGTTGAATCCTACAAAGTGTGCTTTCGGAGTAGGATCTGGAAAATTCTTG
The DNA here is from genome assembly GCF_009905375.1 of Apium graveolens. Taxonomy (NCBI): domain Eukaryota; kingdom Viridiplantae; phylum Streptophyta; class Magnoliopsida; order Apiales; family Apiaceae; genus Apium; species Apium graveolens. The sequence continues at coordinate 33,406,517 of NC_133647.1, forward strand.
GGATTGATGGTCTCAAAGAGAGGAATCGAGGCTAACCCCGATAAAATAAAGGCAATCCTGGACATGGAACCACCAAAAACTGTCAAGGACGTTCAGAAGCTTACAGGAAGGGTTGCTGTGCTGGGACGATTCATCTCCAAGTCAGGAGATAAGTGCCTATCATTCTTTAAGTCACTAAAAATATTAAGGACTTTGTATGGAGGGAAGAAAACCAGAAGGCTTTCGAAGAACTAAAGCAATATATGGCGCAGGCCCCGTTGTTGGCCAAGCCAGTTTTGAGTGAAGTTTTATTCTTGTACTTGGCTGTTTCAGAGAGTGCCTTGAGCGCGGTGTTGGTTAAGGAGGAACTGAAAGTCCAGAAACCCGTATACTATGTCAGCAAAATTCTGCATGGTGCTGAATTGAATTATTCAACTATTGAGAAATTTGCTCTAGCCTTGGTAATGGCTTCGAGAAAGCTGCGTCCTTACTTTCAAGCTCATCAGATTGAGGTGCTAACAAATCAGCCACTAAGAAATATCATTCACAGTCCCAAGGCAAGTGGGAGATTGATTAAGTGGGCAATTGAGCTGGGAGAGTTCGATCTCAAGTATAAGCCGCGAACGGCAATAAAAGCCCAGGCGCTAGCTGACATCGTGGTGGAGTGTACCATACCCAACCAAGAAGTGGAGGGGTAGGAAGATACCATACCACAAGACAAGGGACTCGATAATGGGGACAAAGAGAAGGATGATAAGGAGAAAGAATATTGGGTTTTCTATTTTGATGGAGCATCAAAAACAAATTCCAGTGGAGCAGGGTTGGTTTTGCAAAGCCCTGACGGGTTCTTAATTGAGTATGTTATGAAGCTAGACTTCCCAACCATAAACAATGAGGCAGAATATGGAGCCCTGATAGCTGGCCTTGGCCTAGCTGGAACATTTAGAGTCAAAAACTTAAAAGTCCGTGGAGACTCAAAGCTGATCATATCCCAGGTAAAGGGAGAATTTGAGGCAAGGGATGATACGATGGCTAAGTATGTCCGCCTAGTAAGGGCTGTGATGACCCAATTTAATGAATGTCATGTTGAGCACATTCCAAGGGAAGAAAATGCTAAGACAGATGCGTTATCAAAGTTTGCTTCATCCGATATAGAAGAAAGTTCAGGAAGTGTGTACTTCCGTGTTTTGAAGACACGAAGCATAGATGTTAAGCTTGTGGCTCCTATAGGCCTGGGGACGTCATGGATTGATCACATTAAGGCTCACATTCAAACTGGTTGGTTGCCAAGCGATGCAACTGAAGCACGGAAGTTAACTGTTCGGGCACTAAGGTACTCTTTAATAGATGGGATTCTGTACAAAAGATCTTTCGTGGTTCCTTATTTAAGGTATCTCGGGCCCGATGAGGCACGCTTGGCTCTTGAAGAAGTGCATGAAGGTATTTGTGGACAACACTTGAGGGCAGGGCTTTGGCTCATAAGATAACTCGTTTAGGCTTTTACTGGCCAGAAATGATGGCTGATGCCAAAGAATGTGTGAAGGAGTGTGACCGTTGTCAGAAGCATGCACCTGTTGTTAGGAAACCCCCCGAGATGCTGACCTCTATCAACTCGCCCATTCCCTTTGCTATGTGGGGAATGAATATTTTGGGGCCTTTCCCCATGGCCACGGCACAAAGGAAGTTTCTGATTGTAGCCATTGATTATTTCACCAAGTGGATTGAAGCCAAACCCTTGGCCAAGATCACAACTAAGCAGGTTGCACAATTCCTGTGGGAAAACATTATGTGCCGATATGGAATTCCCCGTATCCTCGTCACTGACAATGGAACACAATTCAACAATGAGGAATTCAAGAAGTATTGTGAAGGAAATGAAATTGAGTTACGGTTCACTTCTGTGGCTCACCCACAAGCCAATGGGCAAGCGGAAGTAGCAAATCGAATAATCATGGATGGACTAAAAAAGAGGATCGAGAAGTCAAGAAATAATTGGGTGGATGAGATACTTCCCATATTATGGGCCTATAGGACTACCTGTAGAGTCACGACAGGAGCAACTCCCTTCATGTTGGCATATGGGGCAGAAGCAGTAGTTCCCGTGGAGATATCACATTCCTCTCCAAGGATTCAGGCTTTCAATGCAGAGGAAAATGAAGAAGGGCAGATGTTAGCCCTGGATCTAATCGATGAAGTGCGAGATGAGGCACATGTAAAGATAGTAGAATATCAGAAAAAGGCTTCATTCTACTACAACCTAAAGGGTTAAAGAAAGGTTTTTCAAATAAGGTGACCTAGTCTTGAGAAAGATAGAAGCTTCTGGTGTAGGACAGAAAGGAAAGCTTGCCCCAAATTGGGAAGGGCCGTACAAAGTCAAGAGCGTTCAGGGTAGAGGAACCTACAAGCTGGAGACTATGTGTAAGATAGTTGAAGTACGATTCTCACTTGTCAGTATGACAAGTAGGTTTAAAAGCACCTTGAAGCTTTGCTTGCGTAGGACTTTATATTCCAGTAGAATTTACATTATCGAGTTATTATTGTTAAGGATCGAACCCATACTATGTAAGGTTTTCAAAAGCCAGACTTCATATTAAAGAGTTCGAAATTATTTTAACCTATGGATGTTTAAGTTGTGATAATACCTTGTGTGGATTTAACAAAATCATGCTTTGATCATTGGCCAATTAGTTCAAGTTTAAATGCGTATCAAGTATTGGAAAAGATAAAGGAGAAAGAGGCGAGTAAGAAAAGCAGCATATGAAATAACCCCGAAGGGTAACAAGTTCTGATATGAACAAAGTTCACATATTGTCTAAAGAGAAGATATACATAAAAAAAACTTAGGCCTTGGAAGGCTGGGATTCCTTGGAACCACTATCCGAAGTCTCCTCGGATGTCTCAATCGTCCCTTCGGACGTCTCAGTCGTCCCCTCAGAAGTCCCCGTAGAAGTTCCATCAGAACTGCCTTCGGGCGCTTTGGATGCTGCGGGAGATGCTGGTTGCTGAGGCACTGCTCTTGGAGGCTCTTCCACCCTGACCTTCTTAATGACAGGCTCAGACTCCTCTTCAGAAGAAGCTTCCTCCTCTCTGCCGCTGGACTCAAGCTCTTTCCTCTTTTGGCCTTGGCTCCCCGACGGGCCGTCCTTGATCAGGCCAACAAGCTTATCAGTAACACCCCCAAGTTCTGGAACTCGAACAAGGCAAGGAAAGGAGGACTGCTCAAGGACTTCTAGAAACTCATCTTGAATGGCCTCCACAGCAGCATCCCTGCCTTCTTTATAGCTAACCGGGTGTAGGAGGGCATCGTGCTCCACCATTAAGTCCTTGAACTCCTGCGTATCCATCCAGCCGTCAAAGGCTTTATCCTTCTGAGCCTTCAGGATAACATTTCCAGCCCGGGCCGTTTCCAGGTCAGAAGTGGAAGAGGCAAGTTGAGCTTCAAGGGCCTCTATTTTCTGGTTGGCCTCCTCTAACTTCTTGTTAGCATCCTCCAGGCCAACCTTCCAAGCCTTGGCTTGGTGGATCGCCCCTTGAAAATGGGCATTCTCCTACAAGAGAAGCAGCAAAAGTATGAGATAAGAAAACCAAAAAGGGCAACTATGAAGGGCAAAGGAAAAGGACGTACCGTCGCCAAAGCCTGAGCTCCGAAAAGCTCGTTCCCCTCTAAGTCCTGTTGAAGGACAAAGTCTTGATAGTCCACCGGGGAGATGGAATGCTTAGACCATTCATTGGCAAGCGTCGTGCTGCCAACGATTGAATCCTTGCCCCAGATTCCCCAAGTAGGTTGAAAATAGGCCCCTGGCCTTTGTTTGGTGCGCAAAACTTGGTCGGGGCCTTCCTCGCCTAGTTCCATTGCTCGGAGTAGGAACTCCGGGAAGCGATAACCAAGGCGCGGGTCTTTAAAGACATTTCCAGCACGCTTCATCCTGGTTGTCTCCAGGTCTTTAGGCTTGGTAGCCTCCTCAATCTTCTCGGCCACTGCAACAAGTGAGATAAGTAAGTTGAGGAATCAGCAGAATAGAAAATGAAGCAAATAAAAAAGAGATATATAAGGAAGGAAACTTACTTTTCTTAGGGATGGGAGAGAGGCCACGTTCTATAAGAACGGTCTCCCTTATAAGATCCCAAGAATGGGAAGTCCTATTATCTTACGTCAGGAGGTTGAAAGCTCTAGCCTCCTCCTCAGACAAGGTTATGTCGTTTGGGCTCCCATCAACGGCAAGCCCAAAAGACGATCAAAATAGGGTGCCCCAATCGCCACCCTCCCAAATGACAAACAAAAAATCTTTCTTCCACCCCAAGTTGTTGTCAGGGATGGACTTGTCGTTCACAATATGAGGAATAGTAGGGCGCTGGTTTATAGAAACCCAACCCGGATTCTTATCAGGGCTGTTCTTGAACTGAAAAATCTTTCTGAAGACAGCAACAAAAGTGGGGACTTTATGCTTGGCACATTGTGATAGATAGCACAGAATAAGCCTCCAAGAATTAGGGGGAGTTGGCAAGGGCTGATGCCCACATCAGCTAGCAAAAGAGGAATGAACGGATGAAAAGGGAGTCTGATACCTGCCCTTAGAGTATCCCTATAAACGCATAATGCATCCTTCTTCCATTGGCAGGCCCTATCTGCCGGACCTGCAAGAACCAGCTTGAAAGGTTCCTTGATTTTGAAACAGCTGCTCAATTTTTCCAGCTCCTTGGGATCCCGCAAGGCATTAATATGGTCGTGCGCGTCCAGATGCGCATCAGACGGATACTCATCCCCTCGGGTGTTGATCATGTCGATCAAGAAAGTGTACCTCGATCGAATAGGGAATTCATTGGACTTTCTAGCCACGTTCATCTTGGCCAAACGAGTCATTTTCTTATCAGCCATCTGAAAAAAAGGAGGAATTTTGCCTGAAGAAGTGCATACAATGTAAAAGTAAGCACAAGAAGTAAAGGGAGGAATTTTACCTGAAGAAGTGCTCCTAAAAAATGCTTTGCTACACCGACTTGTTGTTATTGCTCTAAAAATCTTGGCAGGAGGAGAAAGAAGAAGAACTTAGAAATGAGAAAGTGAGTAGTAGTGGCCTCTCATCACTCCTTTATATAAGAGGAAAAAGGAAGTTGAAGGGACAAAAGCCCATTAAGGATAGAGGCCCAAAGAAAAGCCCAGAAAAAGGAATATTCTAGAATATTCCAAGGAATTCTAGAGAATTCTAAATCAATAAAGAGGCCCAGTAAGATTTAGTAAGGCCCAATAAAGAGGCCCAGTAAGATTTAATAAGGCCCAATAAAGAAGGCTAGGCCCAAATCCAATTAGGATTTGGAAAATACAATACCCTAAATTGTAGCCCTAAAAGATGTAAGGCCCAATAAAGAGGCCCAATAAGATTTAATAAAGCCCAATAAAGAAGGCTAGGCCCAAATCCAATTAGAATTTGGAAAATACAATACCCTAAATAGTAGCCCTAAAAGATGTAAGGCCCAATGAAGAAGGCTAGTGGAAGACCAGAATTCAGGTCGAAAACCAGGTCGTGAATCCTGCCCGAAATCTTTCGAGCAGGTACCCGAAAATAACGGGTAAAAAAGACCAGAATTCCAGGTCGAATTCCAGGTCGTAAATCATGCCCGAAATCTTTCGAGCAGACACCCGAAAATAACGGGTATCACCGAACTGGATTGAGGTCGAAACTTCGACCAGGAATGAGGTCGAATGAACCAAGCATTTTTCAAGAATGGATTGAGGTCGAAACCTAGACTAAAATCCAGGTCAAAAATCGACTAGGATCCTGGTCGAAAACCAGGTCGTAGATCCTAGTCGAAATCCTTCGACCAGGAAGCATGAGAAACAGAGAATTTTCGAATAGAATTCAGGTCGAAATGTCGACTAGGATCCTGGTCGAAATCCTAGTCGATAAACTCAAGACCAAGAATTGAAAAAAGGGGGTAAGTTTTCGACCTAAATCCAGGTCGAAAGTTCGACTAGGATCCTGGTCGAATTCCAGGCCGTGGATCCTAGTTGAACTCCTTCGACCAGGATTGCAAGGCTGACCCATATCTCGACTAGGATCCAAGTCGAAATTTCGACTAGGATCCTGGTCGAAAAAGGGCTGAAAATCTGAAAAATCCCAGAAATAAGGATAAATCCCAGAAATTAAGGGAAAAATCCAGAAAATAAGGATAAATCCCATAAATTAAGGGAAAAATCCAGAAAATTAGGGAAAAATCCCGGAGTCAAGGAAAAATTACTGGAAATTAAGATAATTCCTGAATAAAAGGAATAGAAGTAAATCGCTATAAATGTGTAGGTCGCTCCACACTTTACGCAAAACGATACCCTGTAAGGGAATAAATGAACTTAACTTTCGCGAAATCTTATACGGTTTCCCAAAAGTTGAGGGGCAAATGATAGGGATAAATAAATCCTGATTACATAATTAAATATTACAGTTTGAGCGGCAAGGCCCAATAAGAAGATGTATGATATTCAGACCAGAAAGGTTAGCATGTTGATCAGGCCTGATGGACCAGATCAGGCCAGATGGAACAAAGAAGGCCCAAAAACCCTGTATATTAATTAATTTTGTAATTAATTAATAAGGGAAAAATCAGCTATTGAGAAGAGTCCCGATAAGGATATAAATCCTTACAGATTAGCCTCAAGGGGACCTAAAAGGATAAGGAATCAGTTTCCTACTATCTAGGACTCCAAAGTCCATTCTAATTATGCGACTTGCCCACCAAGTCTCCTATACCAAGTCCAATTCAAGGACTCCCAACATCTATATAAGGGGCCTCACCCCACAGATCAGAACTACATTTTTTGGCTTGATTCTCTAATTCACATAGATACGTAGGCATCTCGTAAAGGCAGAGTTAAGCTACGAAACACGAGAGCAGCCAAATCGAGCCTTAAAGCTCACGTTCCTTAATACTAAATACAGCAATCATATATATTAGTTTTTAATCCATAACACTTATGAGCTTGAAAGTAAGGACACAACTTCCTTGAGGCCATCATCAGGACTAAAGCAAACTTTTCAATAGTCGAATAATTCAACTCAGCTCCGTACAGGATCTTACTAACCTAGTATATGGGTTTCTGGACTTTAAGTTCCTCAACCAATATGACGCTCAAGGCATGTCCTGGAACGGCCAAATATAAATATAAAATTTCATTCAGGACTGGTTTGGCCAACAACGGGGCTTGAACCATGTATTTCTTCAATCCTTCGAACGCCTCTTGACTCTCCTCGGTCAATATGAAATCCTTTACTTTCTTCAAATCTTTGAAGAATGGCAAGCATTTGTCTCCGAATTTGGAGATAAATCGCCCTAAGGAAGCAATCCTTCCAGTAAGTTTTTGAACATCCTTGATAGTCCGCAGAGGCTCCATGTCCAAAATGGCCTTTATTTTGTCAGGATTTGCTTCCGCTCTTGGAGACCATCAATCCCAAAAAATTTCCAGATCTCACTCCAAAAGCATACTTTGTAGGATTTAACATCATCTTGTGATATCTCCGAACCCCAAAAGCTTCCCTCAAGTGGGTTATGTGATCAGTCTTCACAAGACTCTTGACTAACATGTCATCTACATACACTTCCATAGTTTTGCCAATAAGATCTTTTAAAGTTTTATTTACCAACCTTTGAAAGGTAGCTCCTGCATTCTTGAGACCAAACGTCATAACAAGATAACAAAAAATACCAAAGTGAGTGATGAATGATACCTTTAGGATGTCATCCGTATGCATCTTGATCTGATTGTATCCACTGAATCCATCCATAAAGCTTAGCATTTCATGACCAGCGGTCGCATCTATCAATGTATTTATCCTTGAAAACGGGAAACAATCCTTCGGGCATGCATCATTCAGATCAGTGAAATCCACACACATTCTCCACTTTCCATTAGCCTTCCTTACCATTACAGGGTTTGCTAATCATTCTGGAAATTGTATTTCTTCAATGAAACGAGCGTCTAAGAGCTTCTCTACTTCTTGCTTGATTGCCTCCTGCCTTTCAGGGACAAAACTCCTTTTCTTTTGCTTCACGGTCTTCCTATTTAGATCTACGTTCAGTTTGTGAGTGATCAGTTTCGGGTCTATGCCAGGAATATCAGTTGCTGACCATGCAAACACATCACTCTTTTCTTGTAAAAACCTCACCAACTTCCCTCTAAGGGGCTCCTTCAGCGATACTCCAATGAAAGTTACTTTTTCAGGATCCTCGGGAGCCAAAGGGATCGGAATCAAGTCTTCTACTAGCTTCCCTCTTTTCTCATCATTCTCGCGAATATCCAGATCTTCAATAGGTAAAACCTGCCCCCCAACTCCATCAGCCCTGAGGGAGGCTACATAACAACTCATTTCCATCTTTTGATCTCCTCTCTCTTCTCCAATCCCGTTTCTGGTGGGAAACTTCATTACCGAGTGGTAAGAGGAGGGGACTGCCTTAAAAGCATGTATTCGTCCTTCCCATGATTGTATTGTATGTTAATCTGACCTTTACCATTACAAAGTCTAACATCTATGTTGCTTGTCTTGGTTCCTGTCCTATAGTCAAAGGCAACTTGATTATCCCTTCCACGGGGAATTCGACTCCAGCGAAACCATATATTAGCATATCAGTTGGGGTTAATTGAGAATAATTGTAACCCATCCTTATGTAGGTATCATAGAGTAAGATGTCCACCAAGGCTCCATTGTCTACAAGGACTCTTTTTACCGGGATGTTCCTTATCATCGGTGTTATGACCAGGGAATCATCATGAGGATATTTGACACCCTCTAAATCGAAATCATCAAATGTCATTATTACTCCCGTCCTTGCCCTCTTTGGGGCTTCTCCAATAATAAGCATGACTTCTCTAGTATAAGTTTTTCTTGAGTTTTTGGATGAACCAGTAGCAGTTGGTCCTCCAAAGATTGTGTATCACTGGCCCTCGGGATCGTGGTCCTTCAAAGATTGCGGTTATCACCGTTCCCCTGGGTTGGGGATTTCGCCCCTGATCATCTTGATCTCTCCTACGATCATCAAAATTCCTTCTCCCCTTGTTATTTATTTCATCTTTCTCTCCACTGCCAGTATACTTGCTCAGCCTTCCTGAATGAGAAATTTAATCTCATCCTTCAGTTGTCGGCACTCATCAGTGTCATGACCAGCATCCTTGTGAAATCTACAATATTTGCTTTTATCTAGCTTAGTAGGATTAGCCTTCAAGGGCTTAGGCCACCGAACATCCCTATCTCTTTCGATTTCCATTAAGATCTGACATCTAGGAGCATTTAGTTTAGCATTTCGGTGAACTTTTGTCCAGGTCCTCCTTCTTCGGGGTTGAATCAGCGTTTTGCTCAGTTCTAGGATACTTGTCATTGACATTATATTCTAGATCAGTCTTTCGCTTCTTGCCTCCAGCGGGCTCATTGTTCACCACCGTCTTCCTCATACTTTCCTCCACTTTGATATACTTCCCGGCCTATCTTGGAGTTGTAACATGCTTTCAGGGGGGCGTTTGGCCAATGACATCTTGAAGAATTCATCCCCAGTTCCCTACTGCAGTGCTATCATAGCTACCTTATCGTCGAGGTCCGGGACCTTCAAAGCTTCTCTTGTGAAATAGTTCAGATAGTCTCTCTCAAGGACTCATTTGCTCCTTGCACAATGCTCATGAGGGATGCTGAACACTTCTCATGCACTCTTCCACTGATTAATTGCTTAATGAAAGCTTGACTTAAGTCTCTAAAAGACCCAATTGAATTGGGACGTAAACGACTGTACCACCTTTGAGCCATTCCCGACAGGGTTTGAGGAAAGGCCCAACACTTAATAGCATCGTTCACGGGCTGCAACAACAGTGAATTAGAGAATGTTCTGACATGATTAGCGGGATCTCCAGTACCATCATATGCTTTGATGGTGGGCATCTTAAATTTTCTTGAGATGTGGGCATTAATTATTTCTTCAATGAATGGTGGAGTTGGATCATCGGGATCTCCTAGGGGCATAAGATCACTTGGGTGAGCCCTTGGGACAACAGCCTTTCTTGGTATTTGACCATCCAGGTCTATGATTGGAAGAGGATCTCTCCTCCTCGGAGGAAGTGGGGGTCTTGGGGTTAGTGCGCCTCCGAGTCGCACTTCAGCCTTTGGATTTCAGCTTTGTGAGCCCTGATCCTCTCCTCTAATTCTTGGGGATTCGTCCCTCGGGTGCTTCTGGGGCGGTGGTTAGCATCAGGCATTGGTTCTTTACCAGCACGCCTCCTTCTCGGAGGCACATCGTCATCTGAAGATTCAGAGTCTCTTTTAGTGTAAGGTCCAGAGAATTCTTGGTCCTCTGGAATATGAGTCAAACCGCGTATATAGCGGGGTGTCTGCCCTTGTACTTCACTCCGATTGAAATGTCCACCTCCTTCAACCTCGGGGTATAGGGGGATCCCGTAAGGGGGGTTAGTGGTCAGAATAGTTCAATATTCATACCCAACGGGTTGAGGATTCACAGGTGCATGTAGCTGCTGAAATTGGGAATTCGTCCCTTGAGGAGCCGCGGGATTCGTCCTTGTGGCTGAGGCTCAGTTGCTCCCATCAGGGTTCCTCCTTGGGTGGAGGCGTTTGTTGAGTGTGGGGGTATCTCCACCATCGACGAAATCGTTTGGGTCGTCCGAACTGGTGTTCCTTCGGGGGCATTGTTTCTGCTCTGTGTGTTCACCATGGTTGTTGTTATGCTTTCCCATAGAAGGCGCTAAATGTTATGGATTAAAAATTATGTCGTATTTATTACTAGGGTTCGTGAGTTTCAAGGCTCGATTTGACTAGTCTCTTGTCTCGTGACTCAATCTGCCTTTCACAAGATGCCTACGTACCTTGCTGTGTGTCAAGGATCAAGTCAAAAAACGTAATTCTGATTTGTGAGGTAAGACCCCTTATTTAGGCATGGAATGTGTTGGAATTAGGTTAAGGTTAGGTAATTTGGTGGACAAGTCTCAGATTTAGAGTGGACTTTTAAGTTTTATAATGCAAGAAATTGATTCCTTACCTCATGAGATTTCTTGGAGGCCAATCTCCAAAGAATTGTGTCCTTATTTGGACTTTACTTATCAGCTATTTTTTCCCATATTAATTAATTACGAAATTAATTAATACTCAAAATTTTAGAACCTTTATAATGAGATTTATTGTTAGCCCAACCCGGGCATTATTAATACGATATTAACTGCGCAACTAGAATTTATTTTTCTCCCTCAGGAACAATGGGACACTTTTTGAAGAGTATTTTGAACATGTTTGGGGAAACTAGCCCTACTAAAATATCTCTATATATAACCATGGACAAATTATTTTTTAGATCAATAGAGGGCTTTCTTGTCAAAAAAAAAGGGGTAAGAGTATAAACTTTGAAAAATAAATTGTTAAAAGGGGTGAAATAGATAGTCCTCTAATCCTGAACCTTTTTTGTAGTTTTTTTTTTGTAAAAATCATATATTTTCTTTCCCGATTCCATGCAACAAACCTAAGCTTGAATCGAGTACTAACACTTGCATAAACTAGAAGTACTTCGTAATACAAAGATCTACTACCACTGATTATGATAATGAGATCACAGAGCATAAACATCTACTGAGTTTTCCTTGTGAGGTAAGACCCCTTATTTAGGCATGGAATGTGTTGGAATTAGGTTAAGGTTAGGTAATTTGGTGGACAAGTCTCAGATTTAGAGTGAACTTTTAAGTTTTATAATGCAAGAAATTGATTCCTTACCTCATGAGATTTCTTGGAGGCCAATCTCCAAAAAATTGTGTCCTTATTTGGACTTTACTTATCAGCTATTTTTTCCCATATTAATTAATTACGAAATTATTTAATACTCAAAATTTTAGAACCTTTATAATGAGATTTATTGTTAGCCCAAACCGGGCATTATTAATACGATATTAACTGCGCAACCAGAATTTATTTTTCTCCCTCAGGAACAATGGGACACTTTTTGAAGAGTATTTTGAACATGTTTGGGGAAACTAGCCCTACTAAAATATCTCTATATATAACCATGGACAAATTATTTTTTAGATCAATAGAGGGCTTTCTTGTCAAAAAAAAAGGGGTAAGAGTATAAACTTTGAAAAATAAATTGTTAAAAGGGGTGAAATAGATAGTCCTCTAATCCTGAACCTTTTTTGTAGTTTTTTTTTTGTAAAAATCATATAATTTCTTTCCCGATTCCATGCAACAAACCTAAGCTTGAATCGAGTACTAACACTTGCATAAACTAGAAGTACTTCGTAATACAAAGATCTACTACCACTGATTATGATAATGAGATCACAGAGCATAAACATCTACTGAGTTTTCCTATTTGGATAGAAATATACATTTGTGTAGGGGAACTACTGTCTACGAAAGGAGTCTGCAATTTTTCTTCATTACCCTGCCAACTTTTCACCATACGAATTCTACTAGTCGAGCCATTTGTAGAGTCATAACGAACTACCGAAAACCAACCGGAGATCGGGGTCCCAGCATTTGGTAGTAAACTAGTTGCGCCAACTGTTTTGCTTCTTTGCTTCAAATATCGCTCCATCGTTCAGCATGTCCTGAGCATCAGTTTCCATTCCAAGCTTAGAAAGAGCAAGTGCCTGCATGTAGAAGGCAGTGGGCCACTCGGGCAAGCACACCTGAGCTTGCATTGCATCTCGCAGCGCAAATTCTGGCTGTCCAAGCATTAAGTAGGAGATAGCTCGTCTTACAAAAATGGTACCAGAGGGAACTGACATCATAGAAACCAACTGCATTTTGAACAATGGTTGTCAAATTTTATGGTTGAAAGTGATACTTGACAAATTTACAATGGTACAAACACAATAGGTAAAAAATTAAGACTTATGCTTACACTAATCTAAATGGATTGTTAAGGATTTTCGTAAAATGACCGTAAGGTGAAGCAATGATACTAATAAAAAAAGGCACTTCATATCGGAATAATTGCAAACTACATCATCTGAACATTTGTAACATATCCAATCCGAGAATTAAGTCCAGAAATAAACCTACAGTTTTAACTGCATAGAAACTCTTTTTTTGTATAATTGAACACAGCCACCTACTCTTGCCTCTTACAAGGTAATACCACTAGAAATAGTCTTGGTTGCGTTAGAAACAAATTTAGCTTTTCCAAAAAAATACTGGCAGTACTATTGCACTACTTTCTGATTTCATTGTATATCTTGTCGAGCTATTGCAGTGAACTGACTGAATCCAATTAGAAAACTCAAATATATGGTTTGCTTAGTCCACAAACTGAAACATGAAAAAAAGAAAAAGCAAAAAAAGAAAAAGATCTAATAAGCAAGTTCATAACATTAGTTAAAAATTGCACCTTGGAATAATAGTCCACCGCATTTGTGAAGTCTTTGTCCCTAAATGCAATATCTCCAAATTTCTTTGTATTTAGCATATCTTGCACTTGTTGAGTCCATTCTTGGAATGAGAGCTTTATAAGATAAACATGCGCCATCGCACAAGACTAAATTAGTATAATAACAGGACGGAATTTCTTTGACTTTTTTAAGACAAACAAAATCCCTCAAGAAAGATACTAGTCATATAATAGTATATCTATTTTATGAGTCTTCATAATGGAAAACCGAACCATAACAAATTAAGGTTTAAAATCAGGCCACTTGTTTAGGCATATTAGTTTTAGAGTCTGCTCGCCCATGTTTTTGTCTTTAAAAAGGTATTCGGCATTAGACATTCCTAAACAATATATTAATTCACCTCATTTTCTGCTCCTTCTTCATCTCTATAACCAGTTTTAAGCAAGATATCATGTACTGCCGTAAAATCCATCCTAGCACAAGCCTTTCCAAGAGGAGAAAGCATGGTTGGCAGAACTGCTGGGGTTTTTGTCAGACCCATCAAAACATGAGATGCAACCTATGAATACGCAATGTAAATAGAATGTGATATAACATAGAATAAGCCTAGCACATAACATCTTACACTAAAACAAATTAAATTTGGATAGGATGTATTTTTAAATTTACCTCTTTCTGCTTTTGAAGGGGTGCCACTGCAGTAAGAAGAAACTTGATCTCTGGTCGGTCTCTAGCCTCATAGTTAAGACATTGTGAAGCAAGTGTAACCAGTGCAGTTGCATCTTCGTTTGCGTATTGTCCTTCTAATGAAGAATCCACTAGCAACAGAACATTTTTCCCCCTGATCAAATCCAATGCCTAGAATACCATATTATGTTTAGTCCTCAATATCAATATGACAATGTGTAAAAACTCGTCGCATGTATGCTGGAGATATTTAAAAGGATGATATCGTATGTGAAAACCAAATAGTTATCTATATCTTTCTAATCATATGATCATCAATAGGGTGAAGGAGCGAAAATCTAGTTGCAATTTATTGTATGCTCCAGTGGTATATAATACATTAGAAAACTCGAAAGCATGGAGCAAGTGTCATGTCCATTAATAACTTTTTCTATTCATTATGTACACATATTTTAAAACTATAAAGCAGTCCTATATTTTTATACGCATACACATCATCAAATATTAGGACATCAGTATTAATTAAGTCATATATGTTATGCAGGAATTAAATGGAAAGAATATGCAATAATATAGAAATGCTTTGAAATAATGCTAATGACTGAAATGTGATATTTACATATACATATATATATATAGAGAGAGAGAGAGAGAGGGAGAGAGAGAGATACACACATATATATATGTCATTATGTTTTAAAACAATGCTAAAGACTAAAATGTAGGACTTTGCATAATATGTTATGTTATCCGAAATCCGATGGGAGGACACCAATAAAAGGGAAAGAAGAGGGAGAGTTTGATACATGATCAAACATGTTCTAGATGATCATTGCAAAACTCAAAGCCATCAGAATATCCAATTATATGGGAAAAATGTTCCCTGTATTCTTTTCCTAATATCACGGAACATTTTTAATATTTGTCATCAGTATCCTAGACATCATCCAACTTTAGCACGTCCACAAGTAACTTGATTTAAAGGTTTTGATACTTTTTATGTAGAGTAAGATATTAATCGCTTCTGCAAGTCTACAGGTAGTTTTCATTGGCTAAATTCAAAACTTTTATCATGAAAAGTAACAGGATAAATTTGACACCTCCAATTAAAAACAGAAACAAAATTATGCACCTTAATGTTCACTTCTGGAAAATATTGCTTGTAAAATAAAATGAACTATGTATCAAATTTGTTGCAGGCTTGTTACGTTAAAAAGCACATTAATTAGTGTATAACTTCTGCCCTAATGTAGATTTTACAGGTGCCTTGCGAATATTTTGGTTGATTTAGAACATGCTTATAGCCACAATAGTCATAGGAAAGCCAACAAAAGAGAGCATTCTTTTCCGAAAAATAAGAAGGGGAAAAAAGAAAAAGAGGCAAATTTAATAGTAAGACATACATTGTAGGTAAGCAAACAAGAAAAAGAAGTCTCAAAGAAGCTGTATTAAAGTGAAGTGCTACAACTGACAAGTCATACATGGCTTGGTGGGATATGCTTTCCACTCAACAGATCTAGCAGTACAGTTCCATAACTATAGATCACGCTCTCTGGAATAACCCTGCCTGCAAAATAATATGAACTAGATATAAGTCATTGGCCATCAGAAAAAGTTATATTTCAAGTATAACAATAGGAATGCCTTAAATTTCACATCATGAAATGTAAGCTAGCAACTCAAAAAGGGGTCAAAACATTTAATCCAGGATGAAGAAAATAATGCACAATTAGAAAGATTAAGAGGTGAATAGATCATACTGTACCTCCCATTGGGTATGGTATTTTCAATTAACCCTTAACAAGTAGGACGGACATATGATCTTACTACTAAAGCTCATTATTAATGACATGTTTGGTGAACAAACAAGGATGCTCAAAAATTCCTTATACAAAAATTAAAAATCAAGCATTGTCAAAGCTCAGGCTACAACTCAAATAACTGTCCCACGTCACTCCCACCCTGTCACTCCCACCCTGTTTACGACTTTCATGCTTAAGCTTGTCCTAAAACCCAACCAGGTTTCTACAACAGCCTAAGATAAGCACTGTTTTTCACAAAAATATAATCTAATAAACTCAGTTGAGCTTTACAATATTATAAAGTTGACTGTATGAAATAATTTGATTCCAAGTACCAGATTTATTGGAGTCACTAGCTTTCGCTAATAAACAACATAAACTTGCCTAGTAACAGGTTCAACACAAATCACAGAGGCACTTATCCATCTATATATCATCGACATTTTCATTGATTGTTCAAACGTCGAATCAGAATGACTTTAAGAAGTGGAAGTTACCATACGCACTTGAACTTGGTAAATGTATCACAATAACAAACCAAATTCCTATGTGATGAAGATATAAATATATTTTTTGTTCAACCAACTAATTGCCCACTATAATGCACCTCGATGTTCTAGATAATGAAACTGATTGCGAAAAACAGGACTCTAGCTACAATCTGGCAGCAATTTTTTATGAAGGTAATTCTGAACATGATAATACAAGCTCTTGGTGACTTCATAACAGATTAGCTCAATTTTCTTTTTTAGGGAAACGATGTAACCATGCTAAAAACTATAGAATGCATAAGACTGCCAAAATATCTTCAAAACTAAGAAGCAGGGAGGAAAGAACAAATCTCAATGAGCAGAAAACAAGCGCAATTTATCGACTTCTTAAGAGGAAATACAAACTATACTTAGCCGGGCACAATCCTTAGAGCAATTACATCTCCCAACTATACAAAGGTAACCATCGATTCTTCTACATTGATTAATAAGTAGGTACGAAAAAACACAGCTTCTACACTAATATATAAACAAATATGCTGAAATAAACAATTAATGCTTCGTGTGTAGTTCAGCCCAAAGAAAAAGCATGACTTCCTATTCTAAAGGGTGACAGGCACACCTAATTTCTTAATCTATAATTTAGCAGCACAATATGCCACTACAATGGTTTTGGGGTAATGTGAAACCACTTACACTTGATAAAGAAACTGATCTAGCAACATTTTGAAACTTCCCTGATATGCTCATTTATATATATATATATGGGGCAAGAATTTTAAATAAACAACCCACGCATAACTCACATGCAGCCTGTTATACACAATGCACCTAATTCCCTCCATTTTTAAATTAATTTTTTCTGTCATTCAACGAGTTTTTTTTTTAAATTTGACCAATATTTATCTAGACCTCTCCAAGCTTTTTGTATCAATATGAAGTGCTATATTCCGGCGATAAATCACTAATTATACTTACGAGAATCACTAAAATTTAGCTAATTTAACTAACAATATAAAAGGAACAGACAAAGATATTGAACTTTGTTGGGCCTGGTACAATTATGTGGGCTATGATTTTATTAAGCCCAAATAAATAAATGAAAAAAAAACATAGGAGAAGGTCCGAGAGCAGAAAAAGAGAAATGAAAAAGGGGAGACAAAGCGTTGTTGTGAGTATATGGTATTCATACTGATATACTCTTCAATCACTAAATCGCATGATAACAATCACTAAACTGTACATAATAATCACCAAATTACACATAGTAATCAATATATTGTACATAGAAATCACTATTTACATGGTCTGGTTTCTAGGGTTTAGGGTCTAAAGGCCCTAAACCCTAGACTAAGTTAGGGTTTAGGCTCTAGGCTTTAGGGCCTAAACACCTTAAACCCTAAATAGATGGAATATTTATCAACTAATTTCTTATTATTAGAAAGAGCTAAATATTTTTAAAACTTATTTAACGAATTGGTGAACCCTAAAAAATTAACTATTAAATTAATTCCAATTTAAATTTTAGATATTAATTTCTAGATCTTGAATTATTAAATTTTATAAACAGACAAAACATGTCAAAGAAACTAAATGCTGATCTTAAAGAATATTTTGTGGCATAACTGATTCCATCATATCCGGGAAAAATTTGAATATTTGAAAGTATATATTGTGTCATTATTGATGCATATATTGTGACTTGATTGACCGACTAACTAATTAGTTGTATATGAGAGGATAGCTTGTAATTAGCACAGGATTAGCTAGTTTTTAGCCTCTAACTTGCCTCTAATTAGTTAGGACTCCTACTGTATAAAGGGACACTTCTCAATGAGGAAAAAAACACATTCTTGCAGTTCAATCTTTTTGTCTATGATTATCATGGTATCAGAGCCAAGTTTATAATCGAGATTCAGTTCTTGTTCAAGATTTTTTTTTCAACGTCATCGATCAGATTTTTATTCTCAGTCCAAGTTTTTCAATTTTCTGTAAAGTACCATAGAAACCAACAGATCATGTCTTCAGAAACGTACGATAACTGCTTAGTTCGTTTTAATGGCAAGAATTATTCTGCTTGGTCGTTTCACTTCAAGATATTTGTCAAAGGCAAAGATATGTGGGGTTATGTTGATGGCAGCAAACCTGCTCCAGATAAAGAAAAAAGAAGAAAACGAGCATGCTTTATGGGAAGTTATGGATGCTCAAATTATGTCTTGGATTTTAGGATATGTGGAATCAAACATCATTCTCAATTTGCTGCCTTATAAGACTTCAGCTGAGATGTGGAATTACATGAAGAAAGTTTATGATCAACAAAACAGTGCTCGGCGATTTCAGCTTGAACACGAGATATCTTCTCTTCAATAGGGAAGTCTCTCTATTTCAGAGTTTTATTCCTCTTTTATGAATATGTGGGCTGAATATACCGATATCATTTATGCTACCTTACCATCTGAAAGTCTCATTGGAGTTCAATCTGTTCATGAAACAACTCAAAGGGATCAATTTCTTATGAAATTGAGATCTGAATTCGAAAGTACCAGATCCAATATTATGAATCGAGAGTTTGTCCCTTCTTTAAATGTTTGTCTCAATGAGTTACTTCGTGAGGAGCAACGACTTCTTACTCAGTCCAATATGGAACAATACAAATCTAATGTTGTTCCAATTGCGTATGCAGCTCAAAGTAAGTCGAGAGGCAGGGATATGAGTAATGTTCAGTGTTTTTGTTGCAAGGGTTTCGGTCATTATGACTCAAATTGTTCTAATAAATTCTGCAACTACTGCAAAAAAGATGGCAATATCATTAAAGAATGCCCAATTCGTCCTCCAAAGAGATACCAAACAGCATACAACGCTTCAGTCGATTCTTCTATTGCTAGTAGCTCGGTAAGTGCAACTCCTCTCCCGCAAAGTGATCCTGCTGCAGGTCAGTCAATGACCCCTGGAGTGATATGATCCAGCAGATGATTGTTTCTGCCCTATCTGCATTGGGAATATCTGGTAAACCTCTTCTGAAATCTGCTCCTTGGTACTTTGATTCTAGAGCTTCCCACCACATGACAAATAATGTTGATATGCTCACCAATATAATTAAATATATTGGAAATCTCAAAATTCATACAGCTGATGAAAATACTTTACCTATCACGACCACTGGTGATGTTTCTTCCTGTACAACTGATGTTCTAGTCTCACCTAACCTTTCCCCCAATCTTGTTTCTATTGGACAATTAGTTGACAATAATTGTAAAGTAGAATTTTCTAAAACTGGTTGTCTCGTGCAGGATCAACATTAAGAGAGGATGATAGCAAAAGATTGTTTCCCATTCACTTTCCAATCCCTCCATACTTATCTCAGCCTATCATTTGTAATTCTGCAGTTGTTGATTATCGTGGATGGCATATACGTCTTGGACACCCAAAATCTGGTTCACTCGGGAATAAAAGGTCGCCATCTCAAAATGATATTCACTTGTCACTCTTGTAAGCTCGGTAAAAGCAAAACTTTGTCGTTTCCTACTCACCAATCAACTATTGTTAAACCTTTCGATTTAATACATAGTGATGTTTGGGGCATGGTACCAATTACTTCTCATGCAAATTATAAGTACTTTATTACTTTTATTGATGACTATAGCCGCTTCACGTGGATTTACTTTTAGCATTCAAAAGATGAAGTATTTTCGGTCTTTAAGCTTTTCCACAGGTAAAGGTCAATTTTATTATAAAGTCGTATGCAATGCATAAAAGATGCCCGTACGGTTGTGGTTGTTCAATTCTATCTTTTTTTTTCTTTTTATTCTTTATCTTTCTTTTCTATTCATCATGCAAAATAGAGGAACCCCTCTTTTGTTATACCATCAGGGTAATGATTCACATATTCGTACTCATTTTTTGCAGAAATCAAAATCTTACGCTCTGATAATGGGGGAGAGTATATGTCTCACTCATTTCAAGAATTCTTGCAAACCAATGGCATAATCTCTCAAAGAACATGTCCTTCAACCCCACAACAAAATCGGGTGGCTGAAAGAAAAAATCGCCACCTTCTAGATGTTGTCCGTACGCTTCTCATAGAATCATTTGTACCGCCTCGTTTTTGGTGTGAAGCAATTTCCACTACTGTGCATCTTATTAACAGGTTGCCATCTCCCTCCTTGAATAATGATTCTCCCTTCTTTAGATTATATAGGAAAGCACCAGATTATTCAAACCTTCGTGTTTTTGGTTGTGTTTGTTATGTTCATCTTCCATCACATGAACGCACAAAATTAACATCCCAATAAGTTCAATGTGCTTTTCTAGGATATTCTACGCACCAAAAAGGTTTTTTGTGTTATGATCCCAACTTACGTCGGATTAGACTTTCTCGGAATGTCATTTGTTTTGAAAAACAATATTTCTTTGCTTCTCACCAGGATGTCACTCCTACTACATTCTCTTGCCAATATTTACTAATTCTACAACAAATTCTTCTTCTTCTACCAAGCCTTTGCAAGTTTACCAACGACGTCGCACATCTGCTTCTTCAGGCCCTCTGTCATCTGATCCCCATAATGCTAATCTTTTACATTGTTTCTAAATCCTCCACGGAGGCTGAATATCGTGCCATGTCTACTGCATGCTCAGAGATCATTTGGTTGCGAGGCCTTCTGGCAGAGCTTGGTTTCTATCAAAATCAACCTACTGCCTTACATGCTGATAATACCAGTGCAATCCAAATTGCGTCAAATCCTGTTTATCATGAACGCACAAAACACATCGAGGTTGACTATCACTTTATTCGGAAAGCATATGATCATCAAGTTATCACTCTGCCACACATCTCCACCTCTTTACAGATTGCGGATATCTTCACCAAATCCATGACACGACAACGACATAACTTTCTTGTCAGCAAATTGATGCTTACTATCTACAACATTAATTTGAGGGGGGATGTCAAAGAAACTAAATGCTGATCTTAAAGAATATTTTGTGGCACAACTGATTCCTTGATATCCAGGAAATATTTGAATATTTGAAAGCATATATTGTGTCATTATTGATGCATATATTGTGACTTGATTGAATGACTAACTAATTAGTTGTATATGAGAGGACAGCTTGTAATTAGCACAGAATTAGCTAGCTTTTAGCCTCTAACTTGCCAATTAGCTAGGACTCCTACTGTATAAAGGGACACTTCTCAATGAGAAAAAAAACACATTATTACGGTTCAATCTTTTTGTCTATGATTATCAAAACACACTATTCAAAAGAATATTGAAGAGAAAATGGAATTTGAAGAAACTGAAATACAAGAAAATCAAGATCCATTTCAAGAGCAAGAACCAAACAAGAAATCAAAAATTAACAAGTGGAAGAGGAGGAGAGTGTAAAAGATAAAAAAGTACTATATTACACATGTTATTAACTAAACTACTAGTTTGTGTGTAAAAGGTAGAAACGTATAGTAGGAGATTAATGGTGTATGATGGGGGCAGAGAGATGGGACACCAGGAGAAAGGTGTGGTACAGGAGAAAGGCGATAAATCACTAATTATGTCTACGATAATCACTAAAATTAAGAAAGTTTTGAAATTATACTAATTCCGGTTTAGTGATTCTGTTAAGCATATATCGTCGTAATATAACAAGTATGGTATGCAAATTGATCGTTGGAAGATGGAGAAAAATATAGTGAAGTCGGATTTTAAAAAAAGTTTTGTCAATTAATGGATAATATTAAATTAGAAATAAATATAAAACTATTTACGTATAGATGTACAGAGGGAGTTAGCCTGGAAATTGGAGAGATTGGAGAGAGGAGAGAAAAAGAGTTGATAAAATTTGTGTGGTGGAGATTTAATTCAAGCTATGAAATTAGTAGTTGTCATTGGTTTCTAGTTTATAGAATAATGTTGATTTCTATTTGACCATCTCCCTATATATATATATATATATATATCTATGTGTGTGTGTGAGATTACCTGTACGCATAAACTCGGGTGGAGTATAAGCCAGATTGGTGCTATAACTCTTCCCATCTCTACTGTTCTTCATAAGTCCGAAGCTGGATAGTCGGGGGTCACCTTCCTAACAAGAGAATAACTCGAGTTTAGCAAAAATAGTATTGGTTTTCCCACACACCAGAATTAATATGCAAAAGGTTCCAGCTAGCTATTACACAAATACAAGGCACCTTTCCAAAATTGTATATGAATTATTACTTATCAACATTTGCTACCTGGACCTATTTCAATAATCTGTATGGATAATGAGTATAATTTTTCCTAGAACTGGCCTTAAAACTATTAAAAAGGACAAAAAAATTTTAGCCCTATAATTCTAATAAAAAAACATAGACTGAGAAACACTTATAATTCTTTTACCTGTTGATATCAGTAGTTAAGAGTACTCTGTGACAAAATGCCGTCAATATTTTTAACAAAAGATGGAGGTCTGAGCTATAATATGAATGCACATGCACTAATGTGCCATGGTGACAGCAATAGGGATTTCACGCATTGCTGACCATCTAGTATATTTCACTGCAGCACTGTAGTCACACTTCAAGTGCTACTTTTACTTCTTAGTCCTAATGAACTGTCTACCTGTGGTTAACTTTTTCCTTTTGTCCTCGGATCAAAGTTAAAATTATTATTGTCTTCTTTATATAAAAATTATTGTTATTGCCTTGACCCTCAAATGAATATTGATGAGTGTTCACGTCCAACAAAGCAGCAGCGGTGAAACAAGGTTTGCACTCGTGCATATATAATATACTGCTCTATTTAACTCTTGGACTTAAAGGGGATTAGAATCGGAGAACTTGAGATTATTCCATCATGCGCTTTCCAATTCGAATTCCCTTAACGTTTGCTTTAAGGGATTATAATCCCCTGACTACTAGCTTAGATACTACGATTTTCTACCACATTTCATCCTTAAGACATCTCACAGACTAAATTTAAATCACATAAACCCGTGGAATTATAATACCCATGAAGGGGAAGGGATTAAATAGTCTCCCTTAAATGAACTAGAAATTGATCAAGACTAGTCTATAGGATGAATCTAAATGATTGAGCATGATATAAAAAAAGTACAAGTAATAGCCTAAGGATTATAGTCCTTCGTAATTTAATTTAAGGTATAGTGTTTCAGTTTCATATACCATAAAATGTTAAACAGTAAGTCTAGCAAAAGAAAAGTCAAGTCCTTTCTGCTGTAATTGGATATATGCAACAAATCGAGTTAATAATACAAGAGCTGTGAAAAAAAAATGCAAACTAGTTAAACATTAAAACATACCACAAGCAACTCAATTGCATAACATAGTTTTGCTAGAATATAGCACAGTTCCAGTGATGAACATTTTCCATCTTTAAATATGTAACAAACAATTTACCTCGTCAAATAGAACTCTGTATGCATTTAGATCATGATAGATTTTCCTATTCGTAGCACTGCAATGATCAAGGGCTTCTACAATATAGTGTGCTACTCTTACACGCATTTCCCAAGGCAGAGGCTGCTTCTCCCCTACAGGAATCCGATTACTATTAATGCAAAATTCCCCAAATACAGAGATGAAACAAGACAGATAGATATTCTTGAAAGAAGCTAAGCCCGGTGAAAGAAAAAAATCCGGCGTGCTGATGGAAAGTGGGAAATGCTTGTCAATCGAACTCTCAGAGCAAGCAAATTAATCGCAGCACATGAGCCTTCTCACAATTGTTTAGTAAAACCAGGCATAGGTAGCTTTTGTTAATACTCTTCAAATTTAGCAAGGTAATCATTTGACCTCCCCTTCCTATAGTTGGAAAAGGTTTTACAGTATACAAGACATGTTATATATATAAGTGTCAAAAATATGACAATACTGCAGGTCTCAGTACCGCACGAGCTTAACTGCAGGTCTCAGTACTGCACGAGCTTATTGCTTGGTTATTATCTATATATTTTTAAGGTGGCGGTGAGGGAGATAAAGGTCTGCAATATTTGAGATTTTTCCTTACTTTCCTCTCCCTTTAGGATAATTTATATGCGTCACTTGACAGTTACGGAATTAGACAACTTTTTAAACCAGGTCGTGAACTTCTTCCAAAAAGTTTCAATTAAAGTAATATTTCCTGAAAGCAAGTTTCATTGTATTTATTAATCCTTCAAAACATAACATACTTCGTCCATGTCTTTATGCTATAGAAACATAAAAGGTTCACAACCATAAGTGACTACAATTAAAGACGTTGCTGAGTTACTGTAAACCAGAAAATTTGATTATTTGATTTTAAATTTAAAAGAAATCATCTACAATGGCTCGACTACCACATCCTAAAGCTTCAAATAAGAGTTAAAAGGGAAGTGCCTTTCCAGTCACCTAGTGAAGATCTAGAAATCAGCTAAGGCAACTAGGGAATCCCCCCTCCCCCCCTACAGATCTCGTATATATTAATTTTATAAAAGATATCAAAAATGTTACGCC
Source organism: Apium graveolens (assembly GCF_009905375.1). Lineage (NCBI taxonomy): Eukaryota > Viridiplantae > Streptophyta > Magnoliopsida > Apiales > Apiaceae > Apium > Apium graveolens. Next base: position 33,431,309 of record NC_133647.1, read on the forward strand.
TTGTCATATTTCAAAACTTCAAAATTAGCAAGAAAGTAACTCAGCCTAACCATCCAGCCAAATTATCAAGTTAGTGGAGTGTCACTTAATGCCTACGCACCTGCTAAGCAGATCTTTTCAGAGAACACTAATAAAAGAATAATCCATCTGAACAAATAATACAATTCTTTTCATTAACTAAGGAATAAAATATATGACCAACAGATCTAACTTCGTCCCATGTGCAATCTTAATTTTTCTAATATTTAGTGATTTTTTTAATCGCTTCCAGGGATATGATTTGCAATAAATTTTACAGAAGAAAAAACCTAGAGACACGGAAACAAAGAAACATGAAACTTCGTACAGTGAAATAGATGCTTTGAGAGGGTATCATTGGGCATGAACTCTGCAACCAAAAGACGCTCATCTCCCTCAGCACAATATCCAATCAGATTAACCAGTCTTTTATGCCGAACCTTGCCAACTTCAGACGCTTCCGTCTGCAAAGAATATCATTAGAAATGGTATAATTGCCCCGAACTAAAGTTTACAACTCGATCATATATTCACATTAACTAGATAGACCATAACACCAACCATCCATGAACTGACAAGGCTCAGAAAACTAAATTAACGACATAGAAGACTGCATTTTTCACAAAACATCTCTCTTAGAGAGGTAAAATAGTATAATCTTACCACTGTAGCTGACAATAGAAGAATTCCCAATTATTTCATATAACATAAGCTTTGACAAGAATTCTTATCATAGTATATGACTAGAAAAGTAGATCCCTTATATTGGTTAGGTAGAACGCAAATCGTGATCAAGATTATTGAACTAAAAATTCACCCGATATGTTCTCATAGCATTGATATATGGAATAGTTGGGACCAACAAGCCAATACAAAGAGTAATAAATAATATTATAACTTCGTGGAAATTTGAATTGAACTTTTCCAACAAGAGCAACTCAAAATTACAATGAGTGTCGTATTTTACTTAGTTCAGTGCAATATTAGGAATGATGTCCTAATGAAGTCATAACAAATTAGAGGCAACTAGAGAATAATATGGTATGCAAGTGCTATATAGCTTAGGGATAATATTATATCATCACAATCACCAAAAAAATGTTGACTGTTATGTATTTCCTTATCTTTGGGGAAAGGAGGACGAGTAGCGACCTATTATATTTTTGGTACAAAGAGGGACCAAAGGAGGCTGAATACAATCACATATTCATAATACTGGATTAAATAAGCAACCAAGCAAACAAAATAAATGTTACAAGCAACCCCAAAAACAAAAGAAACCATCGATCTTTACCACAAACTGTTGAGGATCAGGCCAGGACTGCTTAGAAAATCGCTTAATTGCAACAACACGATTGCTCCGGAGTTTGCCTCTATAAACAACATTGGGAGCTTTCTCCCCACTTTCTGACACTATAAAATCATTACTGAACCCATTTGCCGCAGTCCTTAATTCTGCAAGTGCAAATTCTTTAAATGCAGGAACTTGATCTTGATCTACTTGATCCCCATTTGCTTCAAAAACCATTAAATTCAGTCAATACAAGCACATGCACCACTATTTATACTGCAATAAATACAAACAAACTTACTTTCTTAACTGGTGTCTAACACTTCTATCAAACAATCAAAGTAATTCCTAAAGAAATGAATATAGCGTTCTATGAACCTATAAAAATGTGAACATAATAAAAAAATCTCTAGTTAACCTAATTAAAAATGAACATCAATTAAATTATATCTAAAGTATACACACCAAAACAAAATGCGAAAGTATCATAAGAATAAACTATAGACATTAGTATATTGAGAGCACATATTACCATTTGCATTTGAAAAAAACATATTAGCATTAATTTGTACTCAATACATAACAATATATAAATATACAAAGCAAAACATAAGAAACATACATATATAAAAGAGATAAGAGGGTAAAAGAAGCAATACCCAGATCTGGTTTAGGTTCAGGTTCTTTAACTGGAGACTGAACATTAACAGTTTTGGACTGAAAACAGCCCATGCCTATATATCACATAGACAACAAAACACAGACACAGTGAATCTTTATATAATATAAACCAGTAAAAGGGTATGTAAAAATGGAGAAAAGATTGAAGATTTAGGGTCAATGAGAGTGAGCTGATTGACAAAATAGCAAAGTACAGTAGAGAGAGAAAAAGGGTATGTAGTTGTATGTATGATGATGAAGGGAAGATCACATGATAAGTTGATGATGAGCACGTGATTGTCAAGTATGGGGTGTCTGTGGGGGAGACAACAGTTTAGGTGCTGTTCTTGCACTCAAAAACAGCATGTTGTTCTAAACACTTCTAGTTTGTGTTCCTCTAAGTTTTTTTTTTCTTTTGTATGGAATTTTTATCAAGAAATCTCACCCACAGGGCTAAGCAAAAAAAAATCTAAAATCGAATGAAAATAGGTAAAAATTGAGCGAAATCCAAAATTTAAAACTGAACTATAATATTTCGAATTTTCGGAAATTACTATTATTATTATTTGAGTGTTTTATGTGATTTTTAATAGAGAATAAATAAAATTATGGATATTTTATTCTTGTTTCATTACTTTATGTCTTTAACATCAACTCAACAAGTTAGCTAGTCAAGACCCTAAACTAAAATTTAAGAAATATTGTATATAATAGAGCTCCAACAGCATGGGGTTTCCTTAAAAAATTAGCATCATCCACTCATAGCTTATTTAAAAGTAACTATTAGTGATTCCAAATCTTCATTTTAATAATAAAAAATTCATTTCTCTCTCATTCCTCCATATCAAATGTATAACTAGAGTTTAAATATAATATTAAAATATTACTACGATACATTTATCAGGAATGTCGTGGGAGTTGACATACAATTAAAAATCCTAAAATACTAGGATTCATTTTTATAATAATATTTTTACGGAACATGTTAGGACTCTATTGGGGTTGCTTTATAGGGTCGTTTGGTTCAAGATATGATATCGGGTTAAAATCAGAAATCGGGTTAAGATGACATGGGGTTGAGGTATCATATATGATATCATATGTTTGATTGAGTGCTGAAATTAATATTTTTAATTTAAAATATTTTAAGTCAATAATTTTAATATAATTTAATATATAATTTTATTATTATTTTAAATATTTTTGGTTCAGATATTTATTTTGGTATTAAACAATTATATTTAAATGTTTAAATAGAAATTAAAATAATAGTTATAAAGTTAATTCTCAAAGCTCTCTCATAGCCACCCTCACTTAAGTATGAAAAACCCATACCTTGGGGGTTTTAGGGATGGGTATTAAATTTTTTTCCTGAACCAAACACCAGGGGGTTGTAATGACTGAAACTCATACCTGATTCTAGAATTTGGCGAACCAAACAACCCCTTAAATGATTAATATGCTTATTGATAGTTGTGTCAATCTTTGTCGGTGTTGTGAAAGTATTTAATTACTTTTATCATGTTCAAAATTCTTATTTAAAAGCCGATCGTCGAATCATTTTCGATAAATTGAGTTTGATTAGCAATTTTGGGGATCGAGTGGATATTTTATCTACGTCAATTATTATAATTTGTATTTTTGTCCAGGTTCACCCTGATAGAGGGTGAGTTGTGAAAATATTTAAAAGTAGTATATAACGATTATTTTATTACGTGTTAAATGAAATATTATATATTTTATTTCATTTAAAAATATGTTTGAATGTTATGTGATACTTGTTATATGTGGTCCCACATGGATCATGCCATTTTTCAGATATTTGTTATTATGTGTTAAAATGTATTTATATGAATCATACGCTATTTGGACGCGTACCAGATTACATCTATTACGTGTTACATGTTAAATCTCGTTTTGCGTGCATTTGTATATTTTATATTTTTTTTGAGATTTATTTTAAATTTAGTAAAAAATTTGATTTATAAAAATTTATTGGATCAGGACCCAACCTGGATGTCAAAACGCACAAAATATGTATTTTCATTTTCTATATAAAATCAAAGATTATTCGAATATTCCGTGTTTTCGTATTTTTGGAATATTCGTAATTTCTGGAAAATTTTAATAGATATTTTGTATTTATTTAAAATAATATTTTCAAAACTATTTCCTGTAAATTAATGTCTCGCACTAGTTATTTTAAATTATGAGACCAAAAGGTACTGTTTTGTGATTTATCGGGATTATTTTACGAGTATAACTAGCCCCATAATTATCCGTCAATTTTACAAAAATAAAAAATAAGCAAATAAATTTTCTTCTCGTTTATCTAGTAAGGATTTTAAAACTCGTTTCCAAAGATTAATCGACTCCTAGTGATCTAGGAAGTCGTTTTTGCTGATCTTGATCTCAGATTAAAGCTTGCGAAGCTCTCGTTATTTCGACTCCAATATTGTAGTATAAGGTTTTGTATTCTACGAGTTCATTGTTAGTCATTTTTGTCATAATTAGGTCTTTCTATTGTCATGATTTTCAGATGTTTCTGAGTGTATCAATAGATTCACCGCGATCTAGGGAGTCGATATATGTTAGTTTCGTGATCGTTCTATTGCTCGAATGTCAAAGTGGAGCTCGTCTATTTTATTTTGTTGTACTTCTGAATTTTCTGGTATCTTTTTTCATTATTTGTTAATTTAAATGATTGTATAAAATTGTAGGAGGCATGAGCTTCATTTTGGTATATGATTTATATAGTTTTGAGGAAGTTGTTAGGAATATGTTGTATTCTTGATGATTAGATTGACAAAACATCTTAGTAGATTTGACTTAGTGTAATTGTAGCTCTCGAGGGATGTCTTATTACTATCCCGACGGATGATCTTTATAGTCCCGACGGATGACAACTAAACATCCATCGAGAGTGTAGCTTATATAACAATAAGGTTGTAGCACATTTCTGCAAACAACACTGTGTACATCCTGTAGGAATTTATGAGTCATGTTGACTACTAGTTGATATCTAGAAAAAGTTGACTAATTGTAAATATAAAGTGTCTTGTAATTCTGTATAAATGAAATGGAGTCAAGTGACATAAAAGGCTCCCGACGGATGATTCACAAATGCTCCCGACGGATGGTCATCAAAGCACCTGACGGATGATCATCTATATCCCGACGGATGTTCAAATTCAAATATTAGTTGACAGTGACAACACAGTCACATGCATTGGATGTTTACAAATGGAATGTGGAAGCCTAATTGCAGGTGTTCGAGAACAAAGAAGCATTACCATTTCCATGTAATTGTGAAGACAGTCAAAGATGCTGGAAAGAGTAATGAAGCAGCATGAATCTAGATTAGATAAATTTGTTTTATTATCTTGTCTTATTAGTCATGTAACTTGGTGATATATAAACCAAGAGTAGCAAGTAGAACAATCAACTAAGCAAGCTTATTTTTCAGAGAAACATATCAAGATGTATTCTATTAGAATTCATCTGTAGTTGTGTTTGTTCAAACTTGTAAAGCAGCTGTGAGCTATTCAAAGCTTTACAGAGTTCTCATTTGATATATATATATATATATATATATATATATATATATATATCTGGTGGATACTTTCAAATACACCAGAAAGTTTTAAAAGCCTCTGTTTTTATTACTGCAATATTTTATCAAGTTAGAACATTTCTTTTTATTTGGAAAAAATATTCAGAATTACATTCAACCTCCCTTCTGTAATTTTTGTTGTATTGTTAGGGAATAACAATTGGTATCTGAGTAAGCTCTTGAAGTATAGAGAGTATAAAGATCAACAAACAAAAAGATGAACAAGAAGGATCTTGGAGTTAAAATTCCTTTTCTGGACAAGGACAACTATCATCACTGAAAGGTGAAGATGCATCTACATCTTCTTTCTCAAGATGAGGCCTATGTGGATTGCATATAAAGAGGTCCTCATGTATTTATGAGAGCTGCAACTGGCAATAAACCATATGTTCCAAAACCCAGGCATGAATGGTCAGATCCTGATATTGAGCAAGTCAGCAAAGATACGAAGGTCATGAACATATTATTCAATGGAGTTGATGGTGATATGTTTGATAACATCATTAACTGTAAAATAGCCAAAGAGGTTTGGGACACAATTCAGATCATTTGTGATGGTACCGAGCAAGTAAGGGAGAACAAGATGCAGCTCCTAATTCAGTAATATAAGGACTTCCATTGTGAAGATAGTGAATCACTCACTGATATTTTCAGTAGATTTCAAAAATTACTGAATGCTCTAAAACTGCATGGAAGGGTCTATCAAACAAAAGATTATAATCTCAAGTTCCTTAGATCTCTCCCAAAAGAATGGAAGCCAATGATAGTCTCATTGAGAAATTCTCAAGATTATAAGGAGTTCACCTTCGAGAGACTGTATGGCATCCTGAAAACTTACGAGCTTGAAATAGAGCAAGATGAAAGAATGGAGAAAGGAAGGAAGAAAGGAGGGTCCATAGCACTGGTTGCTGAGTTAGAGAAAGAGAAAGAGATGAAGGTAGAAGTTGTTGAGTCTACATCAAAGGTCAGTGAAAGCAAGGGTAAAGGACTGGTAGCTGAAAATGAAGAACAGTTGATTCAAGATGACATGGATGATATAGATGAGCATTTAGCATTTTTATCCAGAAGATTTTCCAAGCTCAAGTTCAAGAAGAACTTTGAAGCTGCTAAGCCAAATAGTGGTGGATAAATCCAAATTCAAGTGTTTCAAATGTGGCTTAGCTGGTCATTTTGCTAATGAGTGTAGAAAGTCAGATTCCAGCAAAAAGAAGTTTGAGCCTGTTGATCATCCATCGTAATAGAATATCAAAATAAAAATAAATTACCTTTCTGGAATATTTTAATACCCAACTGATAAATTGTTTTATTCTCATCCGTCGAATTATCTAAATCATAGCTGTTAATTTTCTAAACATTATCCATCGGGTTTACTTACAGTCTGTAAGTATATCACGACGGATAATTGATAGAATTTTGACAGTTTATTTTAATTTAAACGGTTATTTTCAGCTATTTTGATTGGTTCTTTATTACTTTTGTCAGTTTATTTTTGAGAGAGTATAAAAGCAAAATCCATTATCATTCTTTTCTTTTATCATTCTCAATTGAATTGCTCTAACTCTCTTCTTCTCCAAAGCAAATACTCTCTTTCTCTCTGTAAATTTTTCTACTTTAACAATGGCACCAGTGGTCAAAATCATCTCCCAGTCTGGTTTCATATATGAGAAGAACAACTTCGTAGCTCTGATAAATAAGGAGATTCCACAATCTGGAGATTTTCATAAAATGATGGACTTTGTGAAGGGTTGTAAGCTCAGTTACGCTATGCTGGAATCACCCACTATCTATTGTGAAGTTCTGGAGGAGATGTGGACAACTGTTGTGTACCAATCTTCAGACAAAACCATCACTCTCTCAATCAAAGGTAAAGAGCATCGCATTAATAGTGACATTATCAAAGCATGCTTCAAAATTCCAGATAACACTACTACTGTTCCACACACTGATGCTGATTTAGTTAACATGCTTGTTAGATATGAATACAACACAGAGGGGGGGGGGTGAATGTGTTTTGGCTTAAATGTTTACTTTTTGATCGACTTTGGGTTTAGCAGTTGGTTGTTATCAATGATTTTGTAGAACAGATGTTCAACATAAATAATAATGCAAATATGTAAAACAAAGATCTTCAAAACTCACTTAATTTTATATTAAAAATCAAGCAGTGTTTTGCTACAAAATCTCTAAGTTCTTGGTTTAGAACTTAGCTTCTTTCTTGAGAGAGAATATAAGAAATTTGATCTCAATTGTTAATCCTGACTAGAGAACCAGTGTTAACTTTATAACTCAGTTAACTGCTGGTTTACACCGTGGATAATAAACATGCTATTAGCTTTTCTAAACCGTCACTTGTCATTTCTATTTATAGAAAAGCAAATCTTCCATTTCTGGCTTAGCATATCTTTAGCATCCCGTGTTTACTTTAATCTTCCTCTGTCAGTTAATCTATACCATTAATCTTGCACATCTCCCAAGCTACTTTTTGTAGACTTGTCAATTCAGCTGAGTAAATTGTTTGTTGATTTGCAACCTAGGATATTGAACTGTTCTGCAATTCTGTACTTAGAGAAATTTCTTCACTTCGAGATCTCCAATTAAGCTGTAGAGAACTCGACATCTCGATAGGCATGCTGGCTTGTCGATATCTCTGAAACTTCATTGTTGACTTGACTTATCGACAACTTTGAGTTCTCTAGTGAAATTTGGTTTATCGATAACTCAGAGTTCTCTAATGGACTTTGGCTTATCGATAACTCAGAGTTCTCTAATGAATGTATACTTGTCGATATCTCTGAGTTCTCGAATGGGTATCTGACTTATCGATATCTCCAATAGCATTTCCTGAGTTCTCGATAGACAATTCCTGAGTTCTCGATAGGTCTTTCTGAGTTCTCGAATGACTTCTCTATATCACTAATTTTGTGACTTGTAGAGATCTTGACTTAGAATGTTTTTCACCAAAAAAAATTATTCAACTCCAAGCTTCTTCATAATTATAACACCCTCCAAATCCGGGGTATAGATTTGGGGCATTATTAACAACAATTACCAACTATACCTGCACAAGCGAAATATTAATATAATAATTACCCCAAACTATCACTAATCAGGATCTTTTAAGGGTTGAGTTTGGAAACAAGAATCATGCACTACACTTTATTACAAACCCAACTAAATAAAACATGTCTCAAGAACTCTCTTTATTACAAAACTTTATTCTATCTACAGTTTCACTACGCAATCTTTTATTCAAACTACACAAAACCTTTATTCACCCCAACATTACTACTTATCCTGCTACACCTGATCTGGCAATTCAAAGCTCTCTTCGGGAATAGGAAGGAACACTCTTGGTATAAGAGGGTCCCGCTGCTTGACTCGCTTCTTGACTATGCGGGTCCTGATGGGTTTCATTCTCTACCTTAACTGTAAAACAATAGGAGTGACAATAAAAGAAATGAGCCAAAATTGCTCAACAAGCCTGCAACAATATATATATATATATATATATTATAAAGAGAGAGAAATAAAGAGAAATAAATGAACCAATAAGCTGCTGGTTTGAACAACCATCTGTATCTGTATATGATAATAATTTGCCAATGATGGCGAGTGCCAAATGAACAAGACTGGAAACAAGAACCAACATATGCACTATAATCTGCTGATCAGTCAGAATATAGTGCGGATCTATACCCAACTGCATAGACCCAACCAACATAAGGAGTACTCAGGCAACTATGGCCTATTAATTAATGGTCTGGGAAAAACCCAGCCTTTATAGTAACCATCCAGTCCAAGGCTGAGCATCCGGAACAATCGGTATGCTATTGATATATCCCAACACCAGGATATACCAGAATATATGTAACAAGGGTAAAGGAATTGAAATATGAACAGGGAATTCAATAAATTGGGTAAATCAAGAATTGAAATGAAATGGAACAAGTGATAATAAATGGGTAACAGTGTATATGAACAATAATTATCAAAAAGAATTGATACGATAGAAAGGAAATATAAATCACTATTCTGAATTTAGAATAGGGGAAAAACTTGCCTTGCGCGTACTTAACCTGGTTTAACATACTGCCTTCTGACCCTAGCTTGCTCTGCCTTGCTAACACTGAACAAATCATGGAAAGATAGGTGTTTAGATAATTTACTACATACGTGTATCTTTAATTGATATCACGCAACCTTATCCGTCTACCCATGCGTTTCTATCTGACTCGCATATATATACATATATTTACATAACACATTTATGCACATAATCACATATAACACGTAACACGTAAAGCACACAATTAATTTCTAGATTTATAATTATTTTTAGAATCAATTCTAGGCTTATACCTGCATTACTAGTCTTATCTGATTTTATTATAAATTTTCGGGATTTATTCGGCTCAATTATATCCCTACTAGGACCTACGAACTATCAGTTATCACCAAACCACTCTTTTTCAGAATAAATTATAACTTACAACTATTTTTATTGGATTCGTCTCATTTTTCTGAGTCTAGAGGTCTTCGTTTCACTTAAATCGGACTAACGGTTGAATTGTTATGAATTAAACACTGATAATTCAATTTATTATTCAATATAGATAATTATTACAACCTTTTAAATCCTAAAATAATTTTTAAATAATTATTTAATAAAAATCAAAGTCAAAAATAATTTTTTTATAATTTTTGGAGTTAAAATGAAGAAGTTACGATTTATTAAAAATTATGTGATTAATTATCGAAATAATTAATCACTTTTTAAATATTGAATAAATAAATAACTAATAAATAATTAATAATTGCTTATTTAATAATCTTAAAATAATAAATCTCTAATTATCAGGATTAATCACAATTTATTATAATATTTATAACTTATCGATATTTATTCGATTAGATCGATTATTTACAAATAATCAATCGATTTTATTAACGGATACGCTATTTATCGAATATCTACTATGTGCTCGAATTATAATCTAACTCAACGATTAATTACTCGTATAAATACGAGCTACTCGCAATCCTCATATAATTATCGAACTTATTACATTATTACTGAAACTTATACGATTCGTTAATCAATTAATTATCGGTATTTAATTATACGATACAAATAATCACTACAATATTATTCGAATAACTATCGCTCGAATAATAATTCTCATTATCGAATTATTACTCGTAATAATAACTAATTATCGAATTATTAATCATATTATTTAATTATTTTTAATCCTTATTTATTAATTAATTACCTAATTATTAATTAATTACCTAATTATTAATTAATTAGATAACTAATAAATAATTAGATAAATAATTAAATAATTAATTAAATAATTAAATTCGAATTTATAAATTAATAAAATAATTTAGAAATTAATAATACTATTTTTTCAGAATTTAGAACTAATTTTTAATTAATTATTAGAATTTTTAAAATCTGATTTTGATTTACTAAAATATAAATAAATAATTAATAAATCAAAAACACAATTCAGGGAATTGGTTTCAGGTTTTGGGGATCAAACCCGGGTCGTTTCCGGGTTGCAAACCGGGTCGAACCCGGGTCGCGAAGAACACTCCTGGCTGCCCAGAAACCCGACGCCGGCGGGGATTTTCCGGTGAAAATCCGGCGAACCAAAACAACGTCCAAACACCACGGTTCCAAGCTGGTTTTGCTTCGTTCTTCACCGAAAACACCACAGGGACGTCCTCCTCTTTCATTCGTCCTTCCTCCCCGTCGAACCAAACCGGCGAACACGAACAGCGGCGGCGTCGTCGTTTTCCGGCGATGCTAAAACGGACACCAAATCGAGTGAAACCGGTGCCAAACGACTCCCTATTCGACGATCTACATCCTCATGGCAACGAAATCATCAAACAATCAACCAGAAACGAAACCCGAATTCAAGATTAAAACCCGAAAACACGAAATTAAAATCACTTAATCAAACAATAAAAATAGTTGCATAATCAGAAACTACGATTCACCAGCTTCAATTTGACTACTTACATGCTCGATTTGGACTCCGGAATCACCTTCAAAATCACGATTGATTATGCTGCCCTGTTCTTCACAGAAACCCTAACCCTAATTCCCTTTTTCTGATTTTTAATTATAATTAACTGATTTAATTAATAGTAATTCAGGTATTTATATTTATGAAAATAATACCCCTAAGTAAAATTAAGGGTCTAATTACACTCCTAATAAAAATATTTGGCCCCAATTTTTATAATTTTTGGGTATTAATAATGAATTTTTTTAAATATCCAATAAATACAAAATAAATACTAAAAATTCCCAAAAATTGTGAAAAATACAAAAATACAAAGAAAAATGATATATGATAATTTCATAATCATATAAAAATAAAAATGTGATTTTTGTGGGGTTTTTGGTACCCGAAGGGGTCCGGAAAAGTCGTTTTTTCGCGAAAAAGGTCAATTTGTAAAACGTCTAGGGGTTCAGAATAGCGATACGGTATAGGGCATTTTTGGCAAAATAGGGCCAATGATTTTGTTGGAAATACGGGCTTTTAAAACATAGTTTTGAGCTGTACAGGTTTTGATATAATATATATAACTGACGATAGAACGCTCAATAAATATCCAAAACACGTTTGGATCAAAACAACCAACACATAACACATAGCAGTTAGGGTTCAACGACTTAACACATTTAATCACATAATAATACACATAATTTATTATTATTATAATATAATACAAGCGTAATTCCTCGGTCGTTACATTCTCCCCCCCTTAACAAGATTCTGTCCTCAGAATCTAATTATGCAAATAACTGAGGATACTTTTCTAGCATTTCACTTTCAAGTTCCCAGGTTGATTCTTCAACCACTGGGTTTCTCCATAAAACTCTCACTAATGACACAGACTTATTTCTTAATACCCTCTCTTGCCTATCTAGAATTCTTATTGGCTGTTCTACATATGACAAATCTGCCTGAAGTTCTACTGGTTCATACTCTATTACATGCCTTGTATCAGGATTATACCTCTTAAGCATAGATACATGAAATACGTTGTGAATGTGCTGCATATGGGGTGGTAGAGCTAACTCGTACGCAACCTTCCCAATTTTCTTCAAAATCTCAAATGGTCCAACGTATCGTGGCTTCAATTTCCCTTTATTGCCAAATCTGGTCAATCCTTTCCATGGCGATATTTTGAGCAATACGTGTTCTCCTTCCTGATAGTCCATATCCTTCCTGGCTTGGTTTGCATATCTGCTTTGTCTGTTTTGTGCTGCCTCGATTCGTTTTCGAATAAGATTAATCTTTTCTTTTGTCTGCTGAATTAATTCTGGACCCAAAATTTTGCGTTCTCCAACTTCATCCCAATGCACGGGTGATCTGCATTTCCTCCCATATAATGCTTCATACGGTGGCATTCCAATACTGGCGTGATAGCTATTATTATAAGAAAATTCCACTAGGGGTAAATGTTCATCCCAACTGCCTTCAAAATCGATCGCACAAACTCGTAGCATGTCTTCAATCGTTTGAATTGTCCTTTCACTTTGGCCGTCAGTTTGCGGATGATAAGCTGTACTCATATTCAACTTCGTTCCTAGACATTCTTGGAATTATCTCCAAAATCTTGAATTGAAACGAGGATCTCGATCCGATACAATTGATACTGGTACTCCATGACGCATCACAATTTCTTTGAGATACATGTGCACTAATTTGTCGAGCGAAAATCTTTCATTAATTGGTAGAAAATGTGCCGACTTCGTAAGTCTGTCAATGATTACCCATATCGCATCATGATTTGCCCTAGTCCTCGGTAGTCCTACCACAAAATCCATCGCTAGATGTTCCCATTTCCATTCTGGAATGTCTAATGGTTGCAATAACCCACTCGGACGTTGGTGTTCTGCTTTAACTCGCTGGCATGTGTAACATTTACTCACCCATTCTGCTATCTCCTTCTTCATATTCGGCCACCAAAAGTTTTCCTTCAAATCGCAATACATTTTCGTGCTTCCTGGATGAATGGAATACTTCGAATTGTGCGCATCTCGCATAATTTCTTCTTTTAATTCTACCACGTTAGGGATCCAAATTCTTGACACAAAACGTAAAATTCCTTCATTATCTTTCTGAGTTGTAATCTCTTCTCCTGTTAAGTTGTCGTCTTGACTCATCACTTCTTCTTGACAACGGCGAATCTTTTCCAGCAATTCTGGTTGGAAAGTCATAGTGTAGATAGTTTCTGCAGATTCATTAGGAGTACGAATTTCGATTTCCAATTTGTCGAATTCCCTGGCCAATTCTTCGCATGAAGTCAACCGATTCAATCTTTCTTTTCTGCTTAGCGCATCTGCTACAACATTTGCTTTTCCTGGATGATAACTGATTGTAACATCGTAATCTTTAATCAATTCCAGCCATCGACGTTGTCGCATGTTTAGTTCCTTTTGCGTGAAGATATACTTCAGACTTTTATGATCCATGTAGATTTCACATTTTTCACCGTACAGATAATGTCTCCAAAGCTTCAATGCAAAAACAATTGCTGCCAATTCCAGATCATGCATAGGATATTTCTGTTCATGAGGTTTAAGTTGTCTCGACGCATATGCAATGACGTTACCATGTTGCATCAATACACATCCTAAACCACGATATGAAGCGTCACTGTAAATAACAAAATTTCCTTGCTCGTCTGGCAGTACTAATACTGGTGCCGTCACCAACCGATTCCTCAACTCTTGAAAACTTTCTTCACACTTACTATTCCATTCGAACCTTTCACTTTGTCGAGTTAACTTGGTCAGCGGTGTAGCTATCTTCGCAAAATCTTTGACAAATCTTCGATAATATCCTGCCAAACCTAAGAAACTTCGAACCTCTGTCGGCGTCTTTGGTCTTTCCCAATTCAACACGGCTTCAATCTTTGCTGGATCAACTTGAATGCCTTCTCTGCTGATGATGTGCCCTAAAAACTGCACTTCTTTCAACCAAAATTCGCATTTGGAAAATTTTGCATAAAGCTGCTCCTTCCGTAATATTTCCAATGTCGTTCTTAATTGCGCTGCATGCTCTTCTTCCGTCTTTGAATAGATCAAAATGTCATCAATAAATATAATGATAAACTTATCCAAATACTTCTTGAATATTCGATTCATCAAATCCATAAACGCTGCAGGTGCATTCGTCAATCCAAAAGCCATCACAAGAAATTCATAGTGTCCGTATCTTGTTCTAAACGCTGTCTTTGGAATATCTTCGGCCTTGATCTTTAACTGATGATAGCCTGATCGTAAGTCAATTTTCGAAAACCATGCCGCTCCTTTTAGTTGATCAAATAAATCATCAATGCGAGGTAAAGGATATTTATTCTTGATAGTTAACTTGTTCAGCTCACGATAATCAATACACAGTCGCATACTACCATCCTTCTTTTTCACGAACAATACTGGCGCACCCCATGGGGATACACTTGGCCTTATAATTCCTTTGTCAAGAAGTTCTTGCAACTGCTTTGCTAATTTACCTCATTTCAACAGGTGCCATTCGATATGGAGCTTTCGAAATTGGTTCAGTCCTTGGCGTCAAGTCAATAGTGAATTCGATTTCTCGATCTGGTGGAAGTCCTGGTAATTCGTCCGGAAAAACATCAAGAAATTCACAAACTACAGGAATATCTTCAATCTTCAAATTTCCCTTATCAACATCCCGTACATAGGCTAAATAAGCTTGACATCCTTGACGTAGCAATCTTCTCATCTGCATTATTGATAGGAATTTCTGCTTTTGCTTCTCACCTTTAAATATTACCGTTTCATTTTCTTCAGTTTGCAATTTCACTCTCTTATTCGCACAGTCAATTTGAGCATTATTACTAGACAGCCAATCCATTCCTAAAATAATATCAAACTCCCCTAACCTAAAAGGTATCAAATCAACTGAAAAATGACATCTCCCTATCTCAATATCACAGCTCGGACATACTCGCTCTACTGCAACCTGATCATTATTTGCTAATTTTATGACTAACACTTCATCCAACCACTGAATCTCACAATCTATCTTAGAGATAAAGGCTTCAGAAATAAAAGATCTAGTAGCTCCTGAATCAATCAATACTAAAGCATTTACGGAATTTACAGGAAGTGTACCTGCAATCACATTCGGACTCTGTACCGCTTCCTTCATTGACATGTTGAAAGTCCTTGCTCTGGGCTGATTTTGCTGTGGTAGTGGAGGTGGAGGTAATGCTAAAATACTTGGAATACTGGCAGCCATTGCAATTCCTCTGCAGTCTTTGGCGATATGTCCTTTTCTCCCATATTGAAAACAAGTAACTTCTGCTTTTCCCATTGGACATTCTCCAGAATAGTGTCCCCTTTGCTTGCACTTGAAACACGTAACATTTAGCTTGTTGCAAACTCCTGTATGCTTTCTACCACACGTTCTGCAATCAGGTATAGGCGGTCGAATAAGCCTTTGCTGAGTTGGGGCAGGTAGTCGATTACCCATCCTCTGGTTGTTTTGTTCTGGTCTCCTAAAGTTTACTTTTCCTCGAGCTTGAAATCCCGGCCTTTTGTTGAAACGATTCTGAAATTTCCCTGGTCCTTTCTCTTTCTGAGCTGCTTCGCTTTCTCCTTCAATAATCATAGCCTTCTGAACAACAGCCGTATAAGTTGTCAATTCAAACACAGCTACCCTGCTACGAATCCATGGTTTTAGTCCTTACTGAAATCTCTTGGCCCGCTTCTCGTCCGTATCCACCTGCTCTGGAACAAACCTTGCCAATTCAGTAAACTTAGTCTCATAATCCGCAACCGATAAGTTGTCTTGTTTCAGCTCCAGGAACTTGATCTCCATCTGGTTCTTCATAAAACGAGGAAAATATTTCTCCAAGAAAAGATCAGTGAATCTGTTCCAGGTCACCACACCTTCTTCCAAAGCTTTCTTCGATTCCCACCAGTAATTAGCTTCACCTTTTAGAAAATAGCTAGCGAAATCTGTCTTCTGCTCTTCCTCAACCTTTACCAACGAAAAAGCCTTTTCCATCTCTTTCAGCCAAGCTCTCGCTTTCGTAGGATCTGTGGAACCCATAAATTCCGGTGGCTTCACCGACTGAAATTGCTTGAAAGTAGTCATAGGTGCTGCTGGTGGTATTTGATGTCCTGGATGAGCGGCTTGCTGTAACATCTGTTGCTGGAACTGCTGTTGCTGCTGCTGCATTTGTTGTTGCATCATCAACATCTGCTGTTGCATGAGATTAAACATCTGATCCATCTGTTTATTATTGTTTTGGCCATCGGTGTTTCCATTCGATGAGTCAGGCTGCGCTTTTCTCTTAGGTGCCATTTTTCTGGTAAATAAATAATAGATCTTATTTAATAACAGTATATTAAACATATATTAAAACAGTCGATTCGAGAAATAAAATAACTTATTAAATAACTGAATAGATAAAACAGTATGATATGTTTTAATTTTTTTTTTTTTTTTTTTACAACATGATCGTGAATAAAACTACATTTATAAATATGCAATGGTACTGAAATAAATGTAAATGCTTAAATGACTGGAAATAAAATAAAGAAAACGTGCAAAAGATTATCTCATATATATATATATAGGTAGAACACCAGCTACAGGTGTCAGTGCTTGATACAAAACCCTATGATATAACAGTCGTACTGCTACTACTATCAGTCAGAGTCAGTAGCTACACTCATACAAACTAGTCATACAATACTATGCTGCCTCTATCTACAAAATATACATAATACAACACTCATCGATCTGCTGGTCTCAAAATCCTGGTGGTACGTGGCTCAACTCCTCCTGCACTGCCTCTAGCACTGCCTCGGTAAGTCCCAATGCTCTGCGATATGCTGTCTCCGCACTAAGATCCTGCTGTCTCAAATCAGTAAGCTGCTGCGAACTAACCCGGTGAATATGATGTAGTCTCTCTCTCAGTATATAATCCGGTCGTAATGCTCTGACAGGACCATCCGTCTGTGTCTCATACAATCCAAGGATCTCTCTACACTGGTTCTGCCATCTAATCCTCTCCTCCCTCTCTGCCTGAAAGCGCTGGTAAGTCACGGTATGATGCTCATGAAGATCAGTGCTGGAACCTCGAGAAGGTAATGGTCCATCTACCACGATCTCATCCATAAACTCTGGCTGAGGAAACTGATACACTCCTGGAAC
Source organism: Apium graveolens (assembly GCF_009905375.1). NCBI lineage: Eukaryota > Viridiplantae > Streptophyta > Magnoliopsida > Apiales > Apiaceae > Apium > Apium graveolens. The sequence continues at coordinate 33,449,115 of NC_133647.1, forward strand.
AGGTGCATAAATGGATAATGGGGCAGGAAATAAGACAGGCTGCTCCATAGGCGCATACACAGGCGGCTCTGCCTCTGGCTCTATCGGTGGCATCTCTGGAATCTCGACTGGTGGCATAGGAATCTGAGGCTCTAAATCCTCCCACTGCGGAAGATCAACCATATCAGGAATATCAAACATCGGAAACTCTAATGGTGGAATATCTGGTATCTCTGGCTCAACGTATGGAAAATAATCTGCAAAACCTGGTACCTCCGGGGGAAGTGGTATCTCTGGTGCTGGCTCAGGTGGCAATGGAGGTAAGATCTGCTCTGACACTGGGACTACTACCTGTGCATCCACTGGATCTGTCTCGGTCCTCTCCGTAGATGATGATAAAGAAGCCATCTAATATACATAAAAATAATAACACAAAAACAATCAAATCACAATCCTATAACTCATAACTTCTAATCACATAGACAAACAATCCTAACACTCTTACTCTCATCCTATCTTATTTTCCTATCTTATCTTAACCCTAACATTCTTGTTTTCCAAGGTCAATCCTAAGCTCTGATGCCAACTATAACACCCTCCAAATCCGGGGTATAGATTTGGGGCATTATTAACAACAATTACCAACTATACCTGCACAAGCGGAATATTAATATAATAATTACCCCGAACTATCACTAATCAGGATCTTTTAAGGGTTGAGTTTGGAAACAAGAATCATGCACTACACTTTATTACAAACCCAACTAAATAAAACCTGTCTCAAGAACTCTCTTTATTACAAAACTTTATTCTATCTACAGTTTCACTACGCAATCTTTTATTCAAACTACACAAAACCTTTATTCAACCCAACATTACTACTTATCCTGCTACACCTGATCTGGCAATTCAAAGCTCTCTTCGGGAATAGGAAGGAACACTCTTGGTATAAGAGGGTCCCGCTGCTTGACTCGCTTCTTGACTATGCGGGTCCTGATGGGTTTCATTCTCTACCTTAACTGTAAAACAATAGGAGTGACAATAAAAGAAATGAGCCAAAATTGCTCAACAAGCCTGCAACAATATATATATATATATATATATATTATAAAGAGAGAGAAATAAAGAGAAATAAATGAACCAATAAGCTGCTGGTTTGAACAACCATCTGTATCTGTATATGATAATAATTTGCCAATGATGGCGAGTGCCAAATGAACAAGACTGGAAACAAGAACCAACATATGCACTATAATCTGCTGATCAGTCAGAATATAGTGCGGATCTATACCCAACTGCATAGACCCAACCAACATATGGAGTACTCAGGCAACTATGGCCTATTAATTAATGGTCTGGGAAAAACCCAGCCTTTATAGTAACCATCCAGTCCAAGGCTGAGCATCCGGAACAATCGGTATGCTATTGATATATCCCAACACCAGGATATACCAGAATATATGTAACAAGGGTAAAGGAATTGAAATATGAACAGGGAATTCAATAAATTGGGTAAATCAAGAATTGAAATGAAATGGAACAAGTGATAATAAATGGGTAACAGTGTATATGAACAATAATTATCAAAAAGAATTGATACGATAGAAAGGAAATATAAATCACTATTCTGAATTTAGAATAGGGGAAAAACTTGCCTTGCGCGTACTTAACCTGGTTTAACATACTGCCTTCTGACCCTAGCTTGCTCTGCCTTGCTAACACTGAACAAATCATGGAAAGATAGGTGTTTAGATAATTTACTACATACGTGTATCTTTAATTGATATCACGCAACCTTATCCGTCTACCCATGCGTTTCTATCTGACTCGCATATATATACATATATTTACATAACACATTTATGCACATAATCACATATAACACGTAACACGTAAAGCACACAATTAATTTCTAGATTTATAATTATTTTTAGAATCAATTCTAGGCTTATACCTGCATTACTAGTCTTATCTGATTTTATTATAAATTTTCGGGATTTATTCGGCTCAATTATATCCCTACTAGGACCTACGAACTATCAGTTATCACCAAACCACTCTTTTTCAGAATAAATTATAACTTACAACTATTTTTATTGGATTCGTCTCATTTTTCTGAGTCTAGAGGTCTTCGTTTCACTTAAATCGGACTAACGGTTGAATTGTTATGAATTAAACACTGATAATTCAATTTATTATTCAATATAGATAATTATTACAACCTTTTAAATCCTAAAATAATTTTTAAATAATTATTTAATAAAAATCAAAGTCAAAAATAATTTTTTTATAATTTTTGGAGTTAAAATGAAGAAGTTACGATTTATTAAAAATTATGTGATTAATTATCGAAATAATTAATCACTTTTTAAATATTGAATAAATAAATAACTAATAAATAATTAATAATTGCTTATTTAATAATCTTAAAATAATAAATCTCTAATTATCAGGATTAATCACAATTTATTATAATATTTATAACTTATCGATATTTATTCGATTAGATCGATTATTTACAAATAATCAATCGATTTTATTAACGGATACGCTATTTATCGAATATCTACTATGTGCTCGAATTATAATCTAACTCAACGATTAATTACTCGTATAAATACGAGCTACTCGCAATCCTCATATAATTATCGAACTTATTACATTATTACTGAAACTTATACGATTCGTTAATCAATTAATTATCGGTATTTAATTATACGATACAAATAATCACTACAATATTATTCGAATAACTATCGCTCGAATAATAATTCTCATTATCGAATTATTACTCGTAATAATAACTAATTATCGAATTATTAATCATATTATTTAATTATTTTTAATCCTTATTTATTAATTAATTACCTAATTATTAATTAATTACCTAATTATTAATTAATTAGATAACTAATAAATAATTAGATAAATAATTAAATAATTAATTAAATAATTAAATTCGAATTTATAAATTAATAAAATAATTTAGAAATTAATAATACTATTTTTTCAGAATTTAGAACTAATTTTTAATTAATTATTAGAATTTTTAAAATCTGATTTTGATTTACTAAAATATAAATAAATAATTAATAAATCAAAAACACAATTCAGGGAATTGGTTTCAGGTTTTGGGGATCAAACCCGGGTCGTTTCCGGGTTGCAAACCGGGTCGAACCCGGGTCGCGAAGAACACTCCTGGCTGCCCAGAAACCCGACGCCGGCGGGGATTTTCCGGTGAAAATCCGGCGAACCAAAACAACGTCCAAACACCACGGTTCCAAGCTGGTTTTGCTTCGTTCTTCACCGAAAACACCACAGGGACGTCCTCCTCTTTCATTCGTCCTTCCTCCCCGTCGAACCAAACCGGCGAACACGAACAGCGGCGGCGTCGTCGTTTTCCGGCGATGCTAAAACGGACACCAAATCGAGTGAAACCGGTGCCAAACGACTCCCTATTCGACGATCTACATCCTCATGGCAACGAAATCATCAAACAATCAACCAGAAACGAAACCCGAATTCAAGATTAAAACCCGAAAACACGAAATTAAAATCACTTAATCAAACAATAAAAATAGTTGCATAATCAGAAACTACGATTCACCAGCTTCAATTTGACTACTTACATGCTCGATTTGGACTCCGGAATCACCTTCAAAATCGCGATTGATTATGCTGCCCTGTTCTTCACAGAAACCCTAACCCTAATTCCCTTTTTCTTTTTATTTTTATTTTCTGATTTTTAATTATAATTAACTGATTTAATTAATAGTAATTCAGGTATTTATATTTATGAAAATAATACCCCTAAGTAAAATTAAGGGTCTAATTACACTCCTAATAAAAATATTTGGCCCCAATTTTTATAATTTTTGGGTATTAATAATGAATTTTTTTAAATATCCAATAAATACAAAATAAATACTAAAAATTCCCAAAAATTGTGAAAAATACAAAAATACAAAGAAAAATGATATATGATAATTTCATAATCATATAAAAATAAAAATGTGATTTTTGTGGGGTTTTTGGTACCCGAAGGGGTCCGGAAAAGTCGTTTTTCGCGAAAAAGGTCAATTTGTAAAACGTCTAGGGGTTCAGAATAGCGATACGGTATAGGGCATTTTTGGCAAAATAGGGCCAATGATTTTGTTTGAAATACGGGCTTTTAAAACATAGTTTTGAGCTGTACAGGTTTTGATATAATATATATAACTGACGATAGAACGCTCAATAAATATCCAAAACACGTTTGGATCAAAACAACCAACACATAACACATAGCAGTTAGGGTTCAACGACTTAACAAATTTAATCACATAATAATACACATAATTTATTATTATTATAATATAATACAAGCGTAATTCCTCGGTCGTTACAATAATTCTTCTGAGGCATGACCTTCTTGATCTTCTTCCAGATAGAATTCTTAGGCTTGACACTGTTTAGGGAAAAATGCTCCAGTCTGCTCCATTTACATTTTACAGACATTAAGTGTAATAACTCGAATTTTTGAGACCTTGTAAAACGTTTAATGAATAGTAACCCTGATATACGGGAAAATTTTTTGATCCCACGCTATGTAGTACATGAGAAAATGAGTTTCGGAATAGATATTACGACTATACGTACCAAATAAGTGTATCTAAACGCTATTAGTTTTCGAAGAAAACGAACTTTGAAAACGACCGTATTTACGACTTATCGAGGATTACGAGAATCACAATATAATTACGAGATTAAAATCCTACGGCTTTATATTCAAGTAGGATAAATAAAAATATAAGGAATAAATACGAAAGGAATTACATTGCGAACCACTTACGAGTAAGTATTACGGAGAACGTTAAGTAACCGAGCGAATGCGTAAACGATTAAATAAACGTAACGCACTAACTAAACCATGGTAAGCAAGTAACCATGGTTACTTCATCAAATAGTGAGATAACCATATCATGACCAAGCTAGCTAGCAAATAGTGTGCTAAGAAGCTAACCTTGTAGTTAGCTTGTAAGCTAGCAAGCTACAAAGATATGTCCATGGATTTGGCAACAAGGAATAAACCTAGAAAGCTATCCTAGGAAGAATAAAATCAAGTTACAAAGATATCAAGTCACCTTCCAAGAAGCAACCTATCCAAGCATCCAAGAGAAGCAACCAAGTAGTATATATATCCCCCCATCCCCATTTTTTGTTCCATTCGGCTATATTGAAGAAAAAGGGAGAATTGGAATTCAAAACTCCAAGTTCAATCTCTTGTAAAATCACCCAATTAATTCCCAAGCCTCCTAGAAACTAAACTAAGGTAAGAAAAATCTTTCATCTCTTTTTATCAAGGTTTGATGGGTGGAATAAATTCAAGAAACTCACTAGTGAATAGTGTGAATAGTAACCTCTCTTTGGTTTCTTGATTTCAATGGTGGTTTTAGGTTCTAAAAATCATACCAAGCACTTCCAATCCTCCACCATCCTCAAGAACACATCTCAAGCTTTCAAGAAAGGTAAAAATCTTTGGCCCAACTTTATTTAAGGTTCATTTTTAAGATCCATTTAATATGTGGTAGTAAACCTAGCTTACTAAGTGTTATTGATGAAATCTTGATGATTAAGTTAAGTAGATTTAAGGTTGGTTGTTGTTGCCTCAAGAACATGATGTTCTTGAGAGGAGTTTGTGTGTTGATGATGATATGATAATTGTTGGTGGTTGTGTTGATAGTTAGGGCGTAAACGAAACCCCGATCGTAAACGTAATTTCGTTAAAACCAACAAACCGTAACTTTAAGTTTCTGTAGAAAGTCCCGAAGTTGTAAACTGTGGATTCTTAAAAAAAAACCTTTTTTTAGGATAGACAATTTTATAAGGATCGTTTAGGCGCTTGAATCTCTTGATTCCGATTTACGGATCAAAAGTTATGGTCGTTTTAGTAAAAGTGATTTACGCGACAAAAACTGCTACGAATTATGAATTTTGAAAATATAAAGGATAGACTTAAAAGTATTCATAAATCATGAAATTTTTATAGAGAGTAACATATTGAGTTTCCTAACTGTCATAAAAATTTCAAGTGAAAATAATGATTTTTCAATTTTATAAAAATATCGGAGCCGAGACCGCGCGAGTAGAAACCGTATGAATCCTTAAGCGGAGCCGACGATGATAATGAGAATGAACCCAAGGTACTTAGGAAAATGAAATGACCATAATGTCAACATGACTTAAAAGAAATGTTAAGGGTAGTACAAGTTGAGAAGGTGCATAATGAGTAGTGCATGAGTGCGAGTTACCGTAAATTAGAACGAAACCTAACGAAATGAAATGTGTTAATGGTTATAGATTTTCGAGCGGAACCTAGAGCATCCTCCACCTCGAGATACCCAGGCAAGTTTACAAACCCAACTCCATTTTTACTGTTGTATTGTGAAAGGATTGTTTTATTATCATAGCTTAAATACCATGTTTGCCATGATACGTAGTTGTTGAATTTTCGCATAATGTAGCGATGTTGTACGATAAGTATATATCGTGAAATGTTATTTCGCTTTAAGCGTGACGTATTATATAAGACCGAGGATCGGTCGGGATTTAAAATAAAACCCGGAAATCATTCTGGAGATATTATAGGACGGGTATAAGTCCATAATAGTACGTTTTAAAAGGACTCATCATCCATTTACGAAACATTAAAACACCTCAAACTTTTATTAAAACGATTTTCCAACGATCGTATTCCCTCAACTATATTTTATTGTTCAGATGATAAATATTATATACATATTCTTTTATTATAGGAGTAGTATACTCCAACGTTGATTTATTTCAAACCCGATTAATCGTTATAGATTATTAATTATGTAGACACAAACTAGTTGAGGAATATTATTTAAATAAATCTTTTATAGAGTAAACTCATTCGAGGTATGATGATTATCAATTATCATTTAATTATTTATCAACTATTATTTAATTAATTATTATTTATTAAAGGGTTTATTATTGATTTCAAAATCATAGATCCTGATATAAAACATACTTTCTGATTTAGAAGTATCATTCGAATAATTTCAGATCATCGGTGAATATTATCCCGACTTATTAATATTTTAAATATAGTTTCAAGGGGAAACTTTTCCCCCTTATTGATTATCTGTTGACAACGGTCAACTCACATCCTTAGTACTTCCTCCGAAACTTTAAGAAGTACATATATATATATATACAGTAAAGCTATGCCTATCAACAAGCAAAACGCTTGGAGGAACTTCGATGTGGTTCGAGTTCTCAAGACATGATAGGATTTCCTAAAGGACAAGGGAGGGGTAGAATCCAAGTACTTCGCGTATTGGATAGGCTACTGGTACCGTAGGAGACGGTAAAATATAAAAGGAATATGTCCTAAGTCCAAATATGTATTAGGATTTAGGAATAACTCCCTGTGTAATCTGTTTTGATTTCATTGATATTAATAAAAGACTTGTTTTGTTTTTATTACGGGTTTTATCTATTTAAGTGTTTAAATAAGATATACCATAGTTTAGAGTAAAGCTTTTTATGGATTATGATGAGATCATAATAGTGAGACCTAAAAGATGATAACTATAAACTTAAATAGTTCCTGGTCGTAGGATTACTAACTGGTAATTAATAATCCGCAGAGATCGGTACATAGTATGCTTGCTTCATTATGAAGGATGTCTGTTCTCATAGACATTTGTGTGGTGACACTATAGCTAGTATGTAGGTGCTTATTATAGAATAAGTTCACTGAACATGACTCGCCCAGCTGAACAACTGATGGAGTTCACTCACGTGTCAGCAGTTGTTCACATAGTGATAGTTGTATAAGTATCCTTAGATTTGAGGTCATCATAGTCATCTTGTGTACACTGAACAATGCTTTGATTTAGTTCTTAGTCTCCAGGGACAATTATTAGGGCTCTACTGGGTATAGGAATTTGTACACGAAGATAATGTATGATCAATAAAGGATCTACCCCTTCCAGTGAAGGAAGCGAATGTTCAAGGCTGATCCACTTATGCTAGTTCAGGAATCTCTGGCCAGAGTGAATGAAATTAGAAAGGAGTTTCTAATTTGCATTGAACTAAGCATAGTAAATGGTAAGCAAGTGATTAAATTAGATAGGCTTGACACAAGATCCATGCCTTGTATTTAATCGGGACATTGTAGGGTAGAAGGAGTTTATTGTACGGTAACTATTCACTGAATAGGTTCTTGGTATTCTAAGTAGTGAATTCGTATTATCCGGATAGTCGCGATATGCTGAGAAGTATCCCTCACGATGTAGAATAAATGTGATTAATTAATTAATCATATTTAATAAATTAGAGAATTTATATAAATAATGATAAAATAGTTTTATTATTATTTATTTGTACTACCGGCTTAATATTGAACTTATAGGGTCACACCATAAAAAGAGAATGATTTAATAGGTGGAGGAATTAATTAATAATGGCTAATAATTATTTATTTATGAAATAAATAATTAGTTGGCAAATTTAATAATTGATTAAATGAGATTTAATTGATTATAAATTAATTAAGAAAAGTTCTTAATATTATTAATTAAAGGATTTAAATTTTGGAAATTAAATCAAGAGAGAGAATTATTTCTAAAGTGTTTAGAAAAAGGATTAATAATTAAAAGGTGTTTTAATTATTAATAAGAATAATAAATGGGTTAATAATAATAATATTTTATAGAAAATTTTAGCTGAAAATTTTACCTATAAATATACTATTATAAACCCTATTTTTATTTGAACCCCAATTTTTATAAAAACCTAATTCTCTCCACCTCCTCCTCCTCCTTAACGTCGTTTTCTTGGTGGATACCGGTGGAGTGCTTCACGTTTGAGGAGCAGCTGCTAAGGATCTCCGATCGTTGCTTTTGGATCGCATATTAAAGGTTAGTAATCGATCCATATGTTTTACCACGATTTATATGCTTTTATTTGGATTTTGTATGTGTAAAAGTGTTTTACCATGCCTCCGCTACGATTAAAATCCAACAATGGTATCAGAGCATAGGTTGTATGCATATAGATCTGTGGTAAAAATTTCAGAATTTTATGTGCTTGTATGAATTAATTATGATTTTTACAAATTATATTATGGATTAATTTTGTCTGATGAGAAATTGTTTCTCAGAATAATTTTGAATGTTGATCTGGGTTCTACAAGTGTTGTAGATCGTCTGGGTATTTTTTTTCATAATTTTATGATGTATAGATTTTTTATTATAAATTTTTGAAGTTGTTGCAATTAAATTCGTAATTAAATAATCATATATATATATATATATATAAATTGTTAGTATATATATATACATCTGCTTGTTTGCTGTCATCTGTTGAAACAAGAAAAGCACGGAAAAAGAAGAAGACACAGAAGTCAGGCGTGGCGTTCGAGAAGCTGTCAGGAGGCGGCTGGTGCAGGCGCGTGTGGCGCACGCGCGCGCGGGGGGAGGGGGTGTCGCGCATTCCGGGAATGCGTTACACCCTGTGGCGCATTCGCGGAATGCGTTACACCTTTTAATGGCTTAAAAGGGTTGTAACGCATCACCGGAATGCGTTACAGAGCTTGTAACGCGTTCCTGTAATGCGTTACAACCCGTCTGTTATTTTTAAATTTGATTTCTAGGAGTTTCGTAACTCCGTTTTGGGCGTGCAATATATCGTTGGATTCTTTTTTCCGAGACGGATCTAATGGAGTGATCAAATTTTAGTTTGTATAAAAGTTTTGAACTATTTATATTTCCGAAAGTGTTTTAAAGCTATTTTTAACTGTTTTAACTGCTTTTAAATGCTTTATGTGATACATAGAGATGTATAATGCTCAGACCAATATGCTAGATGATGTAACATGCCTACCTTGATGTTTATTCATGTTGATATATATGATATATGCTTAGTTTATCATGCGATGATAGATTTAGGTGAACTTAAATGAACATAAGGCGCTTGTTAGACAATCTAGTATAGTGAAATTGTTTCATAACCTTAATAATAATATTATGAATACAATCATAAGATTCTTGTGTTTATGAAACACGTAATTGAATATGAATTTTCGATATGAGAGAAAGGATGATTCTGTCAACAACAGATTTCTATCTGTAAGAAAGGGTTATTAAGTGACGCTTCTTGACAATGCTCCACCCAATCTGGGAATCATCTGATTATCGATTATTGAGTTGAAATATTTAATTTAAAAGGAAGAATCTCTTTATAATATGATTATGATTGTAACGTAATATAATCCCTCTAAAATTAAATAATATCAAGTAGTAATTGGCCAATGACACAACGGGCTTGTGTCGGTCATAGCCTTCCAACATGATAGAAAAGTAGTTCTTATTTTTGAATCATTGTCGGTTCGTGCTACAGCCGAGGGCTTTGATTTCGAAATAAGAAATACTTGTCTATTACATAGAGATGTGTACATTAAATAAGAATCTAAAGGTCGGTACGTGCCACAGCCGTGGGCCTTTGGGGACTGATTCAATTGTACGGAATGTTGGGTTAGACTTGACTTAGAATATTGAGTTTGTCGTGCCACAGTCGTGACTCAATTATTCAAGAGGCTAAAATTTGATTAGGGAATAACATAAGATGTAATTGACAAGAGTTGTCTGCCTATTGAACATTACATGGCGGTTCGTGCTACAGACGGGGTTGTGTAATGGAATGTAGGATCCCTGATCTCACTAGCATTATGAATGCTTAATTTTTCACGTAGGGGATTGAATAAATTAGATAAACTAGTGGGAGCCACTTATGAATAAAGACCCGATTCATATAGTGTTTTGAAATGAAATCGAATATTTGCTAAGTGTTGTTATGTGTTTATCATTTACAGATTTACTTTGTACGTTATGTCTTCTACACTATCACTCAGGAGCATACTAGATGCTCACAAGTTGACTGGTCCTAATTATGCTGACTGGCTTCGAAACTTGAGAATTGTTCTCAGGATTGAGAAGGTGAAATACGTGATTGACTCACCTAAGCCTACTGAACCTGCTAGCGATGCGCATAATGATGAACATGTTGTGTATCGTAAGTGGATAGATGATGCAAATGTTGCTCAATGCATCATGCTAGCTTCCATGAACATTGAGCTACAGAAGCAACATGAGCATATGGATGCTCACACTATCCTCATGCATCTACTAGAGTTGTATGATGTGGCGGGGAGGACAGCTCGATATGAGATATCGAAGGAGTTGTTCGGTTGTAGGATGTCTGAGGGATCATCTGTGAATGACCATGTACTTGAGATGATCAATTTGATTGAACGTCTTGGACAACTTGGTTTTGCCATGGATGGGGAGCTGAGCCAAGACTTGGTCTTGCAATCGCTTCCGAGTTCGTTCTCGCAGTTTGTTGTGAACTTTCACATGAATAAGTTGGATGTCAGCCTGCCTGAACTCCACAATATGTTGAAGACTGCGGAATCGAATTTTCCCCCTAAGAAGAGTTCTGTTCTTTTAATTGGTGAAGGTTCTAATCCTAAGAAAAGGAAGAGGAACCCTTCCAAGAAGAAGAAAGTAGGTGAAGAAAAGCCGGTTCCACCAAAAGCTGAAGACCCCAAGAGCAAAGTTGTTTGCTTCACTGTAACAAGGTGGGGCACTGGAAGAGGAACTGCAAGGTTTACCTTGCAGAATTGAAGAAGAAGAAGAGTAGTGAGACTACCGCTTCTGATTCAGGTATGTTCATGATAGAAGTGAATATGTCATTAAATCAAATTTGTACTTGGGTATTAAATACCGCCTATGGTTCTCATATCTGCAATTTGTTGCAGGGACTAAGGAGAAGTAGGACTCTTGAGGAAGAGGAGGTGATTCTACTGATGGGAAATGGAGCAAGAGTTGCTGCTGTAGATGTGGAATCATTTCATTTACATATGCCTACGGGCAAGACTATTGTTTTAAATAATTGTTATTTTGTTCCCTCGATTGTGAGGAATATTATTTCTATTCCCATGTTAGACTTGGCTGGATTTTCATTTATTATTGAGAATAATGAATGTTCTATTCTTAGAGATAATATTCTTTATGGACGTGGTACTTTAAATAATGGTCTGTATGTATGTGACATAATTTATTTCAGATTGAACAAACTAATAAAAGAAAAGGGATGATGAAAATCTCACTTTATAGTGGCACTGCAGTCTCCATTTAGTAGACATGGAGAGAGGACTGCAAATTTGCTAGGAATGGTACACACAGATGTATGTGGACCAATGTCTAAGCAAGCCATGGGTGGATTTTCATACTTCATTACTTTCATAGATGATAGATCTAGATTTGGATATGTGTTTGATGAAACACAAGTCTGAAGCCTTTGAAAAGTTCAAAGAGTATAAGTATGAAGTGGAGAAACAACCAAACATAGTACTATAACTCTTCGATCAGATCGAGGTGGTGAATACTTTAATGGAGTGTTTCTAGATTATCTCAAAGTAAATGGTATAGTCTCCCAGTGGACTCCTTCAGATTGGTATCTGAAAGGAGAAATCGAACTTTGTTAGACATAGTTCGGTCCATGATGAGCTATGAGAATCTTCCAGTATTCCTATGGGGTTATGCATTGGAAACCTCAGCATATTTACTGAATAAGGTGCCTTCCAAATCTGTTCCTCAAACTCCGTATGAGATATGGAAAGAAAGGAAACCGAGTCTTAAACACGTTAAGATTTGGGGATGTCTAACTTATGTCAAGTAAGTTGACCCAGATAAGCTGGAATATCGATCCGTAAAATGCAGTTTTGTGGGATATCCTAAAGAGACTTTAGGGTATTACTTTTACACCGATCATCGGGTGTTTTTCTCCAGACATGCTACCTTCTTAGAAAAGGAGTTTATCCTTGAAGGAAACAGTGGGAGCAAAATTTGAACTTGATGAAGTTCAAGAAGCACAAACTACTACGGATCAAGTGGAAACACCTGTTCTGACTGAACAACCTTCTGTGGAACAGCCCATTCGTAGGTCAGGGAGAGTGTCTCGCCAACCTGAGAGGTAATATGGCCTTGTCATTGAGAATGACAATGAGTTGTCGATCATTGATGATGACGACCCTGTGACCTATAATGAGGCTATGAGTAGTGTTGACTCAGAGAAATGGCATAGTGCCATGAAATCTAAAAAGGAATCTATGTATATGGTATACGAAAGAATGATTAGAGCAGATGGCCAGGTGGAGACCTATAAGGCCAGGCTTGTGGCAAAAGGATTCAAACAAAGGCAATGGATTGACTTTGATGAAACCTTTTACCTGTAGCCCTGTTAAAATCAGTTCGGATTTTGCTTGCGATTGCTGCTTACTACGACTATGAAATCTGGCAAATGGCCAGATGGTTTTCTTTCCAAGGGAAATGAAAACCTAGTGTGTAAGCTGCTACAAACCATATGTGGTTTAAAGCAAGCTTCTCATAGATGGAACATCCATTTTGATGAGACAATCAAAGAGTTTGGTTTTATGAAAAACGTAGATGAACCATGTGTCTACAAAAGGGTTAGTGGGAGCGCGATAACATTTCTTCTGTTGTATTGAATTAGAGTTGACACACATAACAACATAGCAGACCCACTCACAAAGCTACTTTCTGAAAGTCACTTTGATCGTCATAAAGACTAGATGGGTATTAGATACCAGAGTGATTGGCTTTAGTACAAGTGGGAGATTGAAAGGAATATGTCCTAAGTCCAATCATGTATTAGGATTTAGGAATAACTCCCTGTGTAATCTATTTTGATTTCATTGATATTAATAAAAGGCTTGTTTTGTTTTTATTACGGGCTTTATCTATTTAAGTATTTAAATAAGATATACCATAGTTTACACAGATTTAAGTATTTAGGAATAATGTGTTTAAGACTCGGTTTCCTTTCTTTCCATATCTCATACGGAGTTTGAGGAACAGATTTGGAAGGCACCTTATTCAGTAAATATGCTGAGGTTTCCAATGCATAACCCCATAGGAATACTGGAAGATTCTTATAGCTCATCATGGACCGAACTATGTCTAACAAAGTTCGATTTCTCCTTTCAGATACCAATCTGAAGGAGTCCACTGGGAGACTATACCATTTTCTTTGAGATAAGCTAAAAACTCTCCATTCAAGTATTCACCACCTCGATCTGATCGAAGAGTTATAATACTATGTTTGGTTTGTTTCTCCACTTCATACTTATATTCTTTGAATTTTTCAAAGGCTTCAGACTTGTGTTTCATCAAATACACATATCTGAATCTAGATCGATCATCTATGAAAACAATGAAGTATGAAAATCCACCCATGGCTTGCGTACACATTGGTCCACATACATCTGTGTGTACCAATCCTAGCAAATCTGCAGTCCTCTCTCCATGCCCACTAAATGGAGATTTGGTCATTTTACCCAATAGACAAGACTCGCATGTAGGATATGATTCAAAATCAAAGGGTTCAAGTAACCCTTCCTTATGCAATGTCCGCAGTCTATTTTTACTAATATGACCAAGTCCACAGTGCCACAAGAAAGTGAGATTTTCATCATCCCTTTTTCTTTTATTAGTATGTTCAATTTGTAGTAAATTATGCTCTACGTCACATACATACAGACCATTGTTTAAAATACCACTTCCATAAAGAACGTTATCTCTAAGAATTGAACATTTATTATTCTGAATAGGAAACGAAAATCTAGCCAAGTCTAACATGGAATAGAAATAATATTCCTCACAATCGAGGGAACAAAATAACAATTATTTAGAACAATAGTCTTGCCCGTAGGCATATGTAAATGAAATGATCCTACAGCTTTAGCAACAACTCTTGCTCCATTTTGCATCCGTAGAATCACCTCCTCTTCTTCAAGAGTCCTACTTCTCCTTAGTCCCTGCAACGAATTGCAAATATGAGAACCACAGGAGGTATCTAATACCCAACTAGAAATTTGACTTAGTGACATATTAACTTCGATCATGAACATACCTGAATCAGAAGCGGTAGTCTCACTACCCTTCTTCTTCTTCAATTCTGCAAGGTAAACCTTGCAGTTCCTCTTCCAGTGCCCCACCTTGTTACAGTGAAAGCAAACAGCTTTGCTCTTGGGGTCTTCAGCTTTTGGTGGAACCGGCTTTTTCTCACCTACTTTCTTCTTCTTGGAAGGGTTCTTCTTTCTTTTCTTAGGATTGGAACCTTCACCAATTAGAAGAACATAACTCTTCTTAGGGGGAAAATTTGATTCCGCAACATGTTGTGGAGTTCAGGCAGGCTGACATCCAGCTTATTCATGTGAAAGTTCACAACAAACTGCGAGAACGAACTCAGAAGTGATTGCAAGACCAAGTCTTGGCTCAGCTCCCCATCCATGGCAAAACCAAGTTGTCCAAGACGTTCAATCAAATTGATCATCTTAAGTACATGGTTATTCACAGATGATCCTTCAGACATCCTACAGCCGAACAGTTCCTTCGATATCTCATATCGAGTTGTCCTCCCTGCCACATCATACAACTCTTGTAGATACATAAGGATAGTGTGAGCATCCATATGCTCATGTTGCTTCTGTAGCACAATGTTCATGGAAGCTAGCATGATGCATTGAGCAACATTTGCATCATCTATCCACTTACGATACATAACATGTTCATCATTATGTGCATCGCTAGCAGGTTCAGTAGTCTTAGGTGAGTCAAGCACATATTCCAGCTTCTCAACCCTGAGAACAATTCTCAAGTTTCGAAGCTAGTCAGCAAAATTAGGACCAGTTAACTTGTGAGCATCTAGTAAACTCCGGAGTGTAGTGCAGAAGACATAACGAATATAGTAAATCTGTAAATGATGAACACATAACAACACTTAGCAAATATTCAATTTCATTTCAAGACACTATATGAATCGGGTCTTTATTCATAAGTGGCTCCCACTAGTTTATTTAATTTATACAACCCCTAAGTGAAAATTAAGCATTCATAATGCTAGTGGGAATAGGGATCCTACATTCCATCACACAACCTCGGCTGTAGCACGAAACGTCATGTGATGTTCAATAGGCAGGCAACTCTTGTCAATTACATCTTATGTTATTCCCTAATAAAACTTTAGCCTCTTGAATAATTGAGTCACGGCTGTAGCACGACAAACTCAATATTCTAAGTCAAGTCTAACCCAATATTTCGTAAAATTAAATCAGTCTCCAACGGCCCACGGCTGTAGCACGTAAAGACCTTTAGATTCTAATTCAATGTACACATCTCTATGTAATAGACAAGTATTTCTTATTTCGAAATCAAAGCCCTCGGCTGTAGCACAAAACGACAATGATTTAAAAATAAGAACCACTTTCTACCATGTTGGAAGGCTATGACCGACACTAGCCCGTTGTGGCATTGGCCAATTACTACTTGATATTATTTAATTTTAGAGGGATTATATTATGTTATAATTATAATCATATTATAAAGAGATTCTTCCTTTTAAATTAAATATTTCAAATCAATAATCGATAATCAGATGATTCCCAGATCGGGGGGAGCATTGTCAAGAGGCGTCACTTAATACCCCTTTCTTACAGATAGAAATCTGCTTTTGACAGAATCATCCTTTCTCTCAATATTGAAAATTCATATTTAATTACGTGTTTCATAAATACAAGAATTTCATGATTGTATTCATAATATTATTGTTAAGGCAAGAAACGATTCCTATTCTAGATTTTCTAGAGCACGCCTTATATTAATTTAAGTTCACCTAAATCTATCATCGCACGGTAAACATAGGCATATATCTCATATATAAAATTAAATAAACAAGTAAATGTAAAGTGCAATAAAGTAAATGTGTTCTTTATCAAACTCATGATAAAGATCAAGGTCAATCTAATATGGTGATGAAAATAAATACAACTACTTATTACCTAAGTCTTCTTCTTTGTTTAGACTTCTTGTATGCCTCGTCTTCTTCTTTGTATCACCTCCATTGGATAGCCTTCTTGATTCTTCAA
This sequence comes from Apium graveolens, assembly GCF_009905375.1. Taxonomy (NCBI): domain Eukaryota; kingdom Viridiplantae; phylum Streptophyta; class Magnoliopsida; order Apiales; family Apiaceae; genus Apium; species Apium graveolens. The sequence continues at coordinate 33,466,114 of NC_133647.1, forward strand.
TTACATTACATGATTAAAAGTAAAACTAATCTAATGAACTTACAAGAATAACTCGAGTTACATTCGAGATTTATGATTACAAAGATTGACGACATGCAAGTCGTATTTAAAACCAAAACCAAAACCATTACACTAAGGTCGAAAGGCCATAACCATCCACCATGCTCATACAACACATAAAAGCATGTTAAAACACATAATCTGATCTTAACATATCATATTATCCATGATCTAATCATAAAAAAAATATGACAAAAATCAGAAAAATCAGAATCAAATCAGAAAAATAAGAATCACTGTTTACGGGCAGTAAACGACGTCAAACGCCTTAAAAACGAGTCGTAGATAGCTTTTGCTATCAGTTTTGTTCAGACGCTCGTTTACCTATGGAATAGGGTATTCGTTTGCATAAATCGGACACCAGTTCCAGATTTCAGCAAATCTGCAGCAACCAATTCAGAATCCGTATCTAATATGATTCTCATAATTATAACAAACATAAATCATGTATATATCAGTATATATACAGATTACATAATCATCTTACGATTATACAACATACATGAATATCATATATTCAAAACCATACATATATAAGCATAATATATCAACATCAAATCATGGCGAATCACGTACATGCTCATATATCGAAAACAGTTAAACACATAAACGAATTAAAAACTTTTCGCAAGTCGCTCTGATGCCATTGAAGGGTTTTTAGCACATAAACGCAACGAAAACGTAAAATTAAATCTTAAAAAAAAAACGAAACCCTCCGCAGGATCCATGCGAAAAATAATATTTAATTCGTAGTTCAGTATATTTACCTTAAGAAGCTTTACGTTAATGAAAAGATGGAGGTCTTTGATAGCGATCCAAGAACGATGAACGGAAATCCCTAGCAGCTGCTCCTCAAGTGTGAAGCACTCCACCGGTATCCACCAAGAGTACAATGTGATGGAGGAGGAGGAAAAGGTTGAGAGAATTAGTTGCCTCCCTCTTGTTCTACTTTAGAATTAGGGTTAATTATTTGGGTTGAGGCAAATAGGGTTTATAATAGTATATTTATAGGGAAAATTTTCAGCTGAAAATTTTCCATAAAATATTATTATTATTATTATTAACCCTTTAATTGATTATTCTTATTAACCAATTAACTAATAATTAAAACACATTTTAATCATTAATCCCTTTTCTAAACATTTTAGGAAAATAATTCTCTCACTTGATTTAATTTCCAAAATTAAATTCTTAATTAATAATATTAAGAATTAATTAAATCTTATTTAATCAATTATTAAATCTGCTAAGTAATTATTTATTTCATAAATAAATAATTACCAGCCATTATTAATTAATTCCTCCACCATTAAATCATTCTCTTTTATGGTGTGACCCTGGAGGTTCAATATTAAGCCGGTAGTAGAAATAAATAATGATAAAACTATTTTATCATTATTTATATAAATTCTCTAATTCATTAAATATGATTAATTAATAAATTAATCATATTTATTCTACATCGTGAGGGATACTTCTCATCATATCGCGACTATCCGGATAATACGAATTCACTACTTAGAATACCAAGAACCTATTCAGTGAGTAGTTACCGTACAATCAATTCCTTCTACCCTGCAATGTCACGATTAAATACAAGGCATGGAACTTGTGTCAAGCCTATCTTATTTAATCATTTGCTTTCCCATTCACTATGCTTAGTTCTATTTAATGTAAATTAGAAACTCTTTTCTAATTTCATTCACTCTGGCCAGAGATTCCAGAACTAGCATAAGTGGATCAATATTGAACATTCTCTTCCTTCACTGGAAGGGGTAGATCCTTTATTGATCATACACTATCTTCGTGTACAAATTCCTATACGCAGTAGAGCCCTTATAATTGTCCCTGGAGACTAAGAACTAAACCAAAACATAGTTCAGTGTACACAAGATGACTATGATGACCTCAAGTCTAAGAATACTTGTACAATTATCACTATGTGAACAACTGTTGACACGTGAGTGAACTCCATCAGTTGTTCAGCTGTGTGAGTCATGTTCAGTGAACTTATTCTATAATAAGAACCTACATACTAGCTATAGTGTCACCACACAAATGTCTATGAGAACAGACATCCTTCATAATGAAGCAAGCATAGTATGTACCGATCTTTGCGGATTACTAATTACCAGTTAGTAATCCTACGACCAGGAAATATTTAAGTTTAGAGTTATCATCTTTTAGGTCTCATTATTATGATCTCATCATAATCCATAAAAAGCTTTACTCTAAACTATGGTATATCTTATTTAAACACTTAAATAGATGAAGCCCACAATAAAACCAAAACAAGTCTTTTATTAATATCAATGAAATCAAAACAAATTACATAAAAGTTATTCCTAAATCATCATACATGATTGGACTTAAGACACATCTCTTTCTGTTCACATACACTCATTTAATACGTATAATCATAATATCAACTTCGAAACTCATTTTCTCATGCACTACATAGTGTGGGCTCAAAAGTTTTTCCTGTTCGTCAGGGTTACTATTCATTAAACGTTTTACAAGGTCTCAAAAATTCAAGTTATTACAGTCTTCCCCTCTAACAAGGATTCCGTCCCGGAATCAATTAGAATATAAGTGGGGATATCTATTCCTCATTGTGTCTTCAAGTTCCCAAGTTGACTCTTCGACATTTTGATTTCTCCATAAGATCCTAACCAGCTTCACAGTCTTGTTCCTCAACACTTGTTCTTTCTGGTCCATTATCCTTACTAGTTGCTCGATGTAGGTCAGGTCTGGTTATAAATCTACATGCTCGTATTCTATTACATGTCGTGCATCTGTATGGTACTTCCTTAACATGGACACGTGGAACACGTTGTGTACTTGTTACAAATTAGGAGGCAAGGCAAGCTCGTAAGCTAGAGGTCCTATTCTCCTTAAAATTTCAAAGGGTCCTATGAATTTGGGACTCAACTTCCCTTTCTTTCCAAATCTCATCACTCCTTTCCACGGAGATACCTTTAATAGCACATAATCTCCTACTTTATATTCCCTATCCTTCCTGGTCTGGTCGGCGTACTTCTTTTGTTTGTCCTGGGCTGCTACCAGTCTTTTCCTGATGAGTCCTACCATTTCTCTGGTCTGTTGGACTAACTCTGGTTCTAATATCTTATGTTCTCCAACTTCATCCCAACACAGGGGAGAGCGACATCTTCTTTCATAAAGAGCTTCATACGGGGGCATTCCTATGCTAGCGTGATAGCTATTGTTGTAAGCAAATTCGACCAGGGGTAAGTGGTCACCCCAATTTCCTTTAAAATCAATGGCACATACTCGTAGCATATCTTCTAGGGTCTGAATAGTCCTTTCACTTTATCCATCAGTCTGGGGGTGGTAAGCGGTACTCATGTTTAGTCTGGTGCCTACGCATTCCTGAAAGCTTCTCCAAAATCGGGAATTAAACCTTGGGTCTCTATCTGACACTATGGCTACAGGAACGCCGTGTCTTACTACAATTTCCTTCAAGTATATATCTACCAACTTGTCTGCGGTGTATCTTTCGTTGATTGGTAGGAAGTGTGCAGACTTGGTCAATCTATCTATGATAACCCATATGACATCATGATTGGTCTTTGTTCTTGGTAAGCCTGTCACAAAATCCATGGCTATATGCTCCCATTTCCATTCTGGAATCTCTAGGGGTCGTAATAGTCCACTAGGTCGGTGATGTTCAGCCTTCACTCTCTGGCATGTCAAGCACTTGCTGACCCACTCTGCTATTTCTCTCTTCATTTTAGGCCACCAATAATATTCCTTAAGGTCACGGTACATTTTCGTACTTCCTGGGTGGATTGAATATCTAGAGCTGTGCCCTTCGTGCAACAGCTCATCTTTTAACTCTTGCACATTTGGAATCCAAATTCGGGACGCATACCTCATGATCCCTTTCTCATCCTTCTCGCATCTCACTTCTTCACCAGTCAATGTTCCTCTTTCCTCACTCATCTTCTTTTCCTAACATACTCGTATCTTTTCAGTCAGCTCTGGCACTGGCTTAATCTAAAATAATCCTTCCGTTCCCTTACTGGTCATTCTCACGTCAATTTCCATATTCTCAAATTCCTTAATCAACTCCTCCGATGTCATAATCATCTTGAGTCTTTCCTTCCTACTAAGGGCGTCAGCCACCACATTGGCTTTACCCGGGTGATACAAAATTTCACAGTCGTAGTCTTTTATCAACTCTAACCATCTCCTCTGTCTCATATTCAGTTTCTTCTGAGTAAAAATATATTTGAGGCTTTTATGGTCAGTGTAGATCTCGCATTTTTCACCGTATAGGTAGTGTCTCCAAATTTTTAGGGCAAACACTATGGCTGCTAATTCTAGATCATGTGTAGGGTATCTGCTCTCATATTCCTTCAATTGACGAGAGGCATATGTTATAACTTTGCTGTGCTGCATCAGTACACATCCTAATCCTTTAAGTGATGCGTCGCTGTATATTACAAACTCTCCCTTTCCATCGGGAAGAGCGAGCACTGGTGCTGACACCAGCCTCCTTTTCAGTTCTTGAAAACTCTCCTCACATTTCTCTGTCCATACAAACTTTTCTGTCTTCCGGGTAAGTCTAGTCAGTGGACCGGCTATCTTAGCAAAATCTTGCATGAACCTTCGGTAATATCCTGCTAAACCCATAAAACTCCTAACCTCCATTGGGGTAGTTGGTCTTTCCCAATTGGATACCTCCTCTATCTTGGCAGGGTCGACTAAAACTCCTTTGCTACTCACCATATGTCCTAAAAACTGAACTTCTCTCAACCAAAACTCGCACTTCGAGAACTTGGCAAACAATTTCTCATTCCTCAAAATTTATAAGACTATCCTCAAATGTTCTACGTGTTCTTGCTCTGTCTTTGGGTAGATCAGAATATCATCGATAAAAACTATCACACATATATCCAGGTACTTTTTGAACACTCTGTTCATCAAATCCATAAAGGCTGCGGTGCATTGGTTAACCCAAATGACATAACTAAGAACTCATAATGTCCATACCTAGTGCGAAAAATAGTCTTCGGTATATCTTCTGGTTTGATTTTCAACTAGTGATATCCTGTTCTTAAATCTATTTTGGAAAAATATACAGATCCCTTGAGTTGGTCGAATAGGTCATCAATTCTGGGGAGAGGGTTCCTATTCTTAATAGTTAGCTTATTCAGCTCTTGATAGTCTATGCATAATCTCATACTGCCGTCCTTTTTCTTTACGAACAGTACTGGCGCTCTCCATGGCGACATACTGGGCTTTATCATTCCATTATCTAATAAATCTTGCAGTTGAGAAGCTAGTTCCCTCATCTCAACTAGGGCTAGCCTATATGGGGCCTTGGATACTGGTGTCATTCCTGGTGCTAACTCCATAACGAACTCTATTTCTCGGTCAGGTGGCAATCCTGGTAAGTTTTCTGGAAATACATCATCGAATTCGTTTACTATGGGTATATCCTGTATATTAGGGACTTCCTTCTTGGTATTTATCACATAAGCCAAATAGGCCTCGTTACATTTCCTTAATAATCTTTTTGCCTGTAGCATGGTTAGAAATTTCTGGTTCTGTCGTTGACCTTTAAATACTACTTCTTTTTCATTCTGCACTCTTATCTTTAATTTCTTCCATTCACAATCTATTTGCGCTCCGTTACTGGATAACCAATCCATTCCTAAGATTACATCAAATCCTCCTAACGCGAATGGGATTAGGTCAACCTCGAAGATCTTCCCTTCTAATTTCAACTTGCACTTAGGGTGTACTTGATTTATAAGAATTATTTCTTTGTTTGCTATTTCCACTCATAATATCTCACGTAAGGGTATAGCATTAAGTTTTAACTTTTTAGCAAAATCTTAAGATATAAAAGACTTGGTTGCTCCAGAATCAAATAGGACATTTGTTTGTTCTGAATTTAACAAAAGGGTACCTACTATCACGTCAGTGTTTCAGACAGCATCCTGAACAGTCATGTTGAAGGTCCTAGCAGCTGGGGGTCGGTTGGATGCAGCTTTGCTCATCCCTGAGGCTGGGGGCTTCAACGTTAGGCAATTCTTTCTCATGTGTCCTACCTTTCCACATTGGAAACACGTTATATTGGGCCGGGTACAGTTGTTGGCAAGGTGTCCGATTTGGTCACACCGGTAACATCTCAGAGGGGCTCTTGTATGGGTACACATTCCAAGGTATCTCTTCTTATAGGTTTGATACTCTGGTATTAGGGCACGTGGTTGGCTATGAAATGTTGCCCTAGATTGTCCGCCACCCTGGCCAACACTCTCGCTTGGGGCCTTTCTAAGTCCGGGGCCTCATGCAGGTTGGGACACTGCTCCCCTGACGAACCTGCTCGGAAGGCTCCTGTTCCCGGTTCCTATTCCTTGGCTTTCTATCTTCCTTTTCCTATTTTCTCTTTCCTTCACACTCTGCTCACTGCTAGCTTCAATAATCGAGGCTTTTTGCACTATGGTGGCATAGTCTGTCAGCTCTAACACTGCTACTCGGTTCTGTATCCACTGTTTCAGACCAAGCTGAAACCTTCGCGCTTTCTTTTCTTGGGTATTCATAAACTCAGGCACAAATCTTGACAATTCAGTAAATCTGGCCTCATATTCTGCTACAGTCATCTTATCCTATTTCAACTCGAGAAACTTAATCTCCAATAGGGTTTCCATAAACCTAGGGAAGTACTTGTCTAAGAACAGTCGGGTAAATCTATCCCATGGGATCACATCATCAGTTTCTAGGTTTCGTTTGGACTCCCACCAATAGTTAGCTTCTCCTTTCAGCATGTAAGAAGCGAAAATAGTCTTGTGTCATTCCTCAACATCTAGTATCTCGAAAGACTTTTCTATCTCTTTGAGCCAGGCCCGTGCTTCAACGGGGTCGGCAGATCCTAGAAACTCTGGGGGTTTGAGAGATTTGAAGGCTATAAAGGCAGTAGCTGCAGTCTGTTGGGCAGCATATGGTTGTGGTGGAATAGGCTGTTGGTTCAAATTTGCTCTTAACAGTTCCATAAATTCATTCATGGGGTTTCCTCCCTGATGGGTATCCTCAGCCTCTTCTTCTACATATTCTTCCTCATCATATATATTATAGTCTAGGTCTTCTTCACTTTCCTCATTCACTACAGGGTCAGGTTCACCTCGTTGTTGGTTAACGGATTCTGTGGGCTGTGCCCTGGTTCCTCTTCTACGGGGTGGCATTATTCTGATATTAAAAGTTGGTCAACATAGTTGTAATTATAACAGTTGGATTATTTTATTCATATGTAAGCATGTCATTTATTATCTAGCATGTTTTTATAAAGTGCAATAATAGAGACATCATTTCTTAATACTTATATCTTGGGGATGAAATAACTAGCCGAGTTCATACATGCTTGATTACAATCAATCACTACTAGTTCTGAATACTGAAATGAAAATACATAAGTTGTGTAACCTGAAGGGCTAGGAACGCTATCTACTACTAGCTATCCCATCAAAATTGGTGACAAGTCACCCAGCCTTCTTCAAGGTCCATATCTAGTCACTATTCACTCAGTCACTATCACTCTGAGTGAGGTCACGCACCCTCATCATCGCTCCTGCAATCATCAGCTCTACATCAACTACTGGGATGTATCCCCCCACTGCTGTCATCCTCATCTGAACCCTGGTACAGAGCTCGATCCCATCGATCTCTCTGCGGGCTATGGATGGAGAAGCAGCTCTGAAATCTCCTGGGTATCCTAGTCGGGTGGCTCTCTCAGCTGTCAGTGCCTGGCAAAACTCCGCAATGCGAGCAGATGTCGCAGTGATCTTAGCGTTAAGCTGACCCACTACCCAGTCGTGTACGGCTACATGCATGGTCGCCGGTGGTGGTAGAGGTGAATCTGGGTCGCTAGAGAATATGTCATGAACCTCGTAGAACTGTGCATGTATCGCCTCCTCATCATCATCATCAGTATAGGGCATAGGGCTTTGGATCCCTGGGGGTGGTGTAGGAGAGGGAATAGCCTAGTGAGGGTACATCTCTACATCCCTCCATACTACGCCATTAGCTATGGGGACAGGAAGGTTAGTTTCCTCCTCTAGGACATCCTCTGAATCATCAATGGGTGGGCTCTCTGGCTCAGGAATAGGGTCACGCTCAGGAATCATAACATCATCAACAGGATCAGCCTCCCTCCTAGGCTCCACTGGTACCTGACACAATAGGCAAGGTGTTACTAACTAAGAGTTGGAATTCCCTTGAGGGTAAAACGGTCAAGACTACCCGTGTAGCCCGACGACGAACTCGACTTGAGCTCTAATTGATTATTTTATTATTCTTATGTCTACATATTTTATGTCCTATTGTTTCCAAGATTTGATAACCTAAGGCTCTGATACCATTTCTGTGGCGCCCCAAAACCCGGGGTCAGGAGTCTCGGAGGCCACGCCATCTAAACTCACACAACTCACACTACAGTATATAAATACTCATGCTTCATGACCCCACACTTATCACACACACACACTTACAGGTTATTGTCTTGGAAACGAACCATCAAAACTAGAGTAATTATTAACCATCAAGTGATATTTATTACAACCCAAAAGTAATTAGTCTTACCGGGGAGTGACCTTTAGGTAAGGCTAGTCCGCCGGCCAAATATACGTTTCTTGTTTCTTACCTTACATAAGTCATACTTATAAATAAGCCGAACTATAAACAACTGAAAACTAATCCAGCTTATTCTGACTACCTGTGGTACAACACCAAATAATCTACGGAACAGCTAGCCATTTCCTACCCGTTTCCTAGATGTGGTTCTCATGGCAGGCATCTTGATTCACTGTTGTGACTGTTGTGTTGTGTCAATTTAAGAAAAAAGTGTGAGCTATAATGCCCAGCATAATAAAGTACAGTATGCAAATGACTGTATGATAACATCATATATGATAATTATGTTTTATTCGAAAATAGTTTTCCTTGGTGATACACACCTTCTTATGAAAACAATTCTTTAAAGGATTTTAATATCCTACGAATACCTTAATAATAATCCCAGCACCTAGGCTTGGGTTACAGTATTACATCACAATTCCAGTTGGAAGAATTAGGACACTCGTTGGAGCCACCGTATACGATGATCAGTCGTAATACGATAATAGTAACCTTTTCTACTAGTAGAAGGATGACACCTTCATATCCCGGTTATCACCCTTGCCGCATTCGGGCTACGTGTCCCATTTTCGGGTATACACATACTTCACAAGTTCCTGAGTACACTGAGTACCTTCGCCTGCGGTACCTTTGGTAGTCCATCTAGCACACATAGTACCAGAGTCTACCCCTCCCTTGTCCTTTAAAAGAATTCTATCAATCTCGAGAACTCGAACCACATCGAAGTTCCCCAAGCATTTTGCTTGTTGATAGAAACAGTTTACCTCTCTAAGATATAAGTGTATATATATGTATATACGTACTTCCGAGAATTTCGGAGGAAGTACTAAAGATGTGAGTTGACCGTTGTCAACAGATAATTAATAAGGGGGAAAAGTTTCTCTTTGAAACTATATTCAAAATATTAAATAAGTCGGGATAATATTCACCGACGATCTAAAATTATTTGAATGATATTCTGAAATCAGAAAGTATATATATACACATCCTTATTCGAATGATATTCTGAAATCAGAAAGCCCCCTCTGGTGTCTCTCAAAAGAAACCAGTTGAAAAATCTACCAAAACTAAAGAGGGGAGTGTGAAGGGTGGTGAGGTAGGTGAGGGTAGGGTGAACATCAAAGAAACCCCAAGAATAAGGATGGAGAGGTGAGTGTACCCAAGCCCAGCCACACCACAGTTTCCCAACAAACTGTGCTGATTAATAAGGAAATTAGCACAATTCTAGTTTTATCCTCCCAAAAGGATGTTACTATTGAAACAAGCTCCCAACCAGGAGCACATGCCAAGAGGGTAAGGGACATAAGCTCACCCCAAACCTATGCCAGAAAGAAGAAATCCAAAACCATTGGGGATGAACATGGAACACATAGTGCAAACTGCAGCTAAAGACTCATTCACTACACCATCTCAAATTTAGTTTGATGTGGCTCCAATAAATGTGGAGTCACAGCCAAAATCCTTAATCATTGAAGCACCACACACACAAAGCTCTCCCATAAATTCTCTGGATGTGGACATGATTCACACATCAACTCCTTATTCCCCTTCTTTAACTCTGTTGGGGAAGCCAAAATTCAGTGCAAGTGAGCATCATCTTCTAGATGATTTGTTGTCTAACTTGCCTATTCTTTTTGGAACTATTAAGACATCTGTGCCAAAATTATCATCAATCTCCACAGACTCTGTAATAGTTTCTACTCCTCACTCTATCTTTTCTTCTATACCGATGATTGTTCATCCATCGGCTAGTGATTGTATCCCGACGGATGTGCCTAACAGCAGTCATCCGTCGGCTTCTCTAACTACTACTCCGATGGATGTTCCTCATCCATCGGTACTCACTACACAAACTAATTTTTCAACTATTGTAATAAGTGTAGATGAGCTAGTAGTAGTACAATCACTTCTAGGACTGAGGGAAGGGAGTCAATTGAGTGAGAGGCTGAGTTGCTCTCAGGTAAAAGGAGAGGAAAATAGAGAAATAATGCAGGATACTTCTTCTAGCCTGGCAAGAGAGAGTGAGTGGAGTCCCACCTTAGTAGGTGAAGGTGAGGGTGTGAGGATGGTGAGCCAAGGAGAGCCCTTGATGCAAAAATAGAGAGAAATTGAGAGAAAAGCAGGTACAACTGAATGGGAAGAGCCCATTGTAAGTGAGTTAATGTATGTCAATGAGGCTGAAAAGAGACAGCTAATTCAGCAAGAATATCAAGCTATTATAGACTCTGTTTCTTTTGAAGCTGAGACATTTACTCACCCTGTGTCAGCATATCAAGTTCTAGCTGAACAACACAATGTGGCTGAAGAAATGATGCTAAACTTGGTGCATACAACTGCTTCAATGCAAAGAGTAAAGGATGCCATCACAACACTGCCATCTACAGCTGGTGATGATATTGATTATGGAACTGGTGGTTCTGAAGAGTTCTTTGGAGATGAAGATGATGATGGAGAATAGCCAATGGATATAAGGGAGAAGCATGCCCTAGCTCCATATCTGGTATGCCATATTGGGCATTTTCCAAAGAGTGTGATGAACACTATTTCAAGTCCACTCTCATCCATATAATCAAACAGACACAGACTGCTCTTCAAGCCACCACTAATGCTAGCACCAAGAAGCTTCTACAGGCACACACCTCAACTGTCTACAATTACATTAAATAAAATCCTATCAACACAATCTAGATGTCACTTCAATTAAAACAGAGATTGACCAAGTCAAGAAGGATGTCTTTGAAAGATTGAATGCTAAATTTCCAAATACAACAATGCTTGACATCAACAGACAGTTAAGGAAGAATTCTAGTCTTTCAACCAAAGTGGATTTCCTGGATACAAGACTAAAAGCAGTAGAAGCCTCTCTCATAGCTATTCATTTACATCAAGCACAGCAAACTCGGTTGCTTCAAAAACTGGTGGCTATACAGACTTCTACCTCACCTCTACTTAATGATAACAAAAAGGGGGCGAAAGAAGACTCACTTGTACCAGTTAGTCAAGGAGGGTCAACAAGTGAGGGGAAACAAGTGCTAAACATCCAAGTCAACAAAGTAATTGTTCCAGAAATTACCTACACAAAGCCACCAGTAGTATTGGACAGCATTGACCTAATTCAATTAGCAGCTGCTAAGTTGAAGTCGAGGGAACTCCTTAATCAAAGTGATGTAGAGGTTGTTGAACAAGCAGTAGATTCTTAGTGGCAAAATCTTCATGAAAATATCAAGGAAAGATTTGGACAGATAGAGAAACCAGACAAAATCTTTCATCACTACTCACAAGTCAAGCAAATCTCTGTGAATGAAATGAGTCTAGGTAGCTTGGAAAAGGGACAAACTTCATGCATAAAGTCTCCAAAAGCCAAACTGGTTTTGAAGCCTAAAAGGAATTATCCAAGGTCATCAGACAAGAATCCCTTGGATCTCATGTTTGAGACTCCAAAACCAGATGAAAAGAAGCTGTTGGCAAGGTCCATTGCATTCTTCAAAGATCCAACTGATTCAGTTCTAAAGAGAAGAATTGCCAAAATCTACAGGAATGGTAAAGAGATTTGTGTGGTGGCTGGACACCCTCAGTTTGTAGTAGCCAAGAAAGAAGAAAAAGAAAGAATCAAGCAAGAAAAGAAGCAGGATGCTCTAGATGCTAAAAATCTTAAATAGAAAAAGAAGCAAGATGTTATCTTAGCTAAACTTCAAGCTGTGAAAACTACAACTGAGATCTCTGAGAAACCACCTGTGATTACTGAAGCTCAAGATCAGAAAATGCATCAGGAACCTCAACAGAAAATAAGATTCAGATACAAGCTCCATTCAAAGAGAAAATTGGACTTCAATGATGAGGAAATGGAAGACTACATTCCCAAACAGTTTACAACTTCAACTCAGACATCCAAACCCTCAGTAGTACATGAGGAATTCAAGGTGGATCCAACAAAGAACTTTCATGGTGAGCCTATAATTCTCAAGGATGAGCCAATAGACTGGGAAAGTTTACCAATTCCTGAATTCAACTTACCTATCTTCAACAAGCCAAAGAAGACAAAGATAAGAGCAACCAAGAAGATCAAGCCTGTGAGTTTAAGATCCAAAGCCCTAACCAAAGCTAAACCAACTGTCAACAAGGGAGATCTTATATACATCCGTGACATCAAAGAATTTTCAGAAATTAATCTCGACATGGATGAACTAGAAGAAGTGAGAGCAATTGATTCTCACAGAAATCTTCCTGAAAGATTGGTGCTCAAGTACAAGGGAGGGAAAGAAATCACATTGCCTCTTCACAGGATTCTTCAAGAAAGTTGCTCTGTACTGATAAAGATATACTCATCCTTCAAGAAAAACTTTGGATTTAATGTGACTGCAAGTAGATTAGTCCTAAAGAAGATAGAAGAGCTAAGGAGTAATAAAGCCAAAGATGCACTCCCAAAGACTCTATCCATTCCCTTCACATGAAATAGAGTACATTTGAGGCCTTATTGGCTGATGGAATTCATGGATGATAAGGGTGTTAGAAGATTCTTCATAATGGATGACCAATTGAGTATCTCTAGCAATGAGACTCTATTAGAAATGCAAGAAAAGCTGGATCTATCAGATGCTGAAGAACTTGAATTCCACAAACAACTCCAAAATCAAATAGAAGAAAATAACAGGAAGCTTGGGAAGAAATCCAGACAATCAAGGAAATAGAAATCATCTGCTCAGGCTAGAGGAGCACCTTGACAATGATTGTGAGAACTCTTTGTACACTTTACTTTGTTCAATTTTCAAATAAAATTGTAGCACTTGTAAGTTTTATCTACTATATCTCAATCTGTTCATTTAGGGTGTTTTGTTATCATCAAGTTTCTCTTAATTTATGGCTGCAATTCTAGTAGACATAAGTTGGGGGAGATTGTTAGGAATATGTCACGAACTTGATGATAAGATAAACAAAATACCTTAGTAGATTTAACCTAGTGAAATTGTAGCTCCCGACGGATGCTTTATTAAAGTCTCGATGGATGATCTTCATAGTCCCGACGGATGAAAACTGAACATCCATCGAGAGTGTAGCTTATGTAACAATAAGTTTTTTAGCACATATTTGCAAACAACAATGTGTTAGTTGAGTAGATTCTGTAGGATTCTTTAAGTCATGTTGACTACTATTTTGATATACAGAATAGGGTGACTAATTGTAAATATAAGATGTCTTGTAATTCTGTATAAATGAAATGAAGTTAAGTGACAGAAAAGCCTCCTGACGGAAGGTCTACATAGCTCTCGACGGATGATCAACAATGTCCCGACGGATGATCTAATTCAAATAGCAGTTTATAGTGACAACACAGTCACATGCGTCGGGTGTTTGCAATAGGAATGTGGCAGCCTAATTACAGGTGTTAGAGAACAAAGAAGCATTACCATTTCCATGCAAATGTGATGATAGTCAAAGATGCTGGATAAAGTAATGAAGCAACATGATTTTAGACTAGATACATTTTGTTTTATTGTCTTGTCTTATTATCATGTAACTAGGTGATATATAAACCAAGAGTAACAAGTAGAACATTTTCACAAAAAGAAAGCTTATTTTTCATGAGAAACATATAAGGCTGAATTTGCTAAGAATTTCCCTGTAAGTTTGTTTGTTCACTTGTAAGCAGTTGTGTGCTATTCAAAGCATCACAAAGTTCTCAAATTGATATATATATATATATATATCTGGTGGATACATTCAAATCCACCAGAAAGTTTTAAAGCTTTGTGTTTTATTACTTATTATTTTGATATCCATTATTCTTCTATTCCGCATTACTGCAAATCAAACACTGTTATATATATTAAGTTAGAGCATTCTTAAACTTGAAAAAGGAGCCAGAATTACATTCAACCCCCCTTCTGTAATTTTTGTTGTATTATTTGGGAATAACAAGAATAGTTAGATATTTTTACATGTTCAAATGCATAGTTTTAACTTGTACAAGTCTTCACTCTATTCTAAATCCAAAATAGATAAATTTTTTTGTTATTAAAAGATGAAAGTTGTTTTTTGAGATTAATCATAACCATGTGAAATGGAGGAATTAAATTATTATGGATGTTGATTGATTCGGCTTCTTTCATAAAATATTTTTAAGATTAGATGGTTATCGGTTAGCATAAATGGCCGAGATACCGGTCGAGCGTGAGCTATTATATGAAAATATGATATCATGCAAGGCCAATATGTGCCTTTTGGGATACCCTATATTTACGGTATGGCTGCGAGATACTGGTGTTGTTTCATGATTGATCATCAGGAATAATATAGTGTATAAATGGTTCATGTCACGCCCCCAAATCCGGGGTCAGAGGATTTGGTTATCACAATGAAACCTCAATATAAAACCACATGTCTAATCACTGAACAAATGCCAACAATTGCTTAACAAATAAAATATATGCTTTCCGACCCCAAACTACACTAAGATCTTTTTAGGTTACAGTTCTAGAAATAAGAATTTCCAAATTCCATGATTAAAATTTTCTTTTCTTCTAAAACATCTTTTCAACAAATCCCAATATCAAAACTTAACACGCTAGTATGATTTTGAAAAGAAGTATACTAGACCAACTACACGATAACATAACTTATATACATATACAAACAACTTTACAAAATAATACTTACTTTAGTTCCGCAAACCCTCGACCAATCATCTTCCTAATTGCATCCTTCAGCCTTTCTCGAATTACGCGGTTAAACAACAAAGGTTATTCCTCACTGGAAGATTAATTTAGAACAGGAAAGTATGAGCAAAAGAAATGCTCAGCAAGGCCAGTATGACATATATATGGTAATTTGATATAAAAAATGACATCTGCAATAGAGCAGAACATTTAAAATCATCTTTGCTGAATCAGAAAATTTGTTAAGGAATCCCATAATTGTTTTCTCAACCATATTCATAACCCTTTTGATATTTTTGAGCAAAAATGCTTCAGCAATAATTTGAATCCCATTAAGGATCAGAATTTGAAAAACAATGTTTATGGAAATATCGTAAACAACAATATGAAACAGTAATTATTGACTGAGTCATAAACTTTATTCAAAACCCCACTCTTGAAATTAATATTATGTTCGATGTCAACGTCAAATTATATATACTAATCTTAGATGCTCACAACTTACCGGTACTAAAGTATTGAAGTCAACATCAATCATATATATCAATACCAATTTTTGATATTAACAACAAATTAAATATCAACATCAATCATAATTTGAATCAAAACTGCATCTCACATTTTATTCAAAACAGAAACACTTGATAAATCAATTCTTGTATGATTCTGAAAAATGATATAGCAATTTAGATATCAACAACAATTTAGATTGGAACCAATTAATACACTATATTGTTCCTGATGATCGGTCCCGAAACAGTACCGATATCCCGCAGGCATACTTATAAATATAAGGCATCCCAAAAGGCATATATTCGCCTTGCAAGATATTATATTTTCATATAATAGCTCGCGCTAGACTGGTGTGTCGGCCACATATGCTGTAACCAGTAACCATCTAATCTTAAAATAATTTAAGAAGGGAGCTGAATCAATCGACATCCTTAATAATTTAATTCCGCCATTTCAAATGGTTAGGAATACTCTAAAATCAAATCATTTTTCTCAAAGTCTAAAATATTTAGTAAATCCAGCATTTGGATATGTAAAAACACTTAACTATTATGAACATAGAATAGTAAAAGAGTACTTGCATAATAAGAATTTAATCATTTTGATATGTAAAACATTTACTATTTTGGAATTAGAATAGAGGGAGAAAACTTGCATAATCAGACTTTAATTCAGCGATATGTAAAACGTTTATCTATTCTGAACTTAGAATAGGGGAGAATATTTGCATATTCATAATTTAGCAGTTTGGTATCTAAAATATTAAACTGTTCAGCAATTAGAATAGTGTAGAAAAACTTGCCTTTTCTTTTTAGCAGTTAGATACACTCGCAATGACACAAAATATCTCGTGACATCCTCGTCTTTTATTTCAATAACCCTCGGATCTGACGCCCATGCAGTGCTGCAAACCTAGTATTTAATACTATTCAACTTTACCCTTCATCCACTCCTTCTAGTCCTGGTTGTCTTGATCGACCGGTTTCTATAAATAAACGATACACTTTAATCATCTAAATGATAATTATCCGACGAAGTGCGCGTCTAAACTGTATCGTTTACCCTATACGATAGCCCACATATAATTACAACAGCCAAACACAAGGATAGGGTCGAAAATATGATTATTCGGTAAATATGCGACTCAGAACCGTTTACAAAATAAGCGACCTTTCGAAATAAAAGGAATTATGTCTCGAAAGTATTTTTAATAGAAGCGAAATATTTTTCTGAGTCTAGACGAGTTCATTTTGTATTAAACGGACAAACGATCTATTTATTATGAACAAAATAAGAACAATTTAACTAATAATAATATTGATTGATTATTTGATACCTCTATACATTTTAAAAAAATCAAAATAATTTTAAAATACTATTTGGCTTTATTATAAATAATTACATTTTATTTAACTGTATATAAGTAAAATTAATTGATTAATTATAAATAATTAAATAAATTAAAAAAAAATTAAAAAAAATTATGATTTTTAAAATAATATAAGAAAATATTTTACTGGAATTAAAATAATTCAGTTGATTATTTAAAAATAATTAACCAACAATAGGCAAAAACAGTCATAATCAAAGAACCCAATTCGACCAAAATTTAAAAAACGAAAACACAAGGTAATAAACCTTCATCGATGAAAGCAATATCAAATTGAAGAGCTCGTTGAGAGCTTCAATTTGGTTACTAGCACGCCACGAACGAATCAGTAACGCTCTCAAAATCCTAGCATCAAGATGAAGAACAAGTTGAAACCCACAAGCTTATCTAATTTTGTTCTGTTATTATCTATAAAATTTGTGATTTTTATAAAAAATATAAATCAGATTTTTGAGCTATTTATAGTAGTGAAAATAATACCCCACAAACAAATAAACGATGTTTGGATCTCGTAATTTAAAACAAACAGTCTGAAAACAATAATTTATGGGTAATGTTTTTAAAAATAGTATTTTAAATAATATATAAATATTTCCCAAAATTTACGAATATTTCAAAAATATGAAAACGCGGAATATTCGAAAGATATTTTTATTTTATAAAAATAAAAATACGAGCCGGGCTTTGACGATCCGGTAGGGGCCTGGTCTGATAATTATTCATAAATCGAAATATTTTCGAAATTAACTATAAACCCTGAAAACATATATGACACATGCAAAGGTACGCATAATGAGATAGAACATGTACCACGTACTAAAAACACTTTGACACGCGTCCAAATTGCATATAATTTCATGTAATTGCATTTTGAACAGATAACAAATATCCGAAAAAGACTCTGGTCGTTACATGACTACACTCAAATCTACCGCATGTTAAATCATGGTTATCATCATTTTAAATAATAATAAACACATAATAATTCATTTAACATGTAACAAAATAGCCGTTAAATACTATTTTGAATATTTTCACAATTCACCCGCTACGAGGGAGAACCTGGATAAAACCAATTATATTTTTGACGCGGATAAAATTATCCTGGATAAATATGATGACATTATGTATGTTGATGATCTACCATGATAGATATGAAGATATTATACATGTATTGATGATCTGGAATGACTGTTGTTATGATTAATTGTGTATGGACACAATAAGGGACTAGAACATACTGTATGTATATGATATGATGATACGGAGATGAAGAATCAAGCAGAAAGGTTCTGCTTTGATCTACAAAATAGTATTTCATAAATGTTCCACTTGATATGATTAGTTAGATTAATCATAATAATTATAGGATAAATTATATAATTATATGTTATTTGAGCATGGTGGATGGTTATGGCCTTTAAACCTTAGATTAATGGTTTTTTATAGTGGTTTTGGTATTTAAATACGACTTGCATGTCATTTGATTCTTTTAATATTAAATCTCGAATGTAACTCGAGTTCTTCCTAATTAGATTAGTCTTTTATATTTCAAATATGTAATATACTTGAAGACTGGAAGACTTAAAGAAGGAGTCCATTGGAGGTGATATAAGGAAGCTATACAAGGAAGTAAATAAAGTATGAAGACATATTATGTAATAGTTAGGTGTATTTATTTACTTAACCTTCTTAGATTGATCATGATCTTTATCATGAGCTTGGTAAAGATCACATAGGATGGGGCCATAACCTACCACGTTTATTTTAATGCACTTTACATATATCATGTGACGAATGAATGTGTAGAGTAGTCAGATTGATGCATGCTTAATTAGATTAGCAATGTATGTTTGTATTAGTCATTTAATTTTTCCAAATCCCATTTTGGTTTGGGCCTTGAATTTGTACTTTTCCAAATTCTATTTGGATTTGGGCCTTGAATTGGGCTTTATCCAAATTCTATTTGGATTTGGGCCTTTTATTTTTCCAAATCCTATTTGGATTTGGGCCTTAAATTGGGCTTTATCCAAATTCTATTTCGATTTGGGCCTTGATGGACCTTTTATTTTTCCAAATTCTGTTTGGATTTGGGCCTTAAATTGGGCTTTATCCAAATTCTATTATATATATATAAATATATATATTTTCTTGACTTCCTCCAGAATTCTCAAGAATGTTCTGGAATGTTCCAGACCTTGGGCTTTTTCTTTGGGCCTCCACCTTAATGGGCCTTTTTCGCCTTTTCAACTTCTCTTGGCTGCCTATATAAGGAAATGAGCTGAGTCATTTTCCACTCCTCATTTCTTGCTTCTTGTTCTCCTTCTTCTCATTCTAAAAAACCCTAGATTTTTTCTGAGCTTTCTAAGCCTTCCCTCGTTTTTCTTCCAGTTCTTTGAACTTCCAGGTATATTTCTTGTATTCTTATTATTTTTCTTGATTTTTTCTGTACATTTATGTTTTCTTTACTTCACATGCCTAGATTTATGCTGAGATTTATGCCTGAATCTATTTTTTTTGCACTTTTTTAGATGGCAGATAAGAGAATAACTCGTTTGGCCAAAATGAATGTTGCCAAGAAGTCAAATGAGTTCCCTATTCGATCAACGTATTCCTCCTTGATCGATATGATCAACACCCGTGGGGATGAGTACCCTTTTGACGTTCACCTGGATGTTTGATCATTCAGTACATTCTAAGATGCTAAGGAGCTGGAGAAGCTAGTCAACGTTTTCAAGATTCAGAAGCCCTACAAGTTGGTCTTCGCAAGCGCCACAGTCAGGGATTGTCATTGGAAAAAAGGTGCTTTATGTGTCTACAGGGACACTCTCAGGGCTGGAATCAGGTTCTCTTTTCACCCTTTTAGTCATGTTCTTTTAGAAGATGTCGGGATCAACCCTTGTCAACTCCCTCCTAATGCGTGGAGGTTGATACTTTGCTTCTTTTCATGATGTGCTAAGCACAATATGGCCCCAACAGTCGTGGTGTTCTGAAAGATCTTCTAGTTCAAAAATAGCCCTGACAAAAACCCATGATGGGTCAGTTTGAACCAACGCCCCACAATCCCCCACATAGTCAATGGGAAGTCCATCCCTGATAACAATGTGGGGTAGAAAAAGGAGTTTTTATGGTTTGGGAAGGCGGCGACTGGGGCACGCTCTTCCGTTCATCTTTCGGGAAAGTGGTGGATGGAAGCCCCAATGACATTGTGTTGTCTGAAGAAGAGACAACAACTTTTAATCTCCTTACCCAGGATAATGGGACATCCCAATCCTGGGACCTCATCAAGGAGACGGTTTTGGTCGAGCGCGGCCTTTCTCCCGTCTCTATTAAAAGTAATTTCCAATCCTTCATCTATTTTTCCTTTTGCATATTTAGCTTGGTCCTTCTCTGGTTTTAACTTACTTTTAACTATTCATGCAGTGGCTGAGAAGATTGTAGAGGCGACGAAGCACAAGGACTTAGAGACCACAAGGATGAAAAGGGCCGAGAAAGTTTTTAAGGACCCATGCCTGGGTGATTGTTTCCCTGAATTTCTCCTTCAGATGTGAGAGGGGATGAGGAAGGCCCCGGCCAACCCTTGCGCACCAAACAGAAGTGAGGGGCCTTCTTCCAACCGGCATGGGGGATCCGGGTGAAAGACACCATTGTAGGATATATGAAGCATGCCAAAGAATGGTCGTTTCAGTCTATCTCCCCGGTTGACTACTAGGATTTTGTCCTTCTACAGGACTTGGAAGCCAACAAGCTACTTGGTGCTTAGGCCATGGATATGGTAACTTATTTTTGGCGTTCCCCTCCTTTTATTTTGTTTTACTTTTTTCTTTTCTTAGTTAAAACTTTATTATTTCTTTCCTTTTCTTCTCTTTCAGGCTAATGTCCATTTTCAAGGGGCACTCTACCAAGATAAAGCTTGGAAGGTGGCATATGATGACACCACCAAGAAGCTCGAGGAGGCCAATGAACAAATCACAAGTCTCAAGGCCCCGCTTGCCTCCTCGACTTCTGACTTGGAGGTTGCTCGGGCTAAAATTGTTGTTTTGAACGATCAAAATGAAAAGAATTTCGATGCTTGGATGGACACCCAGGAATTCAAGGATATGATGGAGGAGCATGACGCCCTTACTCACCCCGTAAGCTACAAAGAGGGATGGGATGTCGCGTTTGAGGCCATTCAGGTTGAGTGCCCGAAAATGCTCGAGGCTGAACCCTTTCCTTGCCCTCTCAAGATCCCAAAGCTAGGGTGTGTAACTGATAGGGTTGTGGACCTTGTCCATGAAGAGGAACAGCTGGTTCCTTCTCCTGATCGTGGAGCTTCTTTATCTAAGGCTCCAGTGGTCTAGGAAAGAAAAGAGCCTAAGTCTAGCTCCGGAGAAGAGTGATCCTCTTCTGAGGAAGAGGCTGAGCCTAGTGCGAAGAAGGCCCAGGTGAAAGAACCTCCTAAACCAGCATCTCCAAAGGAATCATCCGAGGAGACTTCAGAGAGTGGCTCCGAGGAGTCTGAGGAGTCTGAGCCTTCTAAACCTAGTGCTTAGCTTTTTTTTATTTCCCTTATCTTATAAAACTTATTGTGAAAGTCTGACTTTGTTACCCAACAGGGTTTTACTTAATATTATTATCCTTGCTTTCCCATAGGCTTCCCTTTAAATTTAGGTGTTATATTTTTGAAGGGGATAATAACAACTTGAACTCTATAATAGAAAAGTTTGAAATAATTTCAGCTTAAGAATATATAGTTTGGTTTTTCGAAACCTTTGTTACATCCAACCTATAATAGTCATGAACTAGAATACAAATCCTACTAAAACTGAGATATAAAATCCTAAGCGAGCAAAGCTTTCAGGTGATTTTGAACCTTGTTACCACTACAGTAAGTACAAGCTATAGGTAGTAAACTTTCAGGTTTTGAGCATGCCAAGTTTGAGGTACTTCTTCTCCATCCATGGTCTCCAGTTTGTAAGATCCTCTTCCTTGAATGCTCCTAATCTTATATGGCCCTTTCCAATTCGGGGCGAGCTTTCCTTTCTGTCTTACTCCAGAAGCTTCCACCTTCCCGAGGACCAAATCTCCTTGCTTGAAGAACCTTTCTTTCACCCTTAAGTTGTAATAGAATGAAGCCTTTTTCTGATATTTCATTATCTTCGCATGTGCCTCATATCCTACTTCATCAATTATATACCAGGCTAGCCTTTTCCCCTCCTCATTTTCTTCAGCATTGTATGCTTGGATTCTGGAAGACAAGTACGATATTTCTACAGGAATAACCGCCTCTACTCCATATGCTCATAAAGGCACTACCACATATATAGCCTACAGCAACATAAAAAAAAGTGAAAAATGCTAAAAAATGTTGCCACAAAGCTTAAGGCAACACTTTGGTCAATTTTGAGTGTGTTGGAAATTTGCATGTGGCCTGTGATATTTTGCCAATGCATTTTATAGAACAATGCCAACACCAAAAATGTGTTGTTGTAGACCTCTATGGCAACATTATAATGTCAATAGCAACATCTGAACCGGTGTTGGCTTTAAGTTTATGGAAATACTGGGTTTTTAAAGGCAACACAAATTTGATGTTGCCTTAATTCTTATGGCAACACAGTCTCAGTCTATAGCAACACCAATTTTATTAACATTTCTTATCTTTGCCAAAACTTACCTGGCTATAGCAACATCTTGTGATTTCTTTTTGCCAACATCATTTTAGGCTAAGGCAACATGTTTAGTAAAAAAAATTTGACAGGTTCTTGCCTAAATTATAACATCCCAATATAGTTCAAATCCAACCACAACAACATAAAAGCCAAATCCCCAGATGCAAGCCAAGTCAAAAACTACTTAGAAAACTTGAATACATACTTTCAGTCATACAAGCACTACATAATGCCAATATCAATTCCAACATTTCGACTTGATTCTACTTAAATAAAACAAAGTACTTGATTTACAGTCTACGACCGCAAGAACATTATTAAAAAGTACCATATATGGTCTAATATCGCAAAAGGCATCATTATAACTACGATATGCAGGATCAAGGACTGGAATTGCTTGCTCCGGTTGCATCACTTGGTGGCTGCTTGCTTGTTCCAGTTGTATCACTTGGTGGCTGCTCACTTGGTGGTTGTAGTAAGAACATCTGTTTACACAACCATGACTTATTACTAAAAGTACAGAAGGAATGTTAATTTAACCTCCACTTAGACATATTGGAGGATCCGCAGTCTCTCGAAATCCAGCACATATAGTCTTCAAAATTGCAGTCCTCTCCAGTTTTCCTATTAAAGAGTAAAAATGAAAATTTATGCCTCAGATTAAGTAAAGACGATTACTTATTAGCGTAGAGGAAAGAGATGAAAACATATTATACAGATGTTGCAAACTTGACTTTGAGTCTGACTCATAGAGGGGTTATCATATGACAATGTATTACCAACCTCTATACTGAACATTGTTTATAACTAGTGTTGGTAATATAGTAATATCACCACAAGATCCTTGCACGACTTGTTAGATGATTCAGTATTAGAATTTAGAACACACTGCATCAATAAGTTTATCCTGATAAACACTGTTTACATCACTTCATTAATGCACAAGCACATAATCACTAGACAATATACAATCAAGTATATTTATTGATATAGACAATGTATGAATGAAAAGAAAAAAATTAACTAGACGATCTTGTTCAATATTTAGGACTTCATTTTTAACATCAGCTTCAGGGTCACCCATGCAATTTTTTATTTATCGATTGGGAGATCTGGAGAAAGTTAAATCGTCGTTATCAGAAAATTTGAAGAGATAAACATAGCTGTGCAGCAAAAATTTATAATTATAAATAGAAATATACATCAGAAGTATATTACGACAATTATAAGTGAACTCTGAAAACTGTTACAAGGAAGAAAATGTCACTGTTCAATAATAAGTGAACAAAAATATATTAACTGAATTGGCTCCTGCAAGATCAAATTGCCCAAATTAGTAGATTGATTTTTCTCTGTCTCTAGAGGCAGTGGCGGAGGAGGAGATACAGACAGATGAACATCATCCAATTCTTCCAGTGAAATATAATCAATAAACGATCATACAACAACAAAACTTCAGAAGATTAAAACATCAAATCAACTATTGTTATTGTTATGTTTGACAAGTTAAATGAAATAGAAAGGAAGAACTTATGATGACATAATTAGTAAAGCAAGTGTCATGTTAATTACAAGCTGAGATTATGAGTTTTTGGTTTGTTGTCTGACCTTGTCTGTGTCAACCTCTTGCATTATAAATAAATTAAGTAGTAGATGAATTAAGAAGTAAATGTACTTAAATGATCAACAAAATTACATCCTTTTGCATTTTTCAGTACCTAAATTTATAACAAAGGCAAGGGAGCTTTCAGTCCAAGTGTAGAACAAAAAATTTCATGCGACAAGATTCACAAAACGCAACCATATAGAAACTAGTTAACTATCTTTCATATATTCATAACCATATGTAATCTTTCAGAAAGATGAGTCAGGCCTATAGGAATGCACCATAGTGCACTAGTGCAAGATTTTAAACATCGAGCTGCTGCAAACATTAGTGACCAGATGACTGGAATATATTTTAGATTAAGCAGACACATTGGATAAATAAATCTCTCATATTGATAAGTCCGAAAGATGCAACAGAGGTTAGAAATGAATAGATATAGTCATATAGGATATGATCTTTTGAATGAAAAGTAAAAATTACCACATCCGTCAACATCTTTATTTCCGGTTCTGCCAATTGTGATCCAACTTTTCGTAGCCCAACCTTCAGTTCTTCGTATGTAACTTCACCATCATTGTATGTGTCCATTAATACTAAAAGAAAGTAGAGTAGAAGGCTTCAGTTCTTCGTATGTAACCTGCTTTCAATGCTCTTAGTTTTTAAAGTGTATGTGTAATATAATGTATCAATACGTGTACCTTGTTTGGGCTGAACACATTACACAAGCACGGTAAGCACTAAGACCATTTTTATAGTACGTGAATTTGTGTTGTGAACCAGAGGATGGGCTTTTAGAAACTTGACAAACAAATTCACATTAGTTCTGATAAAATTGATGTAAAAAACTCTTCTAACATGATATTAACGGGGTGATGTCAGTTGACTATTTTTTTGTAATGATAGGTGGTACCGGATTCAGATGATGCATGTTTAGACTGATTATCGGGTGACTTTAGTGGCATTTGTGGAAGTAGAGGGAGCATACTAGATCCCTGTACAAGGAAACAAAATGGGAAAGTCAATTGTGATCTAAAAATGTTTGAAACATAAAGTAGTCATAAATAGAAATATATAGCAGACGTACGTTATGACAATTATAAATTGTATTGCCTATTGCCTAGTGCTCGTCTCAAATTTTGATCAAAGAAGAGTAGAAAAAGTGCATTATGTCGGAAGCACATCCAAAATCTATGGCATTATATTCTTTACACAACAAGACATTAATATGTGCCTGATATAAAAGATGATCAAGTAATAGTCTTGGACAGATAATGTAGTCGGATTACAAAAGCCAAAAAATAGCAGCATGTACAAGTTATCTAATTAAGACAAATAATATATAGCATACATTTAGTAAACTAATCTGCTCTATTAATCAGAAAAAACAGGAATGTGTTGCATTTTGGTAAAAATATAACACCAATTTGGAATAGAGATTATGATTAAAAGTGGTAGAAAATTGCATATGATTGTTTGTATTACTAAAGCGTGACTATTCAATAGCAAGTTGAAGAGAAGAAATTTAGAACATCAATGATACATAAATTTCACAAAAAAGCAACCATGGAACTAATCAAATTAATTACAAACGAAATTATCTCGACTCAAACATAAAAACAAACCTCAATTGCAGGTTTAACCAAAGGTTGTTTCAACCGAAATGGCAACTTGTCCGAAAAATCAATAGCAATCAATTCCATCTACACATTCAATCCCACAATCAAATCAGACAAACAAAATCAAATAATTAGGGACATGTACCAAATGATTGCTCCTTTTGTAAGAGGACTTAGCCATTAATCTCTGCAAATTCAAGAAAATAAATTAAAACCCCAAAAAAATAGGGTTTGTAAAAATTATAAAAAAACCCAAAAATTAGGGTTTACTAACAAATTATAATTAGAGTTGGTACCTTTCAATGGAGTATAATGTTAATATTGAGCATCAAAACCAAGATTTCAAAAAGAGTTTTGAAACAGAGCTTTTAAATGAAGATTTGGCAGAGATGATGCAGAGTTTTGAGTGTGCAGCAACAGAGGGGTGGAACGAGTATGTGTTTGTGAGTATGTGTTTGCCGCGAGATCCAGAGGTGAGCGGCACTGAGTGGGTGTTTGGGGGTGGAGAGACTAAATGACTGTGTTTGTGTGAGGTTTACCTTATTCTAATTTTTATTTTAATTTGTGCGGGCAAATTATTTTGGTAAGAGCGAGATAATTCCCTCACTTTTTTTAACAAATTTTCACCTGTCAAAGGCAATACCAAAGAAGGTGTAGGCATAACAAATCTAAGGCAATGTTTATAGCAACATTTGTTTATGATGTTGCTATACATCATTATTTTCATGTTTATTCCACTTAAGGCAACATTTTTAGTGGTAACACCATTTATAAATGTTGGTAAAGGCCATTTATGTGATAGTGAGGGTGTTGCTCCAGTAGTGACCCTGCAAGTAGTCATATAAGCTCAAAGTATTGGGAGTATTTAATCCACCCAATTATTTCTGGATTTCTCGATCCTTTTCTTCAGTCCATCTAAAATTATACGGTTTGCCACTTCCGCTTGCCTATTGGCTTGTGGATGAGCTACGGAGGTAAATCGTAACTCGATCTCATTTTCCTCGCAGTATTTCCTAAACTCTTCATTATTGAATTGTGTTCCATTATCGATGACCAGGATGCGCGGAATTCCTTATCTATACATGATATTTTCCCACAGGAATTGTGCAACCTGCTTGGTTGTGATCTTGGCTAAAGGTTTGGCTTCGATCCACTTAGTAAAATAATCTATAGCTACAATCAGGAACTTTCTTTGTGCAGTGGCCATGGGAAAAGGCCCAAGTATATCCATTTCCCACATAGTGAAAGGGATGGGAGAGTTTATGGAAGTCAGCATCTCAGGAGATTATCGAACTACTGGTGTATATTTTTGACAACGTTCACACTTCTTCATATAGTCTTTAGCATCGACCATCATTTTTGGCCAATAAAAGCCTAAACGCGTCATCTTATATGCCAGTGCTCTGCCCCCCAAGTGTTGCCCACAGATTCCTTCGTGTACTTCTTCAAGAGCCAAACGTGCCTCATCATGTCTGAGACATCTCAAATAAGGAACTATATAAGATATTTTATACAAAATTCCATCGATCAAAGAATATCTCAATGCTCGAACAGTCAGCTTTCGTGCTTCAGTCACATCATTTGACAGCCAACCAGTTTGAATATGGGCATTCATATGATCTATCCATGATGTTCCCAGCCCTATAGGGGGTGTTTTCAAAATGCGGAAGTACACACTTCCTGAACTCTTCTCTATCTCTGATAAAGAGAACTTAGACAATGCATCTGCCTTAGCATTTTCCTCCTTTGGAATGTGCTCACATGGCATTCATCGAATTGGGTCATCACAACCCTCACTAGGCATACATACCTATCCATAGTTTCATCTCTTGCCTCAACCTCTCCCTTGACCTGGGATATGACAAGCTTCGATCCCCACAAACTTTCAAATTCTTAACCCTCAATATTTCTGCTAGGCCGAGACCAGCTATCAGAGCTTCATACTCAGCTTCATTATTTGTGGTTGGGAAGTCTAACTTCATGGCATATTCAATCAAGAACCCATTTGGGCTTTGTAAAACAAGCCCTGCTCCACTCGAATTTGTTTTTGATACTCCATCAAAATAGAGAACCCAATATTCCTTCTCTTTAACGCCGTTTTCTTTGCCTCCTTTATCACATTCCGTGTCTTGAGGGTTAGTATCTTCGTGCCCCCGACTTCTTGGTTGGGTATGGTACATTCCACCAGGAAGTCAGCCAATGCCTGAGCTTTTATTGCCATTCGTGGCTTGTACTTAATATCAAACTCTTCCAATTTTATTGCCCACTTAATCAGCCTCTCGCTAGCTTTGGGGCTATGAATGATGTTTCTCAAGGGCTGATTTGTTAACACTTCAATTTTATGAGCTTGAAAGTAAGGACACAACTTACTCAAAGCCATTACTAGGGCTAGAGCTATCCTTTCAATAGTATGATAATTCAACTCAGCTCCGTGCAGGATCTTACTGACATAATATATAGGTTTCTGGACTTTAAGTTCCTCCTTAACCAAAACATTGTTCAAGGAATTTTCTGAAACAGCCAAATATAGGTACAAAACCTCATTCAAGGTTGGCTTGGCCAATAACGGGGCTTGAGCCATATTCTTCTTCAATCTCTCAAACGCTTCTTGACTTTCCTCAGTCCATAAGAAATCTTTTACCTTCTTCAAGGATTTGAAGAATGGCAAGCACTTGTCCCCAGATTTGGAGATGAACCGCCACAACGCAGCAACCACTCCTGCGAGCTTCTGAACATCTTTGACAGTCTTTGGGGGCTCCATGTCCAAAATTGCTTTTATCTTATCATGATTTGCCTCGATTCTCCTTTTGGAGACCATCAATCCCAAAATATTTCCAGATCCTACTCCAAAAGCACACTTTGCAGGATTTAGCATCAGTTTGTGATATCTCAGCACCTCAAAGGCTTCCCTCAAATGGGCTATGTGATCGGTCTTCACTAAACTCTTGACTAACATTTCATCAACATAAACTTCCATAGTTTTGCCAATAATATCCTTGAAATCTTATTAACCAACCTTTGATAGGTAGCTCCTGCATTATTGAGACCAATTGCCATGACGAGATAACAAAAAACATCAAAATCAGTGATGAATGATACCTTTGGGATGTCATCCTTATGCATCTTAATCTGAATGTATCCATTGAATCCATCCATAAAACTCAGCATTTCATGACCAGTAGTAGCATCTATCAATGTATCAATCCTTGGCAACGGGAAATAATCCTTCGGGCAAGCATCATTTGGATCAGTGAAATCCACACACATCCTCCATTTTCCATTAGCCTTCTTTACCATCACAGGGTTTGCTAACTATTCCGAAAATTATATCTCTTCAATGAAACCAGCCTCCAAGAGTTTTTCCACTTCTTGCTTGATTGCCTCCTTCCTCTCAGGGGAAAATCTCCTTTTCTTTTGCTTCACAGTCTTCCGATTTGAATCTACGTTCAATCTATGAGTGATCAGTTCCGGGTCTATGCCGGGTATATCAGCTGCTGACCATGCGAATATATCGCTATTCTCTTGTAAAACTTTTACCAGCTTCCCTCTTAGGGGCTCCTCTAGTGACGCTCTAATGAAAGTTACTTTCTCAGGGTCCTCGGGAGTCAAAGGAATCAGAACCAAGTCTTCTATTGGCTTCCCTATTTTCTCATCATTCTCACGGATATCCAGATCTTCAATAGGCAAACCTGCCCCCCAACTCCATCAGCCCTAAGAGAGGCCACATAACAACTCCTTGCCATCTTCTGATCTCCTCTTTCTTCTCCAATCCCGTCCCGGGTGGGGAACTTTATCACCGAATGGTAAGAAGAGGGGACTGCCTTAAAAGCATGTATTCCCGTTCTTTCCATGATTGCATTGTAAGTTGATCCGGCCTTTACCACTACAAAGTCCAACATTTGTGTTGCTTGTTTTGGTTCCTGACCTATAGTCATTGGCAACTTAATTATCCCTTCCACGGGGCACTCCACTCCAGCAAATCCATATATCGGCATATCAATCGGGGTTAATTGAGAATCATTGTAACCCATCCTTATAAAAGTATCATGGAGTAAGATTTCCACCGAGGCTCCATTGTCTACAAGGACTCTCTTCACCGGGCTGTTCAACGAGGCTCCATTGTCTACAAGGACTCTCTTCACCGGGCTGTTCCCTATTATCGATATTATGACTAGCGGATCATCATGAGGAAATTTCACACCCTCCAAGTTAGAATAATCAAATGTCATTGTTACTCCAGTCCTAGCCCTCTTCGGGGCTTCTCCAACAATATGTATAACTTCTCTAGTATATGTTTTCCTTGAATTTTTAGATGAACCAGCAGCAGTTGGCCCTCCGAAGATTGTATTTATCACTGGCCCTCGGGGTCGTGATCCTACAAAGATTGTGTTAAACAATGGTCCCCTTGGTTGGGGATTTCACCTCTGATCATCTTGATCTCTTCTGCGATCATCAAAGTTCCTTCTTCCATTATTACTCCTATCTCTTCCATCTCCAGTATACTTGCTTAGCCTTCCCTTTCAAATAAGGAATTCTATTTCATCTTTCAATTGCCTACACTCATCGGTGTCATGACCAGCGTCCTTATGAAAACTACAATACTTGCTTTTATCTAGCTTAGTAGGATCAACTTTTAGGGGTTTAGGCCAACAGACTTCCCTATCTCTTTCAATTTCCATTAAGATCTGACTTCTAGGAGCATTCTGTTTAGCATATTCGGTGAACTTTTGCCCAGGTCCTCCCTTCTTCGGGGTTGAATCGGTGTTTTGCTCAATTCTAGGATACTTGTCCTTAGCATTATATTCTAGATCAGTCTTTCGCTTCTTGCCACCAACAGGCTCGTTATTCACTACCGTTTTCCTCATGCTTTCTTCTACTTTGATATACTTCCCGATCCTATCTTGGAGTTGCAACATGCTTTCAGAAGGGCGCTTGGCCAAGGACATCTTGAAGAACTCCTCCCGAGTTCCCTGCTGCAGTGCTATCATAGCTACCTTGTCATCAAGGTCTGGGACCTTTAAAGCTTCCTTGGTGAAACGATTTAGATAGTCTCTCAAGGACTCTTTTGCTCCTTGCACAATGCTCATGAGGGATGCTGAACTTTTCTCATGCACTCTTCCACTGATGAATTGCTTAATGAAAGCTTGACTCAAGTCTCTAAAGGACCCAATCGAATTTGGTGGCAAACGAATGTACCATCTTTGAGCCATCCCTGACAGGGTTTGAGGAAAGACCCGAGACTTAATAGCATCGTTCACGCGCTGCAACAACAGTGCATTGGAGAATGTCCTGACATGATTTGCGGGATCTCCAGTGCCATCATAGGCTTTGATGGTGGGCATCTTAAACTTCCTTGAAATATGGGCATTCATTATCTCTTCAGTGAAGGGTGGAGTTGGATCATCAGGATCTCCTAAGGGCAGAAGATCATTCGGATCAGCACTTGGGACAACAACCCTTCTTGGTATTGGGCCATTCAGGTCTATAACTGGAGGGGGATTTCTCCTTCTCGAGGGCAGTGGGGGACTGAAGTGTGCCTCCAGATCACACTTCAGCCTTTGGATCTCAGCTTCATGAGCCCTGATTTTCTCATGTACTTCCTGGGTATTAGTCCCTTGTGTGGTTCTGGGGCGCCGATTAGCATCAGTCATTGGCTCTTTACCAGCACGCCTCCTCCTAGGAGCCACATTGTCATCCGAAGATTCGGAGTCCCTTTCAGTATACGGTCTAGAGAATTCTTGGTCCTCCGGAATAAGAGCCAAACTCGTATGCAGGGGGTTTCTGTCCTTGTACTTCGCTCCGATTAGCATGCCAACTTCCTCCAACCTCGGGATATAGGGGCATCCTGTAGGGAGGATTAGTGGTCACAATAGTTGAATATTCATACCTAACAGGTTGAGAGTTCACAGCTGCATGTACCTGTTAAAGTCGGGGATTCGTCCCTTGAGGAGACGGGGGATTCGTCCCTTGTGGCTGAGGCTCAGTTTCCCCTATCGGGGTTCCTCCTTGGGTAGAGGCGTAGGACGAGTGTGGGGGTATCTCCACCATTGACGAAATCGTTTGAGTTGTCCCAGCTGGCGTTCCTTCAGGGGCACTGTTTCCACTTCTTGTTCTTGCCATGGTTGTTGTTATGCTTTCTCACAGACGGTGCCAAATGTTATGGATTAAAAACTAGGGCGTATTAGTTGTTGTATTTTTTACTTGGGTTTGTGAGCTTCGAGACTCGATTTGACTACTCTTGTGTCTCATGACTCGATCTGCCTTAACAAGATGCCTATGTACGTTCCTGATTGCCAATGATCAAGTCAAAAAATGTAGTTCTGATTGATGGGGGTGAGACCCCTTATATAGATGTTGGGAGTCCTTGAATTGGATTAGGGTTATGAAACTTGGGGGATAACTCTCAGAATTGGGATAGACTTTGGAGTCCTATAATAAAGGAATCAGAATTCTTGTTGGTTTGGGTGCCCTCTAGGCTATCTTTCATAGAGTTATATTACTGATTAGACTCATTTAATGAGCTATTTATCCTCCCTATTTATTAATTACGAAATTTAATAAATATTCAGGGCTATTGGGCCTTCTTTGTTCCGTCAGACCTGATCAATGTGTTTAACCTTCTTGGGCCTGATCAATGTCATACATATGGCCTAATTTAATGGGCCTTGTAATTAATGCAACATTAATGACGTAATTAAGGTTTATTTTTCCCTATCACCGGCGACGCGGGGGGGGGGGGGACGACTCTAAGTTTACAATTTAACCCCCGACCTTTTGTATAACTTGCATATTTAGTACTCTAGTTTTAAAAATATTTAAAAACCAGATTTCTGTTTTATTAATTTCAAAAAATGTATTTTCTTTTATAATATTTTCATAAATTGATTTTTAAAATTTAAAAATTCAATTTTTAATTTCTAAAAATTATTTTTAATTTAAAAATAAATCTTAATTATTTAATTAATTAATATTAGTTGATAATTAATTATTTAATTCATCAATTAATTTAAATATTAATTGATTAATTAATTTAATTAGTTATTAATTAATTTTAATTAATTATCTAATTTGATTTAATTATTTATTTGGATTCAAAATTTTTGAAAAATAGTTTCGAGCTGTAAAATATTATTTAAAATTATTTTTAAAACTCGATAATTATTATTTAATTATTTTAAAATCAGATTCGGGTGTTTGAACCCTATTATTTAATTATAAAATGATTCGAAGACCCATTTGGATTCCGAAAAATGTTCAAAAAAATCGTATTACATACCTGGAAAATTATTTTAACCCCAAAGATTCTTCGAATAATTATTTTAATTGAATATCTTATATGCTACATGTTATATGTGATCTGATTGATGTGTAATATAACTTTATATGCATTATTTGACGGTTTTAATTCGTAACTTTCAATTCGTACGTCAGATTTGGGTGAAACGAAGGGTAGTTAGAAGCTTGTAACAGATAGAATAAGATGAGAAGTAGTATTGATAAGTACATGTGATGTTTAACAGAGGAAGCAAGATGTAGAAAGGGAAAATAAGTGGTCAGTGACTGAGAACCAATTGACCCTGCTAGTAAAGTAAAAGCGGATTGATAAGGCAAGTATGCCTGAACTTTCTTGTACTATAATTGCAAGTATTCTCGAACTCTCTTCATTATGTTACAATTATTCCAAATAGTTCTTATTCTATATTTTAAGTACTTTGAAGTACTTAACCCTAACCCTGATTCTTATTGATCTTGGGCCTTAAGCCTTGTTCTTCATAAATCTTTGATTGTTGAATTCTCAGATACGAACCATACATATACGATACTACTCCACAAATACATATATACCACATACTGATTCTTGATATTAATTTGCTTAACATACCAACCCTTATATCTTGTACAACAGAAGACCAATCCTTGTAATCCTTGAATCCTTGGTCTTCTAGTTTCCGATTCTTTCCTTGATTGAAAGCCAATCTTTATGATTTCCTTGTTATACCTTCATGGAATTGTGAATCACCCTATACTTCGAGATAAATGTTGTTGATGATTCAGCTTATTAATTTATATTTCTTATCATATTGTTATCCCGGAATTGGATTGTTTTTAAATATGGGCCAGATTCGTGGTCGGACCAGATTCATGGTCATAATAGGCCAATATCTGCCTTGGATCTAGTATATAGAGCAAAGATTGGAGCCTTGCTCGGGGTTAGTGCGTGACTGATCATCAGCCTGACCTTGGTTTTTAAAATGAAAGTGAATATCCAATTCTAATCATTGCTTATCAGGAACTTGATTCTTTATATCATTTCAATTGATCAATGTTAATTTCAGTGACTGCCATTATGACTTGCTGAGCTAGTTAGCTCACTCTTGCAAATCTGTTTATATTCTTTTCCAGTGAAAAAGGAAATTGGTGGTAGCGAGGATCCCCGGAAAAACGTGCGAGCTATGTATCCAGGTTAAAATGGGATAATCTTACAGATGATGTTTGGCTTATTTTATGTTGATAGTTTGTAATATAGTTTACTTTGGTTGTAAGATAAATAAACTGGGATTTGGAACGTTTGTAATATAAATAAGGTCGTGGCTTGTGGGCATACTTTAAACTGCTTCGATCCGTGAAATATGGTAAGTAGGGTTATTGCATATATATTTTTATATTCATAAACAGGTTTAAATATGGTGTGTGTATGTGTGTGTGTTGTGGACCCCAAACTTCTGACCCGGGTTTGGAGGGCGTTACAGGTTTGGCATTAGAGCTACAGTTTAAAGTCACTGTCACAAGCTTAGATTGTCGGGAATGGGTAGAGGGTTAAGATTAGGATTTAGAGGTAGAAATAATAGACCGTCGTAAGGTTGAGTGTGACTAAATAGTAGGTTTTGGTATGATTCGTGTCGAAATTTAAGATTCTGATCTGGCAACGTGATTTCCAGATATAAGCGATGGTAGATTCATTTATCTCGATATCATCTAATCATTCGGAGCCTTCAGTCAGAAGACCATCATCTGATCCACTTCCTACTCTTCCACCGATGTCAGCCATAATACCTGTTGCGACGGTTGCATCATTGCAAGCTATTCCACTTCCTGGTGTGAGACCACCTATTCGAGGACCCCCACCTGCTGATTTTGACTCCACTGGACATTCAGTTGCAGATGCATCTTTTCAGTTTACTCGACACCCTGTTCCATACCAGAGGTATGAGGCTCTTCTTTTGGAACGAGAAGCCCTGTTGATACAGTTTCAGGAACTATAACATATTATAAGGACTATAGATGTTGACGGAAATGTGAGGAAGCTTCGGAATGAGATTCGGGTGACCCGGAGAATGCTTGAGGCCAGACTTCATGGAGCTACTTGTGAGTATGCAACCCCAGATGCTCTTATGGGGTGGGCCAGAGAGGTATTGGAGGATTTGGAGAGGCTTGGTGGACCAGAGTTTCCCTGAAACTAGATGACAGGAATGATGTAACAGCTGATATATGTACAATAGTATGTAGTGTGTGATATCAGACTTTTGGTGGGTATATAAACAAACTAGACTTGCTAAATAATGGTTAGGCCTGTTTTACCTTTGCCTTTAATAAAACGTTTCGCGCTTGTACTACCAAACTTTGACATATATATCAGTACCTTTCCTTTTCCAGCATTGTCATTTACTTTACTATACCTGTTTTATCTTATTGCACCAGTTACAAACTCTTGTGATAATATGTACCCTTTTTCCCCTAATTGTTTACATTCTGTAAAAAATCATGCAATTTACTTAATTCAACGATTGAAAATGTTTTCAAAAAGAGATATTCTATTTTATAAAAACTTTTCATAAAAAGGGAGTTGATTTAAAAGCTAAATGAATTGTTTGATTCTTTACAGAAAATGCTTCCTAGAAGAAACAACCGTTCCACCAACCAAAATGAAGAAACCAAT
The DNA here is from genome assembly GCF_009905375.1 of Apium graveolens. Taxonomy (NCBI): domain Eukaryota; kingdom Viridiplantae; phylum Streptophyta; class Magnoliopsida; order Apiales; family Apiaceae; genus Apium; species Apium graveolens. The sequence continues at coordinate 33,502,204 of NC_133647.1, forward strand.
AACAACACCCAAGATAACAATAACCAGAATGTCAATCTAGGTCCCAAAGACCCAACTGTAGCCCAGATTCTTCAGATCTTGGCTCAACAAACAGTCCACCTGACTCAACAATAACAGAGGTCGACTAATCCTCAGGTAACCTTTAAGACTTTTCAGGCGGTGAATCCACCGAAATTTAAGGGTTCTGTAGATCCTATTGAGGCCAGAGTTTGGTTGAAGGAAATTGAGAAGGCACTTGCCTTAGTTAAGGTGAAAGAGGAACAAAAGACTGAGTTTGCGAGTTACTATATGATGAATGAAGCCACCTACTGGTGGGAAACTGTTAAGACATTGGAAGATATATATGATGTTGCGTGGGATAGATTCAAGGAGTTATTCTTGGAGAAGTATTTCCCTTAGTTTGTTCAGGATCAAATGGAATTGAAATTTTTGGAGCTCAAGCAGGGGAATATGTCAGTGGAAGACTATAAAAGTAAGTTTGAGCAATTGTCTAGGTTTGTACCATCATATGTGGACACTGATAGGAAGAAAACTAAGAGGTTCCAACAAGGTCTTAAGCCATGGATATGTGGGAAGGTGGCCATATTTGAATTGGATACGTATGCAGGAGTTGTGCAGAAAGCTATGATCGTGGAGACAGAGAATGAAATGTCTCATAAAGAGAAAGAAAGTAAGAAAAGGAAGTTTGAGGGAAATGAAGGACAGTCCCAAGCAGGAAAGTTTCCAAATTTTAATTAGAGGAAAGGCAAGTTTCAGCCCGGAAGGAATTTCAATAGGCGTAATACAGGCAACGGAGGACAAGGTTCTCATCCAGCTACTAGGAACCAGCCAACCCAATATAGGCCAGCTTTACCTGACTGTCAAGTATGTGGAAAGAAGCATGGAGGGGTTTGCAGCAAACTGAATTTGGTCTGCTACAAGTGCAAACAGAGGGGGCACTATTCAAGGGAGTGCCGTAACCAGCCAGCCAGAGAGCCAGCCAACAAAGATTAGCCTACCAGGAATCAGGCATGCAAAGTTCCAGTAATTGGGTATACATGTTTCAAGTGCGGAAAGCCAGGACATATCGCAAGGGATTGTAAGACACCAGTTCCTGTCAATAATATGCTGAGAATTATGGGAGCTAATCCAACAATAAATGAACCTTATAGAGCTAGTGTTTATGACATGTCTATGAAGGATGCTATCATGGACACTGATATTGTGGCAGGTACGCTTACTGTGAATTTTTTATGTGATAAAGTACTAGTAGATTCGGGAACAACTCGATCATGTATTTCTCAAGATTTTGTTGATAAGTTGAATTTTCCAGTTGAATTGTTAAGTGAAATTATGACGGTAAAGTTAGCAAATCAGGAACGTGTATCTGTGAACCTGATAAGTGGCATTTTATACCACTTAGAGCGCTTCATAACGGCTTGAATTGGTGTCTTGAACTCAAGTATTTTGTGTATTTGACGCGTTTTCTAGTGTTTTTACATTTCAGGGTATAACTTGCTTAGATAGTTGTTTTTCATCAAATAAATCTTAAGGAAGTGCTTGGAATCAGTCTAGAGGAGATGAGTGAAGAAATCAACAAAAACATAAGTAAATTAAAGTATTTTCCAGAAGGGTAGCAGGCGCGCGCCTGGAGGCAGCAGGCGGCCGCGCACTAGCAGGCGCCCGTCTGGAGACAACAGGAGACCGCCTGCGGACGTAATTTTAGAATTTGGATTTATTTAATTCAAGTACAATTGGGCTTATGTTGGTGCGGTTACTTTTGGACTCTTATATAAACCTTATGGGAAGACATTTTCTTTATCAAGAAGATCAAGAGCAAGGGCAAGAAGATTGAGAAGACCGTTTTAGCACGCAACAATGAAGAAGAGGAAGCATACGTTTATCTTCTGATTCTTTGAATTCGTTGTAACAGTGGATGCTAGTTTTCTTTATGCTTTGAACCTTAGTACTCTTGTGACGTACTTCATTATTTATTCAGTATTTTTATTAGCCTTATATCGTTGTGTTATTATCATGCTTTCATATGAACCCATGGTGACGATGAGTTCTATTATGGGCTAATCATGATCATGGGATCCTAGCAGATTTACTATGGATTTCTTTAGTTAATTATTTAATACCTTGGTATGTGGTGATTGTATGATATCTAGTATAGGTTATGCTTATTCATCTTATATGCGTCGCGAACATATAAGATACCCTGTTAATCTCTTGTGAAGCGACAGTGAATTTTGAGATTTAGAAATTGCCATGCTAGTATAGGTTCATGTATTGTATGCATGATTAGTGGGTAACTCTAACCGTTTTACCTACCCTATGTAATCATCATGAATAAATTGTGCTTAAATCGTTATGTTGTCAAATTCTGTAGATATATAGGGTCTCAACATAATTGATGCCTATTCAACTTCCATCTTAATTGTGGATGCTTGGTTGAATGGTATTTGTACAATGAAAGTTGGCGATTATCAGTTTCGTGTTGTTCGATTAATATCATCACCATTACATGCTAAGGTTAATAACAATAACTATTGAATAAAGTAGTAATGAAGTTAGGATCTCACGTGTGTTTAATATTGTTAATTTAAGTGTTTAATTCTCATAGTTAATATTAGTAACCAACCTTGATTGTTATTATATTGGCATTGAAGAATAATCATACATTGGTGAGTAAGTGTTAATTAAATATAATTAATCAGAGTCTCTATGGGAACGAACTAGAATTTATTCTATATTACTTGCGAACGCGTATACTTGCGTGATTTATTTAGCGCATGCTTTGTGCCTAACAAGTTTTTGGCGCCGCTGCCGGGGACTCGGTCTTGATTTGTTTAGTTTATATACTTGCCATCAGTGGTCATTAGGTTTCAGTGATTAAGACTTGTTACTTACTACTTCCGGTTGTGTTTCAGGTACTTTAGCGAGCGTTTATGCAAACACGCTCTCGCACCCGCAAGAGAAATCTGGATAAAGCTGAGGAAACAGATAAAGCTCTTGACATTCCGGAGAAGGTAGTTTTTGAAGATTCGGATAAAGAGAGTGAAAAGAAAGAACCTGAAATAATGGGTGATCGTCTAGCTCAAGCTGATCAAGCTCTTATGGACTTTTCTCAGCCTAAAATTGATGACATTCAGTCAAGCATTATTCATCCTGCTATTGAGGCCAATACTTTTGAAATCAAGTCAGGCACTATTCAGATGGTGCAGAATTCTGTTTCTTTCGGAGGGGCTTCGACTGAAGATCCCAACATGCATATCAGGAATTTTATCGAGATCTGTGGTACTTTTAAATATAATGGTGTTATTGATGAGGCTATCAAGCTGAGGCTTTTCCCATTTTCTCTGAGGGACAAAGCTAAGGACTGGTTACATTCTTTACCAGCTGGGTCCATCACTACTTGGAAAGATCTTGCGCAAAAGTTTCTGGTGAAGTTCTATACAATGGACAAAACTGCAGCTATGAGGAGTGCTCTTACTCAATTTGTGTAGTAGCCAGGAGAATCTATGTGCGAGGCTTAGGAGCGCTACAAGGATATATTGAGAAAGTGTCCACATCATGGTATGCCTGAATGGATGGTGATCACTAGTTTTTATAATGGTTTGGGGTCCAATCTTGACCCATTCTCGATGCAGCTTTTGGGGGCGCCTTGTGGTCCAAAAGCTATATTGAGGCCTATAATCTCATTGAAACTATGGCTGCAAATGAGTATCAAAACCCAACTCAAAGGATGATGTCTGGGAAGGTAGCAGGTATTCTGGAAGTTGATACAGCTGCAGCTGTTGCAGCGCAGCTCTCGGCGCTGACTATGAAGGTCGATTATTTGACCAACTATGGCGTAAATCAAATAGCTAGTGTCTGTGAGCTTTGTGCAGGCTCTCATGCTACGGATCAGTGTTCTCTTGTTACTGAATCTGTTCAATATATGAACAATTTTCAGAGATCGCAGCAGCCTGTACCCGCTACTTATCATCCTAATAACAGAAATCATCCCAATTTTAGCTGGAGTAAGGAGCCAATCATTTTAGCTGGAAGACCCATTTTGTACCAATAACTGATCTGTTCTTTGGACTTGGCACTAGGGTCCAGACTTTATTTCTTTCAAATTCATTTAACTCTTCCTGCATTGCTTGCACGCAATCAGTATCTTGAAGAGGTTCTTCCACTTTCTTTGGTTCAGTCTGAGATAGAAAGGAATGATAGAGACATTCATTTGAAGTTGCAGTTCTAGTTCTGACACCTGCTTCAGGATCTCCAATGATTAGATCAGGTGTGTGCTTTAGTCCACTTCCTTGCAGATGGAAGTTGATCTCTAGAAGTGGATCCTCCCCCATGATCCATGCTGTCTCCATCAACATTTTCTGATGCTCCCCCTGTAGTTATGCTCTCTGAGACTTCAGAATTTGAGTTTGATTTTCCAGGAGTTGAAGAATCAGAGCTTCCAAAATTATCAGAATTTGGCTCATCAGAACTATATAAATCAATACTTGAAGAGCCAGTGACAGGTTCTGATGCTTCTCGAGAGTCTTGGGATGTGGTAGGATCTTCAGCTTGCTCCTCCTGGACAGGTGTATTTTCCTTTAGAGTTGTTACCACAGTTTCAATGACATCAGAACTTAATCCATCAGAACTTACATGATCAGGATATAAGTCATCAGAATTTCCAGAATCAGAATTTAAATCTTCACTCTCAAATCTCAGCTGATCATGATCATTGAAATCTTCAAGTCCAGTAATCTTCTTATCATCAAAAGAGACATTGATAGATTCCATGACAACCCTTGTTCTTAAATTGTAGACTCTGAAGGCTTTTGTGAAAAGTGGATATCCAACAAAAATTCCTTCATCAGCTTTTAGATCAAATTTTGACAGCTGCTCAGGATGAGTCTTAAGAACAAAACACTTGCAACCAAATACATGAAAGTATTTCAGATTTGGCTTCTTTTTCTTCACCATTTCATATGGTGTTTTTCCATGCTTGTTTATGAGTGTAGCATTTTGTGTAAAACAAGCAGTCTGTATAGCTTTAGCCCAAAAATAGGTTGGTAGCTTTGCTTCATCAAGCATTATTCGTGCAGCTTCAATGAGAGTCCTATTCTTTCTTTCTACAACTCCATTTTGCTGTGGAGTTCCAGGTGCAGAAAATTCATGTTTGATTCCATGATCTTTGCAGAACTCTTCCATGATTGAATTCTTGAACTCAGTGCCATTATCACTCCTTATGATTTTAACAAAATCTTTGATCAATTTATCCAACTATTTGACATGATCAGTTAGAGTAGATGCCGTTTCAGTCTTCTTGTGCAAGAAATACACCCAAGTGTATCTTGTGAACTCATCCACTATAACCATAACATATTTCTTCTTTGTAATAGACATGACATTGACTGGACCAAATAGATCAACATGCAATAGGTGATAAGGCTCAAGAATTGATGACTCAGTTTTGCTCTTGAAAGAAGATTTTCTTTGTTTTGCCTTCTAACATGAATAACAAAGGCCATCAGGAGCAAATACTATTTTTGGCAGTCCTCTCACAAGATCTTTCTTGACAAGCTCATTTATATTGTTGAAATTTAAATGAGAGAGTTTCTTGTGCCACTTCCAGCTTTCTTCAATTGATGCTCTACTCAACAGACAGATTACAGAACCATCAGTACTTGCTGAAAGTCTGGCTTCATAAATGTTACCATGCCTGTAACCTTTCAGAACCACTTTGCCTGTAGAATTACTTAAAACTTCACAGTGTTCTTCAAAGAAATCCATATGATAACCTCTGTCACAGATTTGACTTATACTCAATAGATTATGTTTAAGTCCAGAGACTAGAGCTACTGATTCAACGATGACATACCCAAGATTGATCTTGCCATATCCCAGAGTTTTTCCAATGTTGTCATCTCCATAAGAAACTCCTGGGCCAGTTTTCTCCAAAAAATCTGATAGCAGGGATTTATTTCCACTAATATGTCCTGAACATCCACTATCCATAACTAGGATGTTCTTCTTGTTGCCCTGCAATCACAAAGACCGCTAATGGTTAGTTTTAAGGATCCAGACTTGCTTGGATCCTTTGGCCTTTTTAAGTTTGTTAACATTTATAGCGGATTTAACATCAGAGTTTATGCTAACATTTTTCTTATCAGTATTAACAGTATCAGACTTTGCATCATACTTTACACTCGAAAGGAATTAAAGCAACTTTCTACAAAGAAGGTTTTATCTGATAATAATCATAGTACAAACTATGATATTCCTTACAAGTATAAATGGAATTCCATATACTACCATAATGAAAACAAGGATTTTGTGGCTTAAACCTAACAGACTGACTCTTAACTCCTGACTTAGAAGGTAAGGAGTTTATATTCTTATTCTTCCTGCAAAAAGAAGCCAGATGGTTAGAGTTTCCACATTTATAGCATTTCTTTCTAGGAGCATTAGGAACAGGCATATAATTGTTGCTTTTATTCACACCTTCCTTTCCATTCCTATTTTTCCTAGCTACCTTTACCTTGTTTACACTGGTAATCTCTTTTAGCTTATGTTTAAGCTGCTTCTTAGTCATTAAGCCTATGTTAACTTCAGTTGGTTTATCATGTTCTAATTTGTCAGAAGTTGACTCTACTATCACTTCTGTCTCAATATCTTTCATCTTTTCAGAATCAGACTTTACAGTTTTGGCTACAAACTTAACATGATTGACTTTTGGCTTAGTAGTCTATTTAACAATAATTGGCTTAACTTGTTCAGTTCCTTTTTCACTTTTCTCATCTCCATAACCTAATCCCTCTTTCCAGTTTCCACTACTTAGTATATCCTGAGTTGCTCTTCCAGAGTTAGTCCAAGTCCTAATAATCTCTCTCTCCTTTTCTAACTCAGTTTTTAGAGATTTATTCATTTTTAGCACTTCATCTCTAACATAAAAGGCATCATCTCTTTCTTTCTGAGTTTGATGGAACATGACTAACTCTTTTTCTAAATAATCATTCCTCTTTTTAAAAGCAAGATTTTCAGAAGTTAATCTCTCACATGTTAAAGTTTGATCTCTGTAACTAATAAACATGGTTTTAAGCTATAATCTCAACTCAATAATATCATCAGTATGAAATGCATAAGTTGTTTGAGGTACCTTTAACTTAGCAGCATCAGAACTGCTATCAGCATTTGCCATCAAGGCATAGTTCTCCTCATCTTCAGAATCTGAAGTGTCTGTCCAGTTTTTCTTCTTTGTGACAAGAGCCTTGCCTTTGTCATTCTTTCCTTTCTTTCAGTCAGGAGATATGTGGCCTTTCTCAGCACAGTTGTAGAATTTGACATTTGAGTAATCTCCACTGTCAGACTTTCCTCCTTTTCCTTCAGATTTTTTCAAGCCCTTCTTATCAGAACTTCTTCCTTTCCTGGAAAACTTCTTTCCCTTTTTGAATTTCCGGTAGGCTATCTTTGTGATACCCTTTTCCATAAGAGCACACAACTTCATCATCTCTTCATCAGCATCTACTTCAGGTAAACTTTCAGTTTTTGAGTCATCATCATCATCAGAACTTGATCAATCTGAATCAGACTTTATGATAAGAGCCTTTCCTTTGCCTTTCTTTGAGGCAGCCACTTTAGCGGATTCCTCCTCAGCTTTAAGAGCAATTTTCCTTGACTTTCTTCCATGCCTCTTGCTTTTTTGATCCATCTCAAGTTCATGAGTCTTGAGCATACCATATGTTAGATATATTTGTGTTGTCATGTCTAATATGATTTGTGTTTAGTTTTTAGATCTTACTTAACAGGACAAACCAGGACTTAACTGGAAATCAGTACTTATACTAAAGTCAGGACTTAAGATATCAGAACTTAAATTGTCGGAACTTAAGTTATCAGGAGATATTTATCAGGAGATTATATTAGGACTTAAGGAGACTTTCAGATAAGGAAGGCGGCTGATTGAAAGGAAAGAAGATCGAGACTGAAACAAGAAGAGATATGCATGAAGAAGAAGAATTCTATAAGGAATAGAATACTTGGAAGAAAAGATAACTGATTGATATATTTTAGGAAGCAGAATTATATTCGATATCAATTTAATATTATCTTGTAACTGTGTAGTATATAAACACAGACATAGGGTTGACACTATATATGTTATCTTAATCGAGATTATTATTCATTGTAACCCTAGCAGCTCTCGTGATAATTTGTTCATCACTGAGAGAGAACAGTTATTTGTAACAGAGTTTATTGTGTTAAATAAAATCTGTGTTTTGTTACTTGAGTTCTTATATTCGATTTGATTGTAGTAAACATTGTATTCAACCCCCTTCTACAGTGTGTGTGACCTAACAAGTGGTATCAGAACAATCTGTTAACATACATACATTAAAGATCCAAAAACAATCGTCTGAAGAAGCACAAACTCCAACCAAGCCCACCAAAACTGAAGAAACCCTAAAGACTCAAATCCATAATTGATATGAGACTATTAGGGTTCCCATACTAAAACCTTCTGAGTATCCCATATGGAAGGTGAGGATGTCTATGTTTGTGGAAGCTACAGATCCAAAATACCTTGACAGAATTAATGAAGGACCACACAAGCCAATCAAGCTCTCTGTTATAGTTGCAGATCAGCCAGCACAGACTGTACCAAAGGAGAAAAGTGAATATACAGCTGAAGATATCTCATCTATTGCAAATGATGTAAATGTAAGACATTTGCTGCACAGTGCCATTGATAATGTAATGTCAAACAGGGTAATTAACTGCAAGACTGCAAAGGAGATATGGGATGCCTTGGAGACAAGATGCCAGTGAACTGATTCAATTAAGAAGAATAGAAGGACTATACTCACTCAAGAGTATGAGCACTTTGACTCAAAACCTGATGAGTCATTAACTGGTTTATATGGTAGATTTGTCAAACTCTTGAATGATCTGTCACTGGTGGATAAGGAATATGATCTTGAAGATACTAATCTCAAATTCCTTTTAGCTCTTCCTGAAAGTTAGGATTTGAAGGCCACAACTATAAGAGACAACTATGCTCTTGATGAAACTACTCTTGATGAAATTTATGGTATGCTCAAGACTCATGAAATTGAGATGGATCAAAGAAGCAAGAGGCATGGAAGAAAGTCAAGAACAGTTGCTCTTAAGGCTGAGGAGGAATCCCCTAAAGTAGCTGTCTCAAAGAAAGGCAAAGGAAAGGCTCTCATCACAAAGTCTGATACTGAGTCATCAAGTCTTGGTAGTGATGAGGATTCAGAAACTGAGAGTCTATCTGAGATGGACCCTGATGAAGAGATGATGAAGCTGTGTGCTCTTATGGTGAAAGGTATCACAAAGATTGCATACAGGAAATTCAGAAGGGGAAATAAGTTTTCCAAGAAAGGTGCAAGTTCTGATAAGAAAGGTTTCAGAAAATCTGAAGGCAAAGGAGGAAACTCTGACAGAGGAGATTACTCATATGTCAAATGCTACAACGGTGGTGAGAAAGGCCACATATCTCCTGATTGCAAGAAAGTGAAGAGTGACAAAGGCAAGGCAGTTGTCACAAAGAAGAAAAGCTGTACAAACACTTCAGATTCTGAAAGTGAGGTGAACTATTCCTTGATGGCAAATGCTGATAGCAGTATTGAAGCTGCTGAGTTAAAGGTACCTCAAACAACTTATGCTTTTCATACTGATGATATTACTGAGTTGAGAAGATATCTTAAAACCATGTTCATTAATTATAGAGATCAAAATTTAACATGTGAAAGATTAACTTCTGAAAATCTTACTTTTAAAAAGAGGAATGATTATTTAGAAAAAGAGTTAGTTATGTTCTATCAAACTCAGAAAGATAGAGATGATGCTTTCTATATTAGAGATGAAGTGCTTAAAATGAATGTATCTCTAAAAACTGAGTTAGAAAAGGAAAGGGAGATTATCAGGACTTGAACTAACTCTGGCAGAACAACTCAGAATTTGTTAAGTAGTGGAAACTGGAAAGAGGGCTTAGGTTATGGAGATGATAAGAATAATAAAGGAACTGTAAAAATTGAGCCTATAGTTGTTAAACAAAAGCCAAAGGTAAATCCTGTTAAGTTTGTAGCTGTAAAGTCTGATATTGATAAATCAGAAGTTAAAGAGAAATTAACTTCTGATAAACCAAAACAGGATAAGCCAACTGAAGTTAACATAGGCAATGATAAAGAAGCAGCTTAAGTATAAGCTGAAAGAAGTTAAGAATGTAAACAAGGTAAAACCACTTAAGAAAAATAGGAATGGAAAGGTAGGTGTGAATAAATGAAATGATTATAAGCTTGTTCCTAATGTTTCTAGAAAGAAATATTATAAATATGGAAATTCTAACCATATGGCTTCTTTTTGCTGGAAGAATAAGAACATAAACTCCTTACCTTCAAAATCAGGAGTTAAGAGTCAGTCTATTAGATATAGGCCACACAATCCTTGTTTTCATTGTGGTAGTTTATGACATTCCATTTATACTTGTAAGGAATATCATAGTTTGTACTATGATTATTATCAAATAAAACATTCTTTAAAGAAAGTTAGAATTATTCCTTCCAGTGTTCTAATGCAAAGTCTGATACTGTAAATTCTAATAAGAAAAATGTTAACATAAACTCTAATGTTAAATCCGCTGCAGATGTTAATAAACTTAATAAGGCCAAATGATCCAAGCAAGTCCGGTCCTTAAAACTAATTATTAGTGGTCTTTGTGATTGCAGGGTAACAGGAAAAAGATTTTAGTTTTGGACAGTGGATGTTCATGACATATGACTGGAAATAAAGCCCTGCAATCATACTTTGTGGAGAAAGCTGGCCCAAGTGTTTCTTATGGAGATGACAACATGGGAAAAACTCTGGGATATGGAAATATCAATCTTGGGAATGTCATCATTGAAAAAGTAGCTCTAGTCTCAGGACTTAAACATAATTTCCTGAGTGTTAGTCAAATCTGTGACAGAGGTTATCATGTGGATTTCTTTGAAGAACACTGTGAGGTTGTATGCAAATCTACAGGCAAAGTTGTTCTAAAAGGATACATGCATGGTAATATTTATGAAGCCAAGCTTTCAACAAGTATTGATGGTTCTGTAATCTGTCTGTTAAGTAGAGCATCAATTGAAGAAAGCTGGAATTGGCACAAGAAACTCTCTCATTTAAATTTTAACAATATAAATGAACTTGTCAAGAAAGATCTTGTGAGAGGACTGCCAAAATCAGTATTTGTTCCTAATGGCCTTTGTGATTCATGTCAAAAGGCAAAACAAAGAAAATCTTCATTCAAGAGCAAAACTGAATCTTTAATTCTTGAGCATTATCACCTACTACATGTTGATCTATTTGGTCCAGTGAATGTCATTTCTATTGCAAAGAAGAAATATGCTATGGTCATAGTGGATGAGTTCACCAGATACACATGGGTGTATTTCTTGCACACAAAAAGTGAAACTGCATCTATCTTGATTGATCATGTCAAACAACTGGATAAATTGATTAAAGACTCTGTGAAAATCATAAGAAGTGATAATGGCATTGAGTTCAAGAATTTGATCATGGAAGAGTTCTACAAAGACCAAGGAATTAAGCAGGATTTTTTTGCTCCTGGAACTCCACAACAAAATGGAGTTATTGAAAGAAAGAATAGAACTCTCATTAAAGCTGCACAAACTATGCTTGATGAAGCAAAGTTACCAACCTACTTTTGGGCTGAAGCTGTGCAGACTGCTTGTTTTACTCAGAATGCAACACTTATCAACAAGCATGGAAAGACACCATATGAGATGGTGAAGAAAAAGAAGCCAAATCTGAAGTACTTTCATGTATTTGGATGCAAGTGTTTTGTTCTTAAGACTCATCCTGAAAAGCTATCCAAATTTTATCTAAAAGCTGATGAAGGAATTTTTGTTGGATATCCACTTTCCACAAAAGCCTTCAGAGTCTATAATTTAAGAACAAAGGTTGTCATGGAATCTATCAATGTCTCTTTTGATGATAAGAAGATTACCGGACTTGAAGATTTCAATGATCATGATCAGCTGAGATTTGAGAATGAAGTTTTAAATTATGATTCTGTAAATCCTGACAGTCTAAATCCTGATACTGCAAACTCTGATGGGTTAAACTTTGATGTTATTGAAACTGTGGTGACTATACCAAAGGAAAATGCACCTGTGCAGGGGGAGCATATAGAAGATCCAACCACATCTCAAGAAGCATCAGAACCTAGAACAGGCTCTTCAAGTTCTGATTCGTCAAGTTCTGATAGGGCAAGTTCTGATAATTCTGGAAACTCAAATTCTGAAGGATCCAACTCAGAGAGCATAGTTTCAGGGGAGTATCAGAAAATAATGATGGAGACAGCATGGATCATGGGGGAGCATCCAGTTCTAGAGATAATCTTCCATCTTCAAGGAAGTGGACTAAAGCACATACACCTTACTTAATTATTGGAGATCCTGAAGCAGGTATAAGAACTAGAACAACAACATCAAATGAATGTCTCTATCACTCTTTTATTTCTTAGACTAAACCAAACAAAGTGAAAGAAGCTCTTCAAGATGCTGATTGGGTGCAAGCAATGCAGGAAGAGTTAAATGAATTTAAGAGAAATAAAGTCTGGACCCTGGTGCCAAGACCAAAGAACAGATCTGTTGTTGGTACAAAGTGGGTGTTCAGAAACAAAACTGATAGTGATGGCATAATTACAAGGAATAAAGCAAGGCTGGTCGTAAAAGGATATTCTCAACATGAGGGAATTGATTATGATGAAACATTTGTACCAGTTGCTAGATTGGAAGCCCTAAGGATATTTTTGGCTTATGTTGCTCACAAAAAGTTTACAGTCTTTCAAATGGATGTAAAAAGTGCTTTTCTTAATGGAGAATTGGAAGAAGAAGTATATGTTGAACAACCTCCAGGTTTTGTAGATTTAAAATTTCCTCATCATGTTTACAGACTTGATAAAGCACTTTATGGCCTTAAGCAAGCTCTAAGAGCATGGTATGAGACATTAGTTCAGATTCTTCTGGAAAGTGGATTTAACAGAGGGACTATTGACAAAACATTGTTTTATCTCAACCATGGAAAGGACTTACTTTTGGTGCAGATATATGTTGATGACATCATTTTTGGTTCTACAAATGACAGACTTTGTAAAAGGTTTGCCAAGCTAATGCAGTCAAGATATCAAATGAGTATGATGGGAGAACTTAGCTATTTTCTGGGCCTTACAAGTTAAGAAGAATGAAGAAGGAACTTTTATTTGTCAATCTAAGTACACCAGAAATTTGTTGAAGAAATTTGGAATGCAAGACTGTTCAAGTGCATCCACTCCTATGGCCACTGCAACAAAATTGGATAAGGATACTAGTACATCAGTAGACATTACTGATTACAGAGGCATGATTGGCTCACTACTCTATCTAACTGCAAGTGACCTGATATCATGTATGCTACCTATCTTTGTGCAAGATTTCAAGAAGATCGAAGAGAACCTCACTTAACAGCTGTAAAAAGAATTTTCAAGTACCTTAAGGGTACAACTGATCTAGGATTGTGGTATCCTAGAGAATTAGACTTTAAGCTAATACGTTACTCAGATGTAGATTTTGCAGGATACAAAATTGACAGGAAAAACACAAGTGGAAGCTGCCAATTTCTTGGAGGCAGATTGGTTTCTTGGTTTAGCAAAAAACAAAAGTCAATTTCCACATCAACTGCAGAAGTAGAATACATTGCTGCAGGAAGCTGTTGTGCACAGATTCTTTGGATGAAGAATCAGTTTCTGGATTATGGGTTAACATATTCTAAAATCCCTATTTACTGTGATAATCAAAGTGCTATTGCTATGACAAGTAATCCAGTTCAGCACTCTATGACAAAGCACATTAGGTACCACTTCATAAGGGAACATGTGGATGAAGGTATAGTGGAATTACATTTTGTTCCAACAGATCAACAACTAGCAGATATCTTCACAAAACCACTGTGTGAAGCTACTTTTACAAGATTGGTAAATGAACTTGGAATGGTATTAGGTTCTTTCTCTAAATCTGCTTAGTTTATGTTATGATACATCAGACTTTATGATCAGTATTTACAGATATTACTATCTTTGTATATTCTGTGCTTAAAATTGAAATTTTTTAAGTGCTGATTGTTGTCTGATGTGAATTTCTAAACTTTGATAGTGATATGAATATTTTTGTGACTATTCAATCCAATGAGGATAACTGTGCTAGATGCTGACCTAGTAGTCTTTAATATACTAATAATCCCATGTTTGAAGTAATTGTTTATGTGGAAATCTTTTAACACAAGCAAATTCTGATATTGATCTTGGTTAAAGTTTACTTTGTGTATCTTATTACTAAGTCAAAAACTAGAATAGTGCTTCTTATCTGTTAAGTTCTGATGTTAGTAAATCTGATGGATGTACTAAGTGCTGATAAGCCTCACTTATCAAAAGAAAAAGAAAAGAAAAGAAATATCAGGTACTCCTTTGAGATCTAGAGAAAAATATATGTGGAAGGAAAGACCCAAGTGCATTGCTGGTATTAAGTAATATGCATTAGAAAAGAAAAATAAAATTTTCTTGGTGACTTTTCACATTCTCTGATTACTGGAGAAATACTCTGATAATAGCATAAATTCTGATAAGCAGTTGTGACTCACTTACACTGAGAAGCCACTATAAAAAGGAATTTCAAAAGATGCATAAATGAGCACAAAACAGTTGAGGTGGACTCATGCATGAAATCATTCTATAGTAGACTTCAGAATAATGACAGATTTTGAGCAAAGTTCTTAGTTCTGCCTTACTTCTAAGATGTACTGAAGTGAATCAGACTTTACTCTTTGTCTGATATTTAGCTTAATGCACACTCTTACACTCCATATGAATGATGAAAATTACTGTGGTGATAAATGTTGTTTTAGATGAACAGTTTAGGTGTCAGTTGCATAAATTCTGAGGACAAGTTCTGATGGAAGTTCTGATGATTAAGTTCTGATGTACTCATATCAGTATTTGTGGGAAGAATTAAAGAAATAAACATTCACTTTTTGAGTTAAGGAGCCATATTCTGATGACTTTTAAATTCTGATAATAATCAAGTTCTGATGCTGACGTGGCAGTATTTATTTACTTGGTTTATTTTTTTGGTCATTACTTGAACGGTCATATTTTTACAGAATATTGGTTTATGTGAGATAAAGCAGTAATAATCATTTGTTTAGTGGGAAAAGTTTTTTTAAAACTGAACGTGCAATGTAATTATTACTTATTTACCGTGCCCATTAACTTTTGCCTTAACTTCTGCATGGCTGACAGGTGTAAAGGTCTGTTCCACTTCTCATTAACTGCTGTCACGTGGGGTGTCTAAGTAAAAGAGATAAAAGATTTTCAAATCTTTTATTTTCATTTTTATTCTACTCACTCTATCTCTTTTCTTATTCTCTCTCATATTTTCTGAAGGTTTTCTTTATAGACATTTTCTCAAACACCTTACAGGCACTCTAACTTCTCACTTATTTCTGATGCCGCCCAAGGATTTAATTGTTGATGGAGCCAAATTTGTACCAAATAACTATACTGCAATCTTGAATAAGGCTGAAGCTCCATCAGATCTGCACTTTGTGCAAGATTTATTAGCTCAGAGTGAGATTGGGTATGCCTTGACCCAACCTCAAACTATTTCAAGCCAACAAGTGCTGACATTTTGGAGAACTGGGCTTTTTGATGATGGTGGTGCTACTGGTACTCCAAGCATTATTTTCACATCAGGAGATGCCGAGCATATGGTTACTCCTGGAGCAGTTCGTAAAGCTCTCCACTTACCTGAAGGTTGCACATTCTCAACGGTGGAGGATCCTTTCTTACAACAGCTTATGGCCAGTTTGGGCTATGAGAAAAGTTTGGGAAAGTTGGGTCAACTGAAAAGAGCAAATATCAGAAAGGAATGGAGCTTTTTCTTTGATTGTATCACTAAGGCATTCACCAATAAATGCTCCAACTTTGATGCTATTCCCATCATGAATCAACAAATCAGGTATGCCCTTATTCATCAAACTCATTTTGATTTTGCAAGTGCTGTGTTAGGTTTCATAGGGGATAGGATGACAGAGGATAGAAATGTAGTATACTTTGCTAGATTCTATCAGCTTATATATACTTTCTGTTGTGCTGATGAACCCAAACCTACCAGTGATTTAATTCCACCCTTTAAGCTTGCAAAAAGGGCTTTTAATGATTTGTTAAATGCTGACATTAAGAAACAAGTGCTGAGACCCTTACAGATTCCTCAGTTAGTTAAACAGATCCTGGTAAATGTTGATCCACAAACATACACATCTGTTTACCCTGATGTTCAACCCACCAACACATCACAACCAACTCAACAGCCATCAGAACCTACCATCTCTCACCAACCTCAAACTTCTCAACCTCAACCTACTCAACCATCTATCAGGACATATTTCAAACCAACACAGTCATCTCAACCTCAACCTTCAGCACATTCTGTGAAGACTTTGTCTTCCAAACCTAAGAGGACTAAGATAGTACCTCGGACTCAACAGAAGAGAAGGAGAATAGTTCTGAGAGATGAGTCAGATACTGAGGAACATGTTCCATTATCAGTACCTGTTATTGTAGAAGCTGAGAAGATATCTTTTCAGAAAGATACTGAAACTGGGAGTTCTAGGCCCCTCAAAAGGCTTAGAAAGCTAAATTTTGATGATGAAGCTCCCAAAGTCTCTAATTCTGCAAAAAGACTTAAAAATCAAAGAACCGGGAGGGCTGTAAGTGTATCTGATAAATGGCATTTTATACCACTTAGAGCGTCTTATAATAGCTTAAATTGGTGTCTTGAAATCAAGTATTTTGTGTATTTGATGAGTTTTAATAGTGTTTGTGCATTTCAGGGTATTAGTTGCATTACGTGGGAGAATTCATCAATAATAAGCCTTGGCATGTGTTTAGCATTGTAAGTGGGAAGAGAGGAGCAGATTGCAGCGAAGAAATAGAGCAAAATAGATCAATTTTCCAGAAAGGGTCTTAGCGCCCGCTCAGCTATGCTGAGCGGCCGCGCAGGGTCGTAATTTCAGAATAATTATTTTAGACTCCTATTTCTGTTTGGCTTCCAACTTCTGAGTATTCTGAGTTTTATGGGACTCCTATATAAGTAGATTTCAGAGACGTTTCAAAAAGGTTGGATCGTTGTATTAATCGAAGTGCGAAGGAGATAAGGAAGAAACCGTTTTAGCACACCGCAACGAAGAGGAAGCATATTTTCTTGTGATTCTTTATTTCGTTGTAACGTTGGATGCTAGTTTTCTTACTTTGAATGTGGCGCCCTCCAAACCCGGGTCAGAAGTTTGGGGTCCACACACACACCTTAATTATAACCTGCTTATAACAATAATAAGGATAATAATAATATAGGCAGTGACCCTACTTACCAACCACCACGGACCGCAACAGGTTAAAGTATGCACACAAGCCAAACACACTAATATATTACAAACCGTTCAACTCCCAACTATTTCAAACTCAAACTGAGTATTAAACATTATTACAAACTTTTACAAACTTAAATTATCCCAAAAGAAGCCTACTAGCTCAGCTTTCTCAACCTGAACCCCTAGCTCTCGCGCTGGACTGGGGATCCTTGCTACCAACTGGTTCCTTTTTAACTGGAAAGAATATAAACAACATTGCACAAATGAGCTAACTAGCTCAGCAAGTCACAATGACAAAACTGAGAATAATGATCATCAGGTGAATATGATTATGATATCAAGTGAGCAATGGATTATGATTTTGAATTGGATATTATACTTTTAATTTAAAAACCAAGGTTAGGCTGCTGATTAGTCAAGTACTAACCCCGAGCAAGGCACACGGCATTGCTCTAACTACTGGATCCAAGGCACACATTGGCCTAACTTGACCATTATATGTATTTGTGGAGTAGTATCGTATACTTGAGGTTCGTGTTTGGGTATACAACAATCAATGGTCTAGAAAGAATAAGGTTCATGGCTCAAGAACAATAACTGGAATCAGGGTTTAGGTTTCAGTGCTTCAAAGCACTTGCAATATCAACAAGACTATCACGTATTACAATATTTCGAGAAAGTTCGGAATACTTGCCTGATATTAGCTTACTACACTGCACTCGCTTCCAATCACAAGCGTCTTATTCCTCAACTATCTGTTTCCCTTTCCTACGTCTTGCCTCTTCTGCTCACATATCATAAGCATCTATCAATAATTTACTCATGGAATTCTATTCAACACATACTTCTATCTACCCTTCGTTTTACCCAAATCCGATTAACGGATTGAAAGTTATGCAATAATCAAGTAAACACAGAATATATAGACCGATAGTCAATTAACAAGTCACATATAGCATATAATACATCACGTAATCAATGATATATCATTTATAAAGAAGTCTCGGGTCATAAATAGGCTTTCTGGTATTTAAAATGATTTTTAAAACATTTTTCGGAATTAAAACGGGTCGTCGGATCAATTTCGGGTTAATAAACAGGGTTCGGTTGGCCAATTCTGGCTCCGAAATAATTTTAGAATAATTATCGAGCCTTGGAAATAATTTAGAATAATATTTTAAAGCTCGAAACTATTTTTCAGAATTTTTAAATCATTTTTAAATAATTAAATCTAATTAAATAATTAATTAAAATCAATTAATAATTAATTAAATCAATTAATCAATTAATTTTTGAATTAATTGAGCAATTAATCAATTAAAAATTAACTGAAATTAATTAACTAATTAATTTAGATTTATTTGTGAATTAAAAATAATTTTCAGAATTAAAATAATAATTTTTAGAATTTTCAGAAATTAAAAACGAATTTTTATAATAAAAATAAATAGGAAATATGATTTTTAAACATTTTTAAAACAGAAATCCAATTTTTGCAAAGTCTGGAAACTACAGGGACAAAACTGCATCGTTTTCAAAACTATAGGTAATAAACTGTAATTTTCCAGGGGGTCGCCGGAAAACAGTCGAGGATGGCCGGAGAACACGCTCCCGGCGTCCTCACCCCACCAACACCTCCAGATCACATCTACAGGTTACCAGGAACACAACCATGCAATCAAAACAACCTAACAATCCCTGAGTTGGCCGGAATTTGGCCGTGAAATTTTCCAGTTTCCGGCGAACATCGGAAAACTTCAAAACACAACTCCCTTCTCTACAGACCTCGTTGGTTCATGAAACTTATACGACTAGATTGCAAATTTCACAGAGAACACAACCCACTATAACACAACATCAATCTATCACAGAATAAGAAACCCCCAAATTTCAATTAAGAACATTCATACAGGTTATAAACCCTAATTTTAAAATTCGAAAATCAAACTCAAATTTGAACATGTTATTGAACTCCAAATCAGACGTATGACATATGAAAATCATCAGGAAAACAAGCTCTACAACATGCAATCATCAAATCATACAAATAATCATCCGAACAAAAATTCATATTTTTAATAAAATAAATTCGAAAATAAATAAATTTTTTGAAAAATAACCTTGATTTCTGCAGGTGTATGGATTACAGAATCTGGTAGAGCTCTTCAAGACCTTCAGATTGGTTACTCGAGCTTTCCAAACCGAATTCAATAACACCTCCAAATGCTTGTTTGATTCTTAGAACAGTTTTAGGAAATTAGGTTTTTTCTCTGAAAATTATATAATTATCTGTCTGCAAATGATTTTGATACGAAATAAAATACGGTAAAAGGCTATTTATAATTACGGAAAATTAGTATCCCGTTGGATCATTCCGGATATAAAACGGTACGTTTATTTGTAAAAACTGATCCAAACGGTATCGGTTTTCGGGATAATTATCCAAATCAGTACAATTTGTACTGCGGTCTTGGTCTCAGCGCCTGGTTACACGTATTACGAAGTGATAATTGTGATAGTTTAATAAAAAGCTCCCGTTTATTGAAAATACGGGTTTTATTGATTTACCGAAACGAATATTGTATCGAAAATGTTACGCCGGGACCCGCGCAGGACAAACCATACGCCGGATCGAAAAAGTCGAAACATGGAATATGCTCGGAATATTACAATTAGGTTAGGAAGGAGTTCTCGAAAGAGTTTCGGGTTCCAAAAATGTAACAACGGTTGACGTCGGTTGGTTCCCGTTTTTATAAAATAGATTTTAATTACCCGGAAAAAGATTTTAGAAATTTCATATGATTCTTATAAATCCATAAACCAACATAAAAATAATTAGGAAGATATGACAATTATCTATATTTTATTTTGGATATATAAAAATTAAAATACTCAATTAATATTATTTTTGAATATTCAAGTACAGATAACACTTAACAAATAACATATAGAATAGATACTAAACACACATAATAATTATATAATAGCAAAAATAATTACACGATATATCCCGGATATTACATCCTTCCCCCTTAAAAGGATTCTGTCCTCAGAATCTCTAAGAAAATAAATGAGGGTACTTTTCTCTCATATCACTTTCTAACTCCCAGGTTGACTCTTCAACCTTTGGGTTTCTCCACAATACTCTTACTAACTTTACCACTTTATTTCTCAATACTTTCTCTCTTTCCTCTAGAATCTCTATCGGACTCTCTACATATGACAAATCTGTTTGAAGGTCTATTGGCTCATATTCTATTACATGCCTGGAGTCTGGATTATATTTCTTAAGCATTGATATGTGAAAAACATTGTGAATGTGCTCCATGTGCGGAGGTAACGCCAATTCGTAAGCTACTTTGCCAATACGCTTTAGGATTTCAAAAGGTCCGACATATCTTGGGTTTAGCTTCCCTTTCTTCCCAAACCTCGTTAGTCCTTTCCACGGTGATACTTTCAATAATACCAAGCTTCCTTCTTCAAATTCCATGTCTTTTCTTGACTAGTCTGCATATTTCCTTTGACGATCTTGTGCGGCTATTAATCTTTTCTGGATAATTTCAACAACTTCCTTTGTCTGCTGCATCAATTCGGGTCCGAGTATTTTGCGTTCTCCTACTTCATCCCAATATACTGGATATCTACATTTGCGTCCATAAAGGGCTTCATAAGGTGGTATCCCAATGCTGGCGTGATAACTGTTGTTATAAGCGAACTCTACCAGGGGTAAATGCTCGTCCCAACTTCCTTTAAAATCAATAGCACAAACACGTAGCATGTCCTCGATTGTCTAGATCGTTCTTTCACTTTGGCCATCCGTTTGGGGGTGATAGGCCGTACTCATATTCAATCTTGTTCCCAAATATTCTTGAAAACTCTTCCAGAATCTTGAATTAAACCTTGGATATCTATCAGATACGATAGACACTGGAAGTCCATGACGAACTACGATCTCTTTCAAGTACATATGAACTAACTTGCCGAGCGAAAATCTTTCATTTATAGGCAGAAAATGAGCTGACTTGGTAAGTCTATCTATCATAACCCAAATGGCATCATGATTACCCCTTGTCCTTGGTAATCCAACTATGAAATCCATGGTAATATGTTCCCACTTCCACTCTGGAATCTCCAATGGCTGTAGCAATCCGCTTGGTCTCTGATGCTCTGCTTTAACTCTCTGACATGTATAGCATTTGCTAACCCATTCCACAATTTCCCTCTTCATATCTTGCCACCAATAATTCTTCTTTAAATCTCTGTACATTTTGGTACTCCCTAGATGGATGGAATATCTTGAACTATGTGCCTCTTGGAAAATTTCATTTTTCAGCTCCGTTACTGGTGGAATCCAAATTCTTGAAGAAAACCTAAGAATACCTTGATCATCTTGTTGCGTGCATAATTCCTCACTACCAAACTATTTATATCTTGATCCATTACCTCTTTCTGGCATTTCTTTATTTTCTCCAATAACTCCGGTTGGAAAATCATACTGTACACTTTTGCTTCCTCAGGCTTGTAAATTCTAATCTGCAATTCCAATTTTTGAAATTCTTTATATATCTCTTCAGGTACGGATAACACATTTAACCTTTTCTTCCGACTTAACGCATCTGCTACAACGTTCGCCTTACCGGGATGATAATTAATCGAGCAATCATAATCCTTGATCAATTCTAACCATCTCTTTTGTCTCATATTAAGTTCCTTCTGGGTAAATATATATTTCAAACTTTTGTGATCCATGAAAATCTCACACTTTTCTCCATACAAATAATGTCTCCAAATCTTCAAAGCGAAAACTATAGCTGCTAACTCCAAATCATGAGTAGGGTACTTCTGTTCGTGTGGTTTCAATTGCCTTGACGCATACGCAATCACCTTGTCGTGCTGCATAAGAACACATCCTAATCCTTTGTAAGAAGCATCGCTATAAATTACGAAATTCCCTTGATCGTCTGGAAGTGACAAAACAGGTGCTGTGATTAATCTCCGCTTCAATTCCTGAAAACTTTCTTCGCACTTGTCATTCCATATAAACTTTTCATTCTTTCGTGTAAGCTTTGTCAATGGTGTTGCAATTCTTGAGAAATTCTGAATGAATCGTCGATAATATCCTGCCAATCCCAAGAAACTTCTTACCTCAGTGGGTGTTCTCGGTCTTTCCCAATTCGTAATTGCCTCGATCTTTGCCGGGTCCACTTTGATCCCTTCATTACTGACTATGTGTCCTAAGAACTGAACTTCCTGTAGCCAAAACTCACACTTTGACAATTTAGCATATAACTTCTTTTTCCTTAAAATCTCCAAAGCTGTCCTTAAATGTTCCGCATGATCCTCCTCCGTTTTTGAATAGATCAAAATATCGTCTATAAATACTATAACGAACTTGTCCAAATATTCCTTGAAAATTCTGTTCATCAGGTCCATAAACGCTGCTGGGGCGTTGGTCAATCCAAAAGACATTACTAGAAATTCATAATGCCCATACCTTGTTCTGAAAGCTGTCTTTGGTATATCTTCTGGTTTGATCTTCAGTTGATGATATCCCGATCTTAAATCGATCTTGGAGAAATACTTGGCTCCCTTCAATTGGTCAAACAAATCATCAATTCTGGGTAACAGATACTTATTCTTGATTATCAACTTGTTGAGCTCCCTATAGTCGATGCACAGTCTCATGCTTCCATCTTTCTTCTTGACAAATAATACCGGTGCACCCCACGGGGATACGCTGGGTCTGATTACTCCTTTCTCTAACAGCTCTTGTAATTGCTTTGCTAACTCTTTCATCTCAACGGGCGCCATTCTATACGGGGCCTTGGATACTGGTTCGGTTCCAGGTGCTATGTCGATTGCAAATTCAATTTCTCTATCTGGAGGAAGTCCTGGTAACTCGTCGGGAAATACGTCTGGAAATTCCTTCACAACTGGAATATCTTCAAGTTTTGCTGGCTCCTGACTTCTGTCGATCACATAGGCTACGAAATGCTCACATCCTTGTCGTAGTAACTTCTTGGCTTGAATCATCGTTAAGAACTTCTTTACCTGCTTCTGTCCCTTGAACGTTACTATCCTTTCATCTGGCGTTTTCACCATTACTTTCTTATTTCGACAATCTATCTGAGCATCATGCTTAGATAACCAATCCATCCCTAATATAACGTCAAATTCTCCTAACTTAAATGGTATCAAATCTACACAAAACTTACTACCAGAAATATCAATCTCACAATTCCCACAAACTTGGTTAACAGTTACACGTTCTTGATTTGCTAATTCCACAGTCATTATTTCATTTAAATACCCAACTGGACAATTTAACTTACTAACAAAATCTTGTGAAACAAACGATCGAGTTGCTCCCGAATCTATTAACACTTTGGCATATAAAGAATTCACATTAAGCGTACCTGCCACGACATCCATATCCTGGATCGCATCTTTCACCGACATGTCAAAAACTCTAGCCCTCGGAGTCTCATTCACTGTTGGGGTAGATCCCATAATCCTTAATGCATTACTGACTGGGGCTGGTGTCTTGCAATACCTGGCCATATGTCCTGGCTTTCCACATTTGAAGCATGTAAATCCAATGGCTGGAACCTTCACTGCTGGATTTCAGATAGGTTGATCCTTATTTGCTGGCTCTCTTGCTGGCTGATTTCGGCACTCCCTCGAGTAGTGCCCTTTCTGGTTGCATTTAAAACATACCACATTCAACTTGTTACAAACTTCTCCATGCTTCTTTCCACATACTTGACAATCTGGAAAAGTTAACCTCAATTGATTCGGCGGATTCACATTAGCTGGACGATTGCCCTGGCCTCTGTCTCTTGCATTTTGTCTCCTGAAATTAAAATTTCTCCCTGGCTGAAACTTGCCCTTCTTAAAATTTGGAAACTTCCCTGTTTGTGACTGACCCTCACTTCCCTCAACTTT
The DNA here is from genome assembly GCF_009905375.1 of Apium graveolens. Taxonomy (NCBI): domain Eukaryota; kingdom Viridiplantae; phylum Streptophyta; class Magnoliopsida; order Apiales; family Apiaceae; genus Apium; species Apium graveolens. Next base: position 33,526,609 of record NC_133647.1, read on the forward strand.
CCTTTTCTTGCTTTCCTTTTCTTTCTGGAACATCTCACTCTCTGTCTCTGCGATCATAGCTTTCTGTACAACCCCGACATAGGTATCCAATTCAAAAATAGCTACCTTCCCTCTGATCCATGGCTTCAAGCCTTGCTGGAATCTCTTAGCTTTCTTTCTATCAGTATCAACATATGACGACACATACCTTGACAATTCCTCAAACTTCCCCTCATAATCGGTTACCGACATGTTCCCTTGCTTTAATTCTAAAAACTTCAGCTCCATTTGATCCTGAACAAACTGAGGAAAATACTTTTCTAAAAACAATTCCTTAAACCTTTCCCAAGTAATAACATCTGTGCTTTCCAATATCTTCACCATCTCCCACCAATGGGTGGCCTCATTCTTCAGATAGTAACTTGCAAATTCAACCTTCTGCTCCTCTTTCACTTTTACCAAGTCAAATGCCTTCTCTATTTCCTTTAACCACACATTTGCTTCAATTGGCTCTAAGGAACCCTTGAATTCTGGTGGGTTTACTGCCTAAAAAGTTTTGAAAGTTACCTGGGGATTGGTCTGTCTCTGCTGTTGTTGTGCCAGGTGAACTGTTTGTTGGGCCAAGATTTGAAGAATCTAGGCTATTGCTGGGTCCATGGGTCCTGGGTTCACATTCTGGTTTGTATCATCTTGGTTGTTATTGTTGTTGTTGTTGGTTTCTTCATTCTGCGTGTTGGTACGGGTATTTCTTCTGGGAGGCATTTTCTGTAAAGAATCAATCAATTTATTTAGCTTTTGAATCAAATCTTTGTATAAAAGAAAGGTTTTGTAAAACAGGAATATCTCTTTTTGAAAACAGTTGTAACTAAGTAAATTGCATGCTTCTTTACAGAATATAAACAATTATGGAAAACAGGGTATATGGTATCACAGGGTATACTGGTGCAATAAATAAGGTAAAGTAAAATAGGTGCGATAAAGTAAATGACAGTGTTGGAAAAGAAAAGGTACTGATATATAGATCAAAAGTTTTAGGTAGTACAAGCGTAAAGACGCTTCGAAAGTAAAAGCAAAAAGGGTACAATAACCTACTCACTAGTCAGCATCGCTAGTCTATAAATACAACTCAAAAGTCTACTAATACACACTACACACTACTGTACATACTACATAATCATAACAACACTGCTCAGCATCTCCATCTCAGAATCTCTAACTCAGGGCAAATCTGGACCTCTTATCTCCTCAAGCTCCTCTAGAACCCACTTAGCCCACTCCACTAGGAAATCAGGGGTGATGTCCTCATGTGTAGCCTCAGCACTCCTCACAGCAGCTGCTCTACGAAATGCCTGGAGCCTCTCCCTAAGTCGCCTCTCACCACTCCCCATCTCTCTGGTACGCATGATATGCAATAACTCCTGGATCTGACCCTGTAGGAATCGCTGCTCCACAAGGCAAGCCTCAAACTGATAATATGGGATAGGATAAGAAGAGAACTGGAAAGGTACTCCTGTGACTGAATGAGTAGTAAAGCCTGAATCAGCAGGTGGGGGTCCTCTAACAGGTGGCCTCATGCCTGGAGGTGGAATGGCCTGCAATAGTACGGGCTGCAACACCGGTGGAGGTAGAATAGCCAATGCTGGTGGAATAACAGGACATGGATCTGATGCTGGTGTTCCAACTGAAGGCTCTGAGTGATCAGCTGATACGGGAATAAAAGAGTCGACCATCTCTGCTATCTGAAATCATATCATAATATAAGAATCTCGTACCACGACGCAAACTATACTAATACCGGTTATACCATAACACTCAACCTCTCGACGTTCTATCATCCTATACCTTACTTCTAATCCTATCCCTCTACCCATTCCCATCAACCTAGGCTTGTGTCAGTGACTTATAACCTGTAGCTCTGATACCAAACCTGTGGCGCCCTCCAAACCCGGGTCAGAAGTTTGGGGTCCACACACACACCTTAATTATAACCTGCTTATAACAATAATAAGGATAATAATAATATATGCAGTGACCCTACTTACCAACCACCACGGACCACAACAGGTTAAAGTATGCACACAAGCCAAACACACTAATATATTACAAACCGTTCAACTCCCAACTATTTCAAACTCAAACTGAGTATTAAACATTATTACAAACTTTTACAAACTTAAATTATCCCAAAAGAAGCCTACTAGCTCAGCTTTCTCAACCTGAACCCCTAGCTCTCGTGCTGGACTGGGGATCCTTGCTACCAACTGGTTCCTTTTTAACTGGAAAGAATATAAACAACATTGCACAAATGAGCTAACTAGCTCAGCAAGTCACAATGACAAAACTGAGAATAATGATCATCAGGTGAATATGATTATGATATCAAGTGAGCAATGGATTATGATTTAGAATTGGATATTATACTTTTAATTTAAAAACCAAGGTTAGGCTGCTGATCAGTCACACACTAACCCCGAGCAAGGCACACAGCATTGCTCTAACTACTAGATTCAAGCACACATTGGCCTAACTTGACCATTATATGGTCTGACCATGAATCTGGTCCACAATTTTATAAAAACAATCCAATTCTAACATAATAACAGGATATGCAATAATAAACAATAACCGAAATTATTAACAACAATAAATATTTAACAATGAAAGGGTTTCAATCCTTGTAAGGATCAATAAGGCAATTTAAAAGCTTGGATGCTGGGTAATGAAAGAATTGGATAACAAAGGAATCAACATTTCAGGGTTTCAAAGATTTGGGCTTTCAATGCATAAGATACAATGATTGAATGTACAAGTAATTCAGTTCAGTGTTTGGGATTTTATTTGCATGTATTTGTGGAGTAGTATCGTATACTTGAGGTTCGTGTTTGGGTATACAACAATCAATGGTCTAGAAAGAATAAGGTTCATGGCTCAAGAACAATAACTGGAATCAGGGTTTAGGTTTCAGTGCTTCAAAGCACTTGCAATATCAACAAGACTATCACGTATTACAATATTTCGAGAAAGTTTGGAATACTTGCCTGATATTAGCTTACTACACTGTACTCGCTTCCAATCACAAGCGTCTTATTCCTCAACTATCTGTTTCCCTTTCCTACGTCTTGCCTCTTCTTCTCACATATCATAAGCATCTATCAATAATTTACTCATGGAATTCTATTCAACACATACTTCTATCTACCCTTCGTTTTACCCAAATCCGATTAACGGATTGAAAGTTATGCAATAATCAAGTAAACACAGAATATATAGACCGATAGTCAATTAACAAGTCACATATAACATATAATACATCACATAATCAATGATATATCATTTATAAAGAAGTCTCGGGTCATAAATAGGCTTTCTGGTATTAAAAATGATTTTTAAAACATTTTTCGGAATTAAAACGGGTCGTTGGATCAATTTTGGGTTAATAAATAGGGTTCGGTTGGCCAATTCTGGCTCTGAAATAATTTTAGAATAATTATCGAGCCTTGGAAATAATTTAGAATAATATTTTAAAGCTCGAAACTATTTTTCAGAATTTTTAAATCATTTTTAAATAATTAAATCTAATTAAATAATTAATTAAAATCAATTAATAATTAATTAAATAAGTTAATCAATTAATTTTCGAATTAATTGACCAATTAATCAATTAGAAATTAACTGAAATTAATTAACTAATTAATTTAGATTTATTTGTGAATTAAAAATAATTTTCAGAATTAAAATAATAATTTTTAGAATTTTCAGAAATTAAAAACGAATTTTTATAATAAAAATAAATAGGAAATATGATTTTTAAACATTTTTAAAACAGAAATCCAATTTTTGCAAAGTCTGGAAACTGCAGGGACCAAACTGCATCATTTTCAAAACTATAGGTACTAAACTGTAATTTTCCAGGGGGTCGCCGAAAACAGTCGGGGATGGCTGGAGAACACGTTCCCGGCGTCCTCACCCCACCAACACCTCCAGATCACATCTACAGGTTACCAGGAACACAACCATGCAATCAAAACAACCTAACAATCCCTGAGTTGGCCGGAATTTGGCCGTGAAATTTTCCAGTTTCCGGCGAACATCGGAAAACTTCAAAACACAACTTCCTTCTCTACAGACCTCGTTGGTTCATGAAACTTATACGACTAGATTGCAAATTTCACAGAGAACACAACCCACTATAACACAACATCAATCTATCACAGAATAAGAAACCCCCAAATTTCAATTAAGAACATTCATACGTGTTATAAACCCTAATTTTAAAATTCGAAAATCAAACTTAAATTTGAACATGTTATTGAACTCCAAATCAGACGTATGACATATGAAAATCATCAGGAAAACAAGCTCTACAACATGCAATCATCAAATCATACAAACAATCATCAGAACAAAAATTCATATTTTTAATAAAATAAATTCGAAAATAAATAAATTTTTAGGAAAATAACCTTGATTTCTGCAGGTGTATGGATTACAAAATCTGGTAGAGCTCTTCAAGACCTTCAGATTGGTTACTCGAGCTTTCCAAACCGAATTCAATAACATATGAAAATCATCAGGAAAACAAGCTCTACAACATGCAATCATCAAATCATACAAACAATCATCCGAACAAAAATTCATATTTTTAATAAAATAAATTCGAAAATAAATAAATTTTTAGAAAAATAACCTTGATTTCTGCAGGTGTATGGATTACAGAATCTGGTAGAGCTCTTCAAGACCTTCAGATTGGTCACTCGAGCTTTCCAAACCGAATTCAATAACACCTCCAAATGCTTGTTTGATTCTTAGAACAGTTTTAGGAAATTAGGATTTTTCTCTGAAAATTATATAATTATCTGTCTGCAAATGATTTTGATACGAAATAAAATACGGTAAAAGGCTATTTATAATTACGGAAAATTAGTATCCCGTTGGATCATTCCGGATATAAAACAGTACGTTTATTTGTAAAAACTGATCCAAACGGTATCGGTTTTCGGGATAATTATCCAAATCAGTACAATTTGTACTGCGGTCTTGGTCTCAGCGCCTGGTTACACGTATTACGAAGTGATAATTGTGATAGTTTAATAAAAAGCTCCCGTTTATCGAAAATACGGGTTTTATTGATTTACCGAAACGAATATTGTATCGAAAATGTTGCGTCGGGACCCGCGCAGGACAAACCGTACGCCGGATCGAAAAAGTCGAAACATGAAATATGCTCGGAATATTACAATTAGGTTAGGAAGGAGTTCTCGAAAGAGTTTCGGGTTCCAAAAACGTAACAACGGTTGACGCCGGTTGGTTCTTGTTTTTATAAAATAGATTTTAATTATCCGGAAAAAGATTTTAGAAATTTCATATGATTCTTATAAATCCATAAACCAACATAAAAATAATTAGGAAGATATGACAATTATCTATATTTTATTTTGGATATATAAAAATTAAAATACTCAATTAATATTATTTTTGAATATTCAAGTACAGATAACACTTAACAATTAGCTCACAAAATAGATACTGAACACACATAATAATTATATAATAGCAAAAATAATTACACGATATATCCCGGATATTACATTGAACCTATTTACTCTAGTGACGTACTCTGGTTTAATATAATTAGTTTAGTTATTATTCTCCTGTGTTTATTTATCATGTTTTCATGTTTTCATATGAATCCATGATGACGATAAGTGCTATCATGGGCTAATCCTGATCATGGGGTCGTAACAGATTTACTATGGAATTCTTTAGTTAAGTTGTTTAATACCTTAGTGTGTGATGATTGTATGATATCTAGTATTGGTTGTGCTTATTCGTCTTATGTGCGTCGTGAACATATAAGATAGGGTGTTGATCTCTTATGAAGCGACGATGGATCTTGAGATTTAGAACTTGCCATGCTAGCATAGGTTCATGTATAATGTTGCATGATTAGTGGGTAACTCTAACCGTTTTATTCGCCCTGTGTAATCAAAATGAATAACTTGTTCTTAAATCGTTATGTTGTCAATTTCTGTAGACATATGGGGACTCAACATAATTGATGCCTATTCAACTTCTATCTTAATTGTGGATGTTTGGTAGAATGGTATTAGTACAATGAAAGTTGGCTTTTATCAGTTTCGTGTTATTTGATTAATATCATCACTGTTGCATGCTAAGGGTAATAACAATGACTATTGAAGGAAGTAGTAATGAAGTTGTGATCTCATGAGTGTTTTAATATTGTTAATTCTAAGTGTTAATTAAGTGCTCAATTGTAGTAGTTAATTATAGTTAATAATTAGTTAATCAATTCTAAGCGTTATTATCTTAACATTGAGAAGTAATCATACATTGGTGAGTGAGTTTAATTGAATAATAATTAGTCTGAGTCTCTGTAGGAACGAACTAGAAAGTATTCTATATTACTTGCGAACGCGTATACTTGCGTGTATTATTAGCGCGTGATTTCGCCCTAACAAGTTTTTGGCGCCGCTGCCGGGGACTCGGCGTATTTATTTAGTTTATGTACTTACCCTCATTGGTCATTAAGACTCAATGATTAAGACGTGTTACTTATTGTTTCCGGTTGTGTTTCAGGTACTTTAGCGAGCGTTTATGCAAACTCGTTCTCGTACTCACAAGAGGACTTTAGATACAGCTGAGGAGACAGACGAAGTTCTTTATATTCCGGAGAAGATAGATTTTGAAGATTCGGATTCAGGAAGTGAGCAGAAAGAGCCAGTAATCATGGGTGATCGTATTGTTCCGGCAGATCCAGCTCTTATGGACTTTTCTCGGCCTAAAATTAATGACATTCAGTCAAACATTCTTCATCCGGCTATCCAAGCTAATACCTTTGAAATCAAGCCGTGCACTATTCAGATGGTGCAGAATTCTGTTTCTTTTGGAGGTGCTGTGATTGAAGACCCCAACATGCACATAAAGAATTTTGTCGAGATTTGCAGTAATTTCAAATACAATGGTGTGACTGATGAGGCTATCAAGCTGAGGCTTTTCCCATTCTCTCTGAGGGATAAAGCTAAGGACTGGTTACATTCTGAACCAGCTGGGTCCATCACTACTTGGCAAGATCTTGCGCAAAAGTTTCTGGTGAAGTTTTATCCAATGGCAAAGACTGCTGCTATGAGGAGTGCTCTTACTCAGTTTGCGCAACAACCTACAGAATCTATGTGCGAAGCTTGGGAGCGCTACAAGGAAATGTTGAGAAAGTGTCCATATCATGGAATGCCCGATTGGATGGTGATCACTGGTTTCTATAATGGTTTGGGGGCCCAATCTCGGCCCATGCTCGATGCAGCAGCTGGAGGTACCTTGTGGGCCAAAAGCTATACTGAGGCTTATAATCTTATTGAGAGTATGGCTGCAAATGAGCATCAAAACCCAACTCAAAGGATGATACCTGGGAAGGTAGCAGGTATTCTGGAAGTCGATGCAGCCACCACTATTGCAGCGCAGCTCCAAGCGCTGTCTATGAAGGTCAATTCTTTAGCCACATATGGAGTCAATCAGATAGCTATGGTCTGTGAGCTTTGTGCAGGTTCTCATGCTACGGATCAGTGTTCTCATGTTAACGAATCTATTCAGTATGTGAACAATTATCAGCGACAACAGCAGCCCGTGCCAGCTACTTATCATCCTAACAACAGAAATCATCCAAATTTCAGCTGGGGTAATAATCAGAATGCTATTCAGCAACCATATAAGCAAGGTGTGAGTAAGCAGTTCAATCCACCTGGATTCCAGCAATCGCAGCAATATGCTCAAAGGCAATCATATCCTCAATAGGGAAGTGCAGCTGCACCCACTAGTGCTGATTTTGAGGAACTTAAGCTGTTGTGCAAGAGTCAGGCGGTGTCGATCAAGACCTTGGAAAATCAAATTGGTCAAATAGCCAATGTAGTGCTAAATCATCAACCTGGCACACTTCCCAGTGACACTGAAGTGACAGTCCAGAAGGAAGCTAAAGAGCAAGTCAAGGCTATTACCTTAAGGTTTGGAAATGTTGCTGATGCTGAAAAAGAAAAAGAAGGAGAAGCTGAAGTTGGAGATGAAGAAGCTAAGCAAAAGGAGAAAGCGGTGGAACCCAAGAAGACTACTGTTGAACACACTCTGCCTGAGGGTAATACAGGGGAGAAACAGCTCTATCCTCCACCACCTTTCCCTAAGAGATTGCAACAACAAAAGCTGGATAAGCAGTTCAGTAAGTTTCTGGAGGTGTTCAAGAAACTTCACATCAATATACCTTTCGCTGAGGCTCTGGAGCAAATGCCTAGTTATGCGAGGTTTATGAAGAGTATTCTTTCAAAGAAGGTGAACCTGGATAACCTTGAGACCGTTGCTCTAACGGAAGAATGCAGTGCTGTGCTGCAGCAAAAGTTACCTCCAAAGCTTAAAGATCCAGGTAGCTTCACCATTCCTTGCACCATTGGCAAGTTGTCTTTTGACAAGTGCCTTTGCAATTTGGGAGCAAGCATCAATCTGATGCCGTTGTCGATCTTTACAAAGTTGGAATTGCCTGATCCAAAGCCCACCTACATGTCTCTACAATTGGCTGATCATTCTATTACTTACCCAAGAGGCATAGTGGAGGATGTGCTAGTCAAGGTGGATAAGCTCTTCTTTCCTGCCGACTTTGTTATTATGGATTTCGAGGAAGATAAGAAGATTCCTATAATCTTGGGAAGACCTTTCTTGGCTACCGGCCGTACCTTGATAGATGTGCAGAAAGGTGAACTTACTATGCGGGTACAGGATCAGGATGTGACATTCAATGTATTCAAAGCAATGAAATTCCCTACAGAAGATGAAGAGTGCTTAAAAGTGGATGTGATTGATTTCGCGGTTACTTCAGAACTCGGTCATATGCTAATGTCTGATGCATTAGAGAAGGCCTTAGTGGGGGATTTTGACAGTGATGATGAGGATGGCAATGAGCAATTACAATATCGCTTCTCCCTGGAAGTGAAAGCTAGACATGCCGTTTGAATCTCTTGGTACTTCTGACCTCAAAAATGCTGAAGGAAAGCTCAAACCATCAATTGAGGAAGCACCCACCTTGGAGCTTAAGCCATTACCTGAACACTTGAGGTATGCTTTTTTAGGTGATGCATCTATTTTACCTGTTATTATTGCATCTGACCTTTCAGGTAGTGAGGAGGACAAGCTCTTAAGGATCTTAAGAGAATTCAAATTGGCTATTGGATGGACCATAGCAGACATCAAAGGGATCAGCCCTTCATATTGCATGCATAAGATTCTGCTAGAGGAGGGTAGTAAGCCGACTGTTGAGCAACAACGCAGACTTAATCCTATCATGAAAGAGGTGGTGAAGAAAGAAATTCTGAAGTGGCTGGATGCAGGAATCATTTATCCTATTTCTGACAGTTCTTGGGTGAGCCCCATGCAATGTGTACCTAAGAAAGGAGGTATCACTGTGGTAGCAAATGAGAAGAACGAGCTCATCCCCACTCGAACAGTCACAGGATGGAGAGTATGCATGGATTACAGAAAGTTGAACAAGGCCACGAGGAAGGATCACTTTCCTCTTCCGTTTATTGATCAGATGCTTGACAGATTGGCTGGTCATGAGTATTATTGTCTTCTGGATGACTACTCAGGGTATAATCAGATTTGTATTGCACCAGAGGATCAAGAAAAGACTACCTTCACTTGTCCATTTGGCACATTTGCTTTTCGCAGAGTTTCGTTTGGGTTATGTGGCGCACCGGCCACTTTTCAGAGATGTATGATGGCTATATTCTCTAACATGATTGGAAATAATGTCGAGGTGTTCATGGACGACTTCTCCGTCTTTGGACACTCGTATGATGAATGTTTGAATAATCTTCGTGTAGTGCTAAAAAGGTGTGTGGAAACTAATTTGGTGCTCAATTGGGAAAAATGTCATTTTATGCCGCGTGAGGGAATTATTCTTGGGCATAAAGTCTCTAGCAAGGGTCTTGAGGTGGACAAAGCCAAGGTGGGAGTCATTGAAAATCATCCACCACCTATTTCTGTGAAAGGAATCCGTAGTTTTCTTGGTCATGCGGGTTTTTATCGGCGTTTCTTCAAGGACTTTTCGAATATATCTAAGCCGCTGTGCAATTTGCTTGAGAAGGATGTGCCTTTCAAATTTGATGATGAATGTTTGACGGCATTCGAGACTCTTAAGAAGAGTTTGATCACTGCACCAGTTATTACAACGCCTAATTGGACGGAGCCTTTTAAGATGATGTGCGATGCGAGTGATTATGCGGAGGGCGCAGTTCTTAGGCAGCGCAAGAATAATCTCTTTCATGTGGTCTACTATGCTAGCAAGACCTTAAATGGGGCCCAAATGAACTTGAGAAGGAGCTCTTGGCTATAGTCTTCAGTTTCGAAAAATTTCGATCTTATCTGCTTGGGACAAAAGTGACAGTATTCACTGATCATGCGGCCATTCGCTATTTGGTTTCCAAGAAGGATTCGAAGCCGAGACTCATTCGTTGGGTTCTCTTGCTACAGGAATTTGAGTTATAGATCAAGGATCGAAAAGGTACTGAGAATCAAGTAGCTGCCATCTATCTAGATTGGAGAATCCCGAGTCTACTTCACATGATAAGACATTGATCAACGAATCTTTTCCGGATGAGCAGTTGTTCGCAGATATTATGAATTATCTTGTCAGTAATATAATGCCTCCTAATCTGACGACAGCTCAAAAGAAGAAGTTTCTGCATGAGGTGAAGTGGTATATGTGGGATGAACCGTATTTGTTTAGACAGGGAGCTGACCAGATCATCAGGAGATGTATCCCATTCTGTGAGACAGAGGGGATATTACGAGACTGCCACTCCACAGTTTATGGTGGACACTATGGTGGTGAAAAGACGGCAGCTCGTATTCTGCAAGCAGGTTTTTTCTGGCCTACTTTGTTTAAGGATGCTCATCAGTTTGTTTTAAGGTGTAATCGTTGCCAAAGAGTGGGAAATCTTACGAGAAAGGATGAGATGCCGTTAAATGTGATGCTTAAAGTCGAGGTCTTTGATGTATGGGGAATCGATTTCATGGGGCCTTTTGTTTCATCCTGCAACAATCAATACATCTTGCTAGCAGTCAATTATGTCTCAAAATGGGTAGAAGTCAAGGCTCTACCGACAAATGATGCAAGGGCAGTGTTGAATTTTCTTCATAAGCAGATTTTCACAAGGTTTGGAATGCCACGAGTAATCATAAGTGATGAAGGGTCACATTTCTGCAACCGTAAGTTCACTTCTATGATGCAGCGCTATAATGTGAATCATCGAGTTGCTACTGCCTATCATCCGCAAACAAATGGTCAAGCAGAAGTGTCTAACAGAGAGATCAAACGCATTTTAGAGAAGGTTGTTTGTCCGTCAAGGAAGGATTTGTCTTTAAAGCTCGATGAAGCAGTTTGGGCTTACAGGACAGCATACAAAACTCCACTTGGTATGTCCCCGTTTCAACTGGTGTATTGAAGAAGTTGAACCTGGATCTAGATGCAGCTGGAAAGAAGCGAATGCTTCAGCTTAATGAACTTGATGAATTTCGACTCCAAGCGTACGAGAACAATAAAATGTATAAGGAAAAAGTGAAAAGGTGGCACGATAGGAAGCTACATTATAAGTTATTCGTGTCGGGGCAACAAGTTCTCTTATTCAACTCTCGTCTCTGACTTTTTCCTGGGAAGTTGAAATCAAGGTGGTCTGGACCTTTTATTATCAAAACTGTGTTTCCACATGGAGCGGTGGAGATTTTTGAGAATGATCCGGACCAAGCATTCAAGGTTAATGGTCAGCGTTTGAAGCACTACTATGGGGACACGGCAAACCGGGAAGTGGTTAGTGCCGTTTTATTGTCAACTTGAGGAAGGTACGCAACGTCAAGCTAATGACGAAAAAGAAGCGCTTCGTGGGAGGCAACCCATGATTTGTTGTTACAGGAACCCTTAGAAGTTAATAACCTATCCAAAACCACAAAAAAATCAAAAAAATGGAGCATGGAATTTTTTTTTCCAGAAGCCCCCTGAGCACCCGCTCAGCTATGCTGAGCAAGCTGAGCGCCCGCTCAGCCCTGCTGAGCGACCGCTCAGGGGCCGACTGGGAGAAATTTTTTATGATCAATAAAAAACCAGAAAAAATCAGAAAAATAAAAATACAAAACACAGCCCATAAACCCACGACCTATTTCCCCATTATCCCATGATTTTAACCCTTAACCCCACTCCTAATCAAATTCTACCCTAATCCATACCCTATATATACATACACCTATCCCATATATCTCCCATATACTTTCAACACTTCAACTCTCTCCCAAACACAAAAACATAAATCTCAAGCACTTTTACTCAGTTTTGATGGCACCCAAGAGAGCAAGGACTATCGATAGCAGCAGCACTGTCCCTACTGCTGATTCCTCAAGGGGTACTGCTGCGAGGCCCCATTTGAATGATAGGGCTGCTGATGAGGAGTACACTAGGCTTCTGGGGAAGCCAATTTTGAAGGAGAGGGGATACTTACCATCGGGGAGGGATGGTGAGTTGTTACCTATGATTGCTGAGAAGGGGTGGATAGCTTTTTGTGAGTCGCCTGAAGCAGTGCCGATGAGTGTGGTTCGCGAGTTGTATACGAACACGAAGGCCGAGAAGAATGGGTATTCTGTGGTCCGGGGGATGATGGTGGATTATCACCCTGCGGCGATTCGCCGTGTGATTGGGCAGAGACAGAGGAAGCCCACAGAGGAGAACTGGAACGAGAAGACTGCTGAGGATTTTGACTTGTATTTGATTTGTGCTACTCTCTGTAGGCCGAGCACAGTTTGGACCTTCAAGACTGGAACTAATGAGTATCGTCACTTTCCGGGGATAGCCATGAATAGGTATGCCCATGCATGGAATGCTTTTATTTGTGCTAATATTTTTCCTACTTCGCATGCACATGAGGTCACAGTTGAGAGAGCACAGTTGTTGTGGGGAATTTTGAATGAGAAGTACTATGTGGACCTTGGTGAGTTCATCTACCAAGGAATCCTGAAGTTTTTGAGGGGAGCTAAGCACATGAACATCCCTTATGCATCTACGGTTACCAAGCTTTTCCGAGCGGTGGGAGTTCAATGGCCGTCTCATGAGCAGTTGCAGTTGCCGGCCGCTCCTATTGACTCCGGGACTCTGCATGCGATGCAGGAGTGGACCGGTGGTGAGCCCGAGGAGCATGAGCTGGGTTATCATCTTCCAGGAGGGCGTCCAGCACGATGTGCTACCATGGAGAGGCCAAGGCGTGATGAGGCTGGTTCTTCTAGAGCTCAGGAGGGTGCTGGGATGGCTGATGCCCAGTATAAGGAGGCTATCACGGAGGATGGATGCTATGTACGAGACATAGAGCAGGTTTGCTCAGGAGCTCACCCTTGCACTAGGGACTGCTTTTCGAGGCCTTGGAGCTGACATCCAGTGGCCAGTTTTTGGTGAGGACTCTACATATCCGCCTCCTGATACACCACCCTCTGAGGGTGATGATGATGATGATGATCTCTCCGAGTAGGTATACCCTGTGTTCCTTTCTACTACCTTCACTGGGGACAGTGAAGATTTTAAGTTTGTGGGTGGTAGTTAAGGAATATTTTGTGTGTGTGTCATGTAGTTGCATATTCATGATAGTTTAGTTCATATAATTGCATAATTTTTGTCATATAGTTTTTTTTATAGCTTTAATTGTTTATCATGTCATGTAGCTCATGTATTTGCCATGATCCCTTTTGCGCTGATTTACCAATTGATTTGTGATGTTGATGCGAGTGTAGTAATAACGTTAAAGTAATGTTGAGTCGTGTAGGTTGATATGCATGCTAGAAACACTTGTATTTTCACTAAGTCTTAGAGAATGCTTAAGGACTAGATTGTTGTTATGGTTTGATGATTTTCGAGGTTAATCTATTTATTATGCTTAGAATTTTATAATAGGTCCTTAGTGATAAAAGGCATGAAAAGAAATAAAATGGAGTAAAAAATGGAAATCGTTGCTAATTGTGGCAAGGCGTCAAATGGCTAGTAGCCGGCTCGTATGTTTATGCGAGTAGTCTAGGGTTGAGCAAGATGGAGCGAAACGCACTTGCTCAGAAATTTTGAAAAAAAAAAGTAAAAAAAAGAAAAAAAAGAAAAAAAAAGAAAAAAATAAAGAAGAAAAAAATAAAGAGTTAATGCATAATTGATCACGAGTGGGCTCTTTGGTATTCGAGTTATTAAGTTCTTAAGGGACTTTGTGCCTAGTGACCTAAGGCTTTTATAGTCTGGGATCCGCTAACCTAACGCTCGCCACATGGATGCCATTGTATAAGTCTTTTGTGGACCTCACTCATTGCACGGTCAAATAAGCATTTGTTTGTTATAAATAAAAAGCATGATTCCGTAATAAGCTCCAGGATTCTTGAAGTGTTATAAGTCACTTTGTGCCTAGAATTTTTATTCTTTGTATAATCATGTGATTGCCTTGATGATAGTTGAGTCATGATAATTGATCTAGTTCCGAAGCATATCTGTTAAGCATCTGCACGCACCACGTTTCTGGCTGTATGTTAGTTTGCAGGATTTGATTGATCTTTATTCGCCTAATTGCATTTGTTAAAATGTCATAAGTTGGTTGGTTTGGTCGTAGTAAGGGGGATCGCTGCATTTCATGTAGATTGCATTCATGCATGTTTTTATTTTGTTTTTGAGTCTGTGACGCTTGAGGACAAGCATCGATTTAAGTTTGGGGGTGTGATAAGTGGCATTTTATACCAATTAGAGCGTCTTATAGTAGCTTAAATTGGTATCTTGAAATCAAGTATTTTGTGTATTTGATGCGTTTTTCTAGTGTTTGTGCATTTCAGGGTATTAGTTGCATTGCAGGGGAGAATTCATCAATAATAAGCCTTGGCATGTGTTTAGCATTGTAAGTGGGAAGAGAGGAGCAGATTGCAGCGAAGAACGGAGCAAAACAGATCAATTTTCCAGAAAGGGTCTGAGCGCCCGCTCAGCTATGCTGAGCGGCCGCGCAGGGTCGTAATTTCAGAATAATTATTTTAGACTCCTATTTCTATTTGGCTTCCAACTTCTGAGTAATCTGAGTTTTATGGGACTCCTATATAAGTAGATTTCAGAGACGTTTCAAAAAGGTTGGATCGTTGTATTAATCGAAGAGCGAAGGAGATAAAGAAGAAGTCCGTTTTAGCACACCGCAATGAAGAGGAAGCATATTTTCTTGTGATTCTTTATTTTGTTGTAACGTTGGATGCTAGTTTTCTTACTTTGAACCTATTTACTCTTGTGACGTACTTTTGTTTAATATAATTACTTTAGTTATTATTCTCCTGTGTTTATTTATCATGTTTTCATATGAACCCATGATGACGATAAGTGCTATCATGGGCTAATCGTGATCATGGGGTCGTAACGGATTTACTATGGAATTATTTAGTTAAGTTGTTTAATACCTTAGTGTGTGATGATTGTATGATATCTAGTATTGATTGTGCTTATTCGTCTTATGTGCGTCGCGAACATATAAGATAGGGTGTTAATCTCTTGTGAAGCGACGGTGGATCTTGAGATTTAGAACTTACCATGCTAGCCTAGGTTCATGTATGATGTTGCATGATTAGTGGGTAACTCTAATCATTTTATTCGCCCTGTGTAATCAAAAGGAATAACTTGTTCTTAAATCATTATGTTGTCAATTTCTGTAGACATATAGGGACTCAACATAATTGATGCCTATTCAACTTCTATCTTAATTATGGATGTTTGGTATTAGTACAATGAAAGTTGGCTTTTATCAGTTTCGTGTTATTCGATTAATATCATCACTGTTGCATGCTAAGGGTAATAACAATGACTATTGAAGGAAGTAGTAATGAAGTTGTGATCTCATGAGTGTTTTAATATTGTTAATTCTAAGTGTTAATTAAGTGCTCAATTGTAGTAGTTAATTGTAGTTAATAATTAGTTAATCAATTCTAAGCGTTATTGTCTTAACATTGAGAAGTAATCATACATTGGTGAGTTAGTTTAATTGAACAATAATTAGTCTGAGTCTCTGTGGGAACGAACTAGAAAGTATTCTATATTACTTGCGAACGCATATACTTGCGTGTATTATTAGCACGTGATTTCGCCCTAACAGTATCATCACACTCTGAAGAAATTCTGGAAGAAGCAGCTAAGGAAGGGGGTCAGGAATCTCTGATCCTAGCAGAACCAATAGTCATTGAATTACTTCCCACAACTGAATCAGACTTTACTCAAGCTCCAAAGTCTCCTATTCCAGAGCAAGAGGATATTCCAGAGCAAGTGTCTACATCTCCTGTGTCTCCTGTAATTGATCCAGTACATACTGAAGATCCAGGTACAAGTGCTGAAATTGATATTCTTAACTTGATTGTGCCTGAGGTTCTGTACTTGGAAGCTCCACCAACTCAACTCACTCCACCAACAACACCAATTCTAGATGCTAATTTCAATGAAGATATTCCAACCACACCCATTCTGAATCTGGATGATGAAAATCAGATTTTAGGTGGGCATCAAGATTTGGCTGCTGATCAGAACTTAGTTGCAGATCAGAACTTAGAGTGTAATAACCCCCAAAATTTTGAACTTTTTGTAACCCTTGTGAATAGTGTTTTAGCTGAATGAGAAAACTTTTCATGCCACACTATGTAGGGGTTCTGTTATAAATATTCTGAGATTCTATTAGTACTCTATATGGTATATGAGTGTATGTAAAGATCGTCAGAATCCAATTCCGAACACTTTGGTTTTTCCCAGAAATACACTAGATACGGAGAGAATTGAGTATAAGGTAACAGGATAAAAAGGATTTAAATTAAAGGATTATAATAGAGGATCATAAAAAGGAATATAATGTATTGAGAAAGGTTAAGGGAACCTAAGTAATAAGATCCCGGGTATGATCCTTCAAACGATAAACGAAAGTTAAGCGAACCGTATAACAGATCAGCGGTCATTAGGCAAACAATTAGGAAGTTAATCAAAGGGATTAGAGAGAGTGATGTCACCCAACCAATGAGAAGAGGACAAGGAGGGAAAGATGACATCACAACATGACATAGGCATGACATGGGAAGGAAGAAGATGTGGTGGATTATTAACCACACAAAATCAAGGTTAAATTGGTAATTAACCAAAAACAAAACAAAACCAAATCAACCAAGCCAAATAATTCATTCTTCATCAAAACAAAAAGAAACCAAGGCATTATTTTCTTCTTTAGCTCTCGGCTTTTTACTATTCCAAAGGCAAGAAAATTCAAAATCCAAGATCAAGGCTTCCTAAATTGGTGAGTTAATTCCCTAATCATCCTTATGCATAGTTAGGGCTATATCATGAGTTTAAGCCATCAATTCTTTCTCAATCTTCTTCATTAAATCAATGAAGAAGACAATGAATAGTGTTTTCAAGGTTTTTAACTTGAATTTTTCTTGTTTTCCTTTAAGATCCAAGCATTCCTAAGACTTCTCAAAGCTTCTTAAGGCTTCCTAGCTACTCCCACCACTTCAAGGAAGGTATATCATCTCCAAACCCTAGATTCCTATGTTTATTAAGATGATTTTGATTATTATGGTGATATTGTAGCTTAATGTTTGTGGTTTAGAGTTTGGGTTAAAGTGGTATTTAAATGGAATGGTAAATCTTGTTGTTTTGGTTAACAGAATGTAGTATAGTTAAATTCAAGCTTAGGCATAAGTATGAATGTTAAAAAATTGAATTGTTTGGGGCTGTTATGATGTGATAAGGATGGATGTTGGTTGTATATTTGATTTGAGGTTGAATTGTGGTTGGTTTTGAATGGTTTAAAATTGGGAAATCGTGTAAACATAGCCGTCGTAACGTCCAATTTTCTTTAGACTGATTTTGTGCATAACATTAGGACCCGAGAACCCCCTGCTAGATTATGACCATTGCCATGTCTAGATAGCTCGTGTTACAGGCTTCGTTTTGATATGTAGTTCGTTCGATTCCGATGCACGGTTTAGGAGAAACGACCGTTTCAAGTAACGGCGTTTCGCGAACGAAACTTTTCCCCCCGCCTTACTTTGAAACATAGGTTAAAGACCAAAAAGGGGTTAATTAATGTATGAAACATTTATGGTAAGTGTGTTAGGCAGTTGGTAAGACACTCGCGAAGGAATCGCCTTAAAATTCGTAAAGGTTAAATTATTAAAAATGGTGGAGCCGAGGGTACTCGAGTGACTTAAGAGAATCAGTAAGCACAAAACAAGCGTTAGAGTCTGAGTTGGTTAGAGTATAGATTTACAAGTGACTTTGGTTTAATTCCAACTTACTTGTTGCTTATAGGTTACCAGACTCGTCCCGAGCCATTCGTAAGCCCCAGTCGCTCAGGCAAGTTTTCTAACCGTTATAATTGTTGTTGTGATGTATATATGTATTTGCATTATCTTGCGATAGATGCATGTTGGGTAATTAGCAAATGTTGCAATATATTGAAGCATGCTGCTATGGTATATATATATGCATGCCAGTTTCGTATTCTTTCCATATATATCTGTTGATTCAGTTGATAATACCTATGCTAGAGGATAGCGGTAATTTGCATATACCCTTAGTATAGGGACCCAAAGGTGAAAATATTTTCTAAAACCGGGAGTCGGGGATCCCGAGTAGATTTTGTATATATGGATATATATATATATACTTATATATATATGGTCATAGTTTTCAAAACTATTAATCGAATAAGGTTTATTCGATAACTTTAACCTTATTTTATTATTGAATATTATTTCGAATATTCATTCGAGGGCTTATGACTTCTTTATTTTATTAAATGAATATTATTTTGAATATTCATTCGAGGGCTTATGACTCTTTTATATTATTTATTGAATACTATTTCGAATATTCATTCGAGGGCTTATGACTTAGTTTGTTTTATCATTTGAATATTACTTGAATATTCTTCTGAGGACTTATGACTCCTTTTATTGTATTAATTGAATATTACTTGGATATTCATTTAAGGATGTATGACTCCTTTATTTTATGAATATTATTTATAGTATTCATTCGAGGTATTATGACTCCGCTTATTACTTAATAATATTCTTTATTGTATTAAAGAATAAGGTGTCGATAATCAAACTTATTTTTTGATTATTCAAATAAAGATATTACTTTCGTATAAGTATATCTTTGATTATTTGCTATTCATTCGAGTATAAGTTTTTCCAACTTCTACCTCCATTGTTCTTTATGGGAATATTATTTAAATAATAATATTCAGATATTTCTTTCATACTGGGGACTGATTTATTTCATTAAATCAGCTTTACTCCAAACACTCTTTAAAGTGTTTTCGAGTCTTCAAAATGATTTTTAAAAGTTAGAGCGGATCCCAAAACTCATTTTTTTTATATTTTAGATCTTCCTTTTTTAAGGGGATTTAAATACTCGCTCAAAACCTGAGGGATCCGGCTCTGTGGTGTATTTTATATTCGTAACAAGGTTGTAGTTTTGGTAAATGAATTGATTACTTACCCAACGTTCGGGAAGTAAGTCCATCTATTGAGTCGACATAAGCAACATGGGCTCAGTGGGCGTCCATGATAGTGTAAGTGGCTCAGTGGGAGTCCATCAAATGCATAAGTGGCTGAGTGGCAGTCCAGCATAAGGTCCTATTACGACCAGGGTGATGACCAGTGGGGAATTCGTCCATCTACTAGTAGAAAAGGTTACTTATTGGTATCTTTGCCTGATCAGCAAGATATCTGGTTTATGCCAAACTTTTTTTCCTTTCCAAAAATTCATTGGATGTTTCAAACTCTGTTCATACTTTACATGACAGAGGTTTTCAGGAAATGTATAAAGAAGATGTATATGTGGATATATATATATATCAGAACTTAATGAAGTATATCATAACTTCATTTCCTTTAATAATATTTCAAAGATTTAATCTATTCAAATCTTGTCTTGTAGTCTCATCTATGTGATGAACTTTTGAAACTAATTATAACTTGAACGGTGGTAGTTCAAGTAGTATTTGGAGAAGATATAAGTATATTGGAGTATCTTGTAACTTCATTTTTTAAACTTATATCTAGTAAATGATTATCTTATGCATGACAAAGATTTTCAGAAAAACGTTGAGACAAGGTTAGATATATGAGATCACCTTGCAACAATATTTTTATACAGTTATACACTGGAACTCTGTGTGTATTATGCATGGAAGAGGACTTCCCATATTTTGAATAGTATATATATATATATGCTGAATATTTTGCGACTTCATCGCATTAAGATATCAACTTGGTTCATTTCTTTTGACCAAGACTTTCATGAGTACTATGAGAAGGCTCATATATCGTTAATCATTATACATATTATTTTGGTGGGCTTGCTGCTCACCCTTGGTTTCTTCTTTCATCACACAACAACAGATAGAGAAGATGAACAGGACCAAGCTCCCAATTCGCAGTCGGATAGGAAACATTCCACAGTTTCCTGTAGGCGTGGATGTCACTGTAGCCGAGGTAGGAACTACCAATAGGCTAGATTTTCAACTTTTGATGTACCAGACTTATGTATAATTATGAATTGTAATAATGGCAAAGAAATGTAAATTTATTCAGAAACCTTTTTAAGGTGTATTGACATATAATTGTGGAATAAAACGACTTGTGATTATTTTTGGATATTCATCTCTGAGACTATAACTTGTGGTGTGTGTGTTTATTATGGGGTCACAGTATAGAGTAGTTGATTGTGTATTAAGAATGGGTGTTATTAAGGGAAATGGAACTCGTGACAACCCGGATCCCCGACCCCGGATTTGGGGGTGTTACAGAAGTGGTATCAGAGCTAAGCGTTATAAACCTCAGAGATGATGTGACGTTAAGATAATAACTAAGATAATAAGAACTCTTGCCAAGTTCATAGTCGGGCTACCTAACGTAGTACTGATAGTTAAAACCCTTATGGGAACCCTTATAAATATCGTGATAGAAGCGTAGTTTGTTATCGTATATGGTAGCGGGACTCCGAACCCTGAGGTTGAGGAGCAACAGCGCGATGATGTTTTATTACTTATTGGAGATCAGATTATGGATCCGATAGAGCGTCCTAACGCGGGACCGGATGATGTTGATATTGAGGATGTAGCGGTTGAGGATGTTGTCCTAGAAGGGATAGTTGTTGAGGAGGATCCCATGGAGGATCCTGAAAAGAATGAATAAAGGACCACTGTGGAATTGATAACCATGGTTAGAGCGACTACCAGAGGTAGGATTGGTCGGTCACTACCGGAGGTTCGTTCAAGTTTGTAAAGATAGTAGCCCCCTTTAACGCGGCTTACTCATAAGACTGAAAAGTTCGAATAGACAGAGAAATGTGAGAACAGCTTTTAAGAACTGAAGCAAAGGTTGGTGACAGCCCCTATGTTGGCGTTGCCGGATGGAAAAAAAAAGAAGAGAGATTTTGTGATTTGTAAGTGACGCTTCGCACAAGGAATTAGGGTGCTTCTTATACAGCACAGCAAGATAATCGCGTCCGCATCAAGACAATTAAGGGAATATAAAATTCGATATCCCCACCCATGAGCTTGGGCTCATGGCAATAGTTTTGCCCTAAATATTGGAGGCACTACTTGTACGGAGAGAAGTGCGAGATTTACCGAAGCCATAAGTGCTCTAGTACATTTTTTTTTACGCAGAAAGAGCTCAACATACGCCAAAGGAGGCGGTTAGAGCTAATCAAGGATTACGATTATGAGATTCTTTATCATCCAGGGAAAGCCAAAATGGTGGCTAATGCCCTTAGTGTAAAGGAGAGACTCAAGATGATAATGTCTTTGGGAGAGTTGATAAGAGATTTTGAGAAAATGGAAATAAATATGAAGGTAACCGGAGCCGGTACCGAAAAGCTGTTTGAGATTGCAATACAGCCCGAATTATTGGACAAGAACAGATTGTGCCAGAAAAAGTGATGAATGAAGGCAGAGAGCCAAAAAAATAGATATGAGATTAATACTGAGAAAGATGATAAGGGAATAATGAGGTATTCCTATAGAATTTGGGTTCCAAATGTTCAAGAGCTTAAAGATGAGATCTTAGATGAAAGTCAGAGTTCAAGGAATAAGATTAAGGGCAAACCCTGAATGTGATAGTCAGGGAGGACGCCATCAAGATAGAAGGAACCCATAACATGATGAAGTGGAAAATGAGGATTTAAAATATGTAGGAGGACCCCAATTATGGGGAGTAGGAAGAAATATTTAGACTAAGAAAATAAAAGTCGAGCGAGATAAGGAGACCCGAGACGGTACTCCTGTACGGAAATTCATGGACCTGTCTAAACAGAACTTATACTTTATTCCCAACCACCACCTTGAGGGAAACAATGTAGTGGGAAATTCTTTCAGGACCATTAAATCGCTAAGCTCTCAGTGTTCTAAGGAACAAGTTGACCCAGTCGAGGCGAGAGCCTGGCTAAAGGAAATACATGAATCATTTGGGATTCTAGATGACTAACGAACCACAAAAGACTGTTTTTGTCACTTACCCTCCTAAGAGAGAGACCACCCACTGGTGAAAGACCAAGGAAGGCACGGAGCAAGAGATTATAATAAACTGATTTAAGTTCAGTCAATTGTTTTTAGGAAAGTACTTCCCAAGGTTATGGAGATAGTGTAAAAGCTTTAGAGCCAGAACAAAGGCAGACGAGTATGATGAATTATGAATCTAAGTTGTAAAAGTTATCAAGATTCGTTCGGAGGACACGAATCCAGAATGACGGGATGTATGAAATCAATGCTTATGTTGTGTTGGTTCATGGAATAATGATAAGAGAAAGGAAAATAAAAAAAAACCGGAGTGGAAAGGAATATAAAGGCAATAGAGTTTGAGGAATGATAAGGGAGTTGGGTATGAGGAAACCCTGAAGACTCGTAGTAATAGAAATAGAAAAGTATGTAATCGTCAGGATGAGGGTGATTCACCATGAGTTAAATTGATGGTTGAAGGTATAAGAGATACATATATTTTATCCCCTGTAAGGGGAGGATTCGAGGAAACCTTGAGATAGTTCGACGGATAAATAATGAGACGAGGATAGACTGAGGAGACAAGAAAGTAAGAAATTAGGAAAAATTGGATGAAGGAAGTGACCTTCAAGAATGTGAAGTGTAAGACCGGCGGTTTGATACCCAGAAAGGGAGACGCCATGTATGAAAGATATCCCAACATTGAGGTGACTGTTGAGATAAACAACAAAAGTAAATAAGGAATTATTAAGAAGAGGTTCACATTGAACACGACCAAAATCTTCCAGAACATCCTTGTTATCGTTACCAAATTAGGCAAGAAAAGCGGATAACCGTTGTTATCTTTTGGAGGCCATATTGATTGACCTCATTTTGAATACAGATGTTATTGTGAAAATTAGGCATATACTATCGAGGTGGGAATGATTGAATAAGACACCCTTATCAGGGATATATGACTTGATTTATCCATGGAAGGATGCGTGTACCTTTTTTAAGGTGGAATTAAGGATAGAACATCGGTAACTTAAAACGAATCCTAAGGGAATGCCTAAAGGTTGGCATTTCACCCTTAATAAGGATAGTATGAGTTTTGACAGTATGAATTGGAAAGGATTAAGGTAATAACAACCTTTAAGGATCAGTGGAGAAATTTTTCAGAAGTATATAGACAATGGTTCTAGTAGTAGTAAATGGTATTTTGATATGCCCTGTATCTAGGGAATACAGGAGGAACGATTGAAGGATAACCTTAGAGGTTTTACAAGGAGAAAGGCAATATTCAAAATTTTCAAGAATAGAAATGTTGATAAAGGAAATATGACGTAATTATAATGATGCCAATTGGGGCACGTGTTAAACCACGAGAAGGTATGGATCGAACCAGTAATGGTCGAAGTTGTTCAGGGCAATTAGGACTCGAGATAAAAAGATGTTCTAATTATGATTGAGAGTCAGTCGTGACAGTGATTAACCTCTAAAGACTGAGGCAATAACTTATGGAAAAATGGTAATATTTTTTTACTCATAAGATTTTTAAGGAAAACATCTTCACATAAGCTGTGATTGAAATAAGGTAGAAAATTTATTTGGAGGTGGTTAAAATGAACTTGACTGTAAGGAAATTTTACTATCAGGAAAGGCCAAAGAGGTGGCCGACACTTTAAAGGTAAGAGGATAATTATAGGCACTTATGCCAAAGGAATACAGTGATGATGGTTAAAGCTATGAAGGTTGTATTATGGTTTGGAAGATTGACATTCCTTCTGATGGTTGTGCAATACCCAACCGTAATAATAGTTGGTAAAGGTTTAATTCGTGTAATCGCCATGAGCGGGCTATCTATCTCAGAAGATACTATCTTGAGAATAAGCCAGGACCATATTTCAAAAAGGACTAAACGAACCTTTGAGTTAAGTCTTCTATTGAAGGCATATGATTAAGAATGGTATTAACCTGCTATCGTTGCTTTGATTAAAACTCTTCTGCAATTTTATCTGCTTCATGTCATGAATGTACATCAGGATCTGGAGTGTTCTTCATGAATTATGATTGGTGGTTATGTTAACTCCTTAGAAGTATTCTATACGACATATATGGACTCCGTATGGTTAGATATTAAGATTTCATGGAAAGTGAATGATGACAGTAGGTCAGTAGTGGACCATAGTAATGCAACAATGATTCTGCGAGTAATGAGCTGATTACAACCATGAGAGTTGTATTGGAATGGATGTTGAGATTAAGTACCACTAATCAGTCGTGGTAGTGTATAAGTTATCATTGATAGACTAATTAAGTAAAGTATCTACCTATTGAATATTTATTCCCTCTTATGAAAAGAGAGTCGTATTACTATATGAGGAAGGTTGCGGTGCAAGCATAAAATTCTAGTAACGATGATGTCTAGAATGAGATCCCAGATTCGATTTTTGATGTCGAGGGAGTTTCAAAGGTGATTGTGTATAAGCTCGAGGAAGAGCATGGGTCCATAGAATGATGGACGGAATAGCAAAAATATTTAAGCATGTGAAATACGATGCTATAATACTTGATGTTGATATAAATACATATATGTTTTGTTCTCCTATGACAAACCTCTATAGTTCAGAGGTAGATTCCAAGCCAGATATTTTATGGCAATATTTTTACATATATACAATTCTCTTCAGTTCGTTCTTTTCTCTTCTTTTCATTTCATGTAAGCTGAGAAGAACAACCCTTCCAGAAGGGGAGGTATTGCCGAATGACTATCTATCTTTGTGATATAAGCCTAGTAGGATACCACATGTTGTTTAATTGCTTGTCAAGTACTAAAGGCTGGCCACCTTCTGTACTAACTATGCGATATAACAAGTGTTCATGATCATAGTGATCTCTCAACAAATTCCTTTACTTCTATATGATTGATCAAACTTTGGGAAATAGAAACAGCTGAAAAAGGAGTAATAAAGTTGTGGTAGTATTCGGAATGGAAACACATTCGTGATACTAAGGTCGACGTGGTTATTAAAAGGTTATAGAACACTAACGAGCAGAAGTATAACCAGTATAATATTAGGAACGGAAGGTAGTAGCGATTACGAACTGGAAAAGAATGGGTATTAAGATGCCAGGTGACAATGGGTATTAAGACGCCAAAGCTCTAGTGCTAGAAGTTGTGATAAAATTTCCATGCAATAGACTTAAAAGAATTTGGAATGATCACTTAACGCGGATTGAGTTATCTTACGACAATAGATCGTATGTCAGGTATCGAGATGTCGTCTTAAGAGATTTTTGAGGGAAGACAATGTCGATCCCCCTTATGTTAGGATGAAGTTGTAGAGCGCAAGATGCTCAGACCAGTAGTGGTCCAAAGGACCAAGGATATAATAGATCTAATCAGAGGGCGGCTGGTAGTAGCCCAAGATGGACATAAAAAGTATGTTGATTTGACACGAAAGGACAAGGAATGGGAAGTAGGGGACCTAGTGTTGTTATAGGTATTCCCTTGGAAGGGGTTAATGAGATTCGGAAAGAAAGGAAAGCTAAGTCCACCAATTGTTGGACCCTTGGATATATTAAGAAGTATTGGGAAGTTAGCATATGAGCTAGCCTTACCCCAGAACATGTAGCAAGTCATAACGTGTTTCACGTATCAATGTTAAGGAAGTGTAATTCGGATGCCAGATAAATAGGGGCATACGAGCGCATAGACATGCAACCAGACGTAACCTATATGGAGCAACCAGGAAGGGTTATAGAGTAAAAAGGAACAAGTGCTTAGGAGAAGGGTTATCAAACTAGGCGGAGTTTGGTGGTAGGACCACAATGTGGGAAAATTTACTCGAGAGTTAGAAAGTGCAATGCTAAGAGAGTATCCCTATTTATTTTCTATTTGATTCCGGGACGGAATCCTTTTAAGGAGGGGAGACTGTAATAACCCCCAAAATTTTGAACTTTTTGTAACCCTTGTGAATAGTGTTTTAGCTGAATGAGAAAACTTTTCATGCCACACTATGTAGGGGTTCTGTTATGGATATTCTGAGATTTTATTAGTACTCTATATGGTATATGAGTGTATGTAAAGATCGTCAGAATCCAATTCCGAACACTTTGGTTTTTCCCGGAAATACACTAGATACGGAGAGAATTGAGTATAAGGTAACAGGATAAAAATGATTTAAATTAAAGGATTATAATAGAGGATCATAAAAAGGAATATAATGTATTGAGAAAGGTTAAGGGAACCTAAGTAATAAGATCCCGGGTATGATCCTTCAAACGATAAACGAAAGTTAAGCGAACCGTATAACAGATCAGCGGTCATTAGGCAAACAATTAGGAAGTTAATCAAAGGGATTAGAGAGAGTGATGTCACCCAACCAATAAGAAGAGGACAAGGAGGGAAAGATGACATCACAACATGACATAGGCATGACATGGGAAGGAAGGAGATGTGGTGGATTATTAACCACACAAAATCAAGGTTAAATTGGTAATTAACCAAAAACAAAACAAAACCAAATCAACCAAGCCAAATAATTCATTCTTCATCAAAACAAAAAGAAACCAAGGCATTATTTTCTTCTTTAGCTCTCGGCTTTTTACTATTCCAAAGGCAAGAAAATTCAAAATCCAAGATCAAGGCTTCCTAAATTGGTGAGTTAATTCCCTAATCATCCTTATGCATAGTTAGGGCTATATCATGAGTTTAAGCCATCAATTCTTTCTCAATCTTCTTCATTAAATCAATGAAGAAGACAATGAATAGTGTTTTCAAGGTTTTTAACTTGAATTTTTCTTGTTTTCCTTTAAGATCCAAGCATTCCTAAGACTTCTCAAAGCTTCTTAAGGCTTCCTAGCTACTCCCACCACTTCAAGGAAGGTATATCATCTCCAAACCCTAGATTCCTATGTTTATTAAGATGATTTTGATTATTATGGTGATATTGTATCTTAATGTTTGTGGTTTAGAGTTTGGGTTAAAGTGGTATTGAAATGGAATGGTAAATCTTGTTGTTTTGGTTAACAGAATGTAGTATAGTTAAATTCAAGCTTAGGCATAAGTATGAATGTTAAAAAATTGAATTGTTTGGGGCTGTTATGATGTGATAAGGATGGATGTTGGTTGTATGTTTGATTTGAGGTTGAATTGTGGTTGGTTTTGAATGGTTTAAAATTGGGAAATCGTGTAAACATAGCCGTCGTAACGTCCGATTTTCTTTAGACTGATTTTGTGCATAACATTAGGACCCGAGAACCCCCTGCTAGATTATGACCATTGCCATGTCTAGATAGCTCTTGTTACGAGCTTCGTTTTGATATGTAGTTCGTTCGATTCCGATGCACGGTTTAGGAGAAACGACCGTTTCAAGTAACGGCGTTTCGCGAACGAAACTTTTCCCCCCGCCTTACTTTGAAACATAGGTTAAAGACCAAAAAGGGGTTAATTAATGTATGAAACATTTATGGTAAGTGTGTTAGGCAGTTGGTAAGACACTCACGAAGGAATCGCCTTAAAATTCGTAAAGGTTAAATTATTAAAAATGGTGGAGCCGAGGGTACTCGAGTGACTTAAGAGAATCAGTAAGCGCAAAACAAGCGTTAGAGTCTGAGTTGGTTAGAGTATAGATTTACAAGTGACTTTGGTTTAATTCCAACTTACTTGTTGCTTATAGGTTACCAGACTCGTCCCGAGCCATTCGTAAGCCCCAGTCGCTCAGGCAAGTTTTCTAACCGTTATAATTGTTGTTGTGATGTATATATGTATTTGCATTATCTTGCGATAGATGCATGTTGGGTAATTAGCAAATGTTGCAATATATTGAAGCATGCTGCTATGGTATATATATATGCATGCCGGTTTCGTATTCTTTCCATATATATCTGTTGATTCAGTTGATAATACCTATGCTAGAGGATAGCGGTAATTTGCATATACCCTTAGTATAGGGACCCAAAGGTGAAAATATTTTCTAAAACCGGGAGTCGGGGATCCCGAGTAGATTTTGTATATATGGATATATATATATACTTATATATATGGTCATAGTTTTCAAAACTATTAATCGAATAAGGTTTATTCGATAACTTTAACCTTATTTTATTATTGAATATTATTTCGAATATTCATTCGAGGGCTTATGACTTCTTTATTTTATTAAATGAATATTATTTTGAATATTCATTCGAGGGCTTATGACTCTTTTATATTATTTATTGAATACTATTTCGAATATTCATTCGAGGGCTTATGACTCAGTTTGTTTTATCATTTGAATATTACTTGAATATTCTTCTGAGGACTTATGACTCCTTTTATTGTATTAATTGAATATTACTTGGATATTCATTTAAGGATGTATGACTCCTTTATTTTATGAATATTATTTATAGTATTCATTCGAGGTATTATGACTCCGCTTATTACTTAATAATATTCTTTATTGTATTAAAGAATAAGGTGTCGATAATCAAACTTATTTTTTGATTATTCAAATAAAGATATTACTTTCGTATAAGTATATCTTTGATTATTTGCTATTCATTCGAGTATAAGTTTTTCCAACTTCTACCTCCATTGTTCTTTATGGGAATATTATTTAAATAATAATATTCAGATATTTCTTTCATACTGGGGACTGATTTACTTCATTAAATTAGCTTTACTCCAAACACTCTTTAAAGTGTTTTCGAGTCTTCAAAATGATTTTTAAAAGTTAGAGCGGATCCCAAAACTCATTTTTTTATATTTAAGATCTTCCTTTTTAAGGGGATTTAAATACTCGCTCAAAACCTGAGGGATCCGGCTCTGTGGTGTATTTTATATTCGCAACAAGGTTGCAGTTTTGGTAAATGAATTGATTACTTACCCAACGTTCGGGAAGTAAGTCCATCTATTGAGTCGGCATAAGCAACATGGGCTCAGTGGGCGTCCATGATAGTGTAAGTGGCTCAGTGGGAGTCCATCAAATGCATAAGTGGGTGAGTGGCAGTCCAGCATAAGGTCCTATTACGACCAGGGTGATGACCAGTGGGGAATTCGTCCATCTACTAGTAGAAAAGGTTACTTATTGGTATCTTTGCCTGATCAGCAAGATATCTGGTTTATGCCAAACTTCTTTTCCTTTCCAAAAATTCATTGGATGTTTCAAACTCTGTTCATACTTTACATGACAGAGGTTTTCAGGAAATGTATAAAGAAGATGTATATGTGGATATATATATATCAGAACTTAATGAAGTATATCATAACTTCATTTCCTTTAATAATATTTCAAAGATTTAATCTATTCAAATCTTGTCTTGTAGTCTCATTTATGTGATGAACTTTTGAAACTAATTATAACTTGAACGGTGGTAGTTCAAGTAGTATTTGGAGAAGATATAAGTATATTGGAGTATCTTGTAACTTCATCTTTTAAACTTATATCTAGTAAATGATTATCTTATGCATGACAAAGATTTTCAGAAAAATGTTGAGACAAGGTTAGATATATGAGATCACCTTGCAACGATATTTTTATACAATTATACACTGGAACTCTGTGTGTATTATGCATGGAAGAGGACTTCCCATATTTTGAAAAGTATATATGTATATATATATATACTGAATATTTTGCGACTTCATCGCATTAAGATATCAACTTGGTTCATTTCTTTTGACCAAGACTTTCATGAGTACTATGAGAAGGCTCATATATCGTTAATCATTATATATATTATTTTGGTGGGCTTGCTGCTCACCCTTGCTTTCTTCTTTCATCACACAACAACAGATAGAAAAGATGAACAGGACCAAGCTCCCAATTCGCAGTCGGATAGGAAACATTCCGCAGTTTCCTGTAGGCGTGGATGTCGCTGTAGCCGAGGTAGGAACTACCAATAGGCTAGATTTTCAACTTTTGATGTACCAGACTTATGTATAATTATGAATTGTAATAATGGCAAAGAAATGTAAATTTATTCAGAAACCTTTTTAAGGTGTATTGACATATAATTGTGGAATAAAACGACTTGTGATTATTTTTGGATATTCATCTCTGAGACTATAACTTGTGGTGTGTGTGTTTATTATGGGGTCACAGTATAGAGTAGTTGATTGTGTATTAAGAATGGGTGTTATTAAGGGAAATGGAACTCGTGACAACCCGGATCCCCGACCCCGGATTTGGGGGTGTTACATAGAGGATGATGTTGAAGCCTCTATAGCCTCACATACTGTTATTTTAGCAGAGGATGCTGATGCTGCAGACTCTGTAAGTTCTGATGCTGATAATGCTGAACTTACTGGTGAAGCTGCTGCAAATGTAGATGCTGATGCAGCTGGTCCATTAGGACATGCACCTCAACAAGCTCCATGCAAAGATGATTTAATCAAGAAGTTTGTTAGAGAGGATGTACCAGTACTTTGGAGTGAAACTCCTAGAGGAAAGGAGTGGACTAAGGAATAGAACACAGTTTGTTTTGTTCCTACTGAAAAAAATTCTTGCTGACCACCTTGCCAAAGCTGATGAAATGCTGATAAATGATGATTTCAAGGCACAACTGAGAGTTACTGCAATGAGTACTAGGCACCTTCAAGGTCAACACTCAATAACTCATGCCAAGGTGAATAAAATTCAAGAATCTCTGATCCAGGAAGATATGAATATAAAATTGGAAAATAATAGATTTTTTAAGCCAGCCTTTGACCGAATTGGGTATATTGAAAAGGCTCAGGAGAAGCAACAAGATCAAATTTCTGAAATTTTAAAGAATCAAGCTTCTCAGCAAACTCAACTCAATGAGATCCAATCCTCAGTGGAATTGCTTGTCTCTCTTCTTTTACCTGCTGATGCCGAAAAGTGGGAGAAAGTAATTAAGTCCAAATACAAATCTACTCAATCACTGAAGGGTAAAGATGATGGAAATGATGACCAGGGAAACTCTGGAATGGGTAGAGGTCATGGTCAAGGTAAAGGTTCTTCATCAAAGACGACTGAAATTTCTACACAAAGAACAAGTTCTGATACTGGGAGAAGAATAGGTTCTGATACTGCAAAAATGATAAGTTCTATTGGACATCTGGAGCTTGATGAAGAAATTTCAAAGAGATTATTTCTTAAAGAAAATCCAGGAATGGACTTTGAAAGTCTAAAAGAAGAAGAAGCTAGACTTAAAGCAGAAAAAGTCAACTCCAAGTCTAAGGCTTCTGTTGTTGAAAAGAAACCACCAAAGTCTAAGGGCATTGTGATAAAAGAAAGGTCAATTTTTGAGGCAACCAAAGCCAAATCACAAGTGGGGGTAGATCCAAGATCCAAAGGTAAAGAAAAAATTGATGAACCTGTAAAGGTTTATATGCCAGTCATGGATGAAGAAATATCTGAAGAAGATGCTAGTCTTACTCTGATGAAAAAGAAGATTTCTCAACCAACCTCTGACATGGCTCAAGTTGTTTAGAGTCAAGATGTAGTAAGTTATGATATGACAGTGAAGCAAGCAACCTCTGACATAGCTCAAGTTGGCTTGATATCAGAAGATAAGGAAAAGGAAACCTCTGACATTGCTCATGTTAAACCTACAAAGATGCTACTACCAGGATTCACTAAAGCTCAACAGACTCAACCTTTAAAGACTACATCAAGTGATTTTGAAACAAGAGTTGTTACAGGAAAGGAAGCAAGAGACAGATCAGGATTGGGTAGTTCTAAAGACAAGAGAGTACACAATACTACCAATGATCCAACTTCCTTAAGTGAACCAGGTGTAGGAGCAACTCCTGAGAGATTGAATCAACTTGAATCTGTACAAATGATTTACCATAAGGTTTTGAAAGAAGACATCATGTTATACTTTATGACAGATGGGAGGGTATTCTAGATCAGGGAGAATGTCATTTCATTGAAGTATTTTAAAGAACTGGAACATGTCTTATTTCTACTTCAAGTGAAAAACTGATCAACAGATGGTGCTGCAGGGTGTTTAAAATCAAATATTCAAAGACAGAAGAAGCTTTACTCTGTAAAGTCTGACAACCCATACTGTCCTAAGTACAGATCTCAAAGTGGAGAAATTGTTGAAATGAAGCCTAATACTGCTAAAATCATCACTATATTTTCTGGCATTAAGGGACTTGAATTCAATCCAGAGTCTGATAAAGCCTATATCATCAGACTAGATCAGGAGATAAGGAAAGCTAAAATAAATGATCTCAGGGCTGCTATTTTTCAAACTGGTGAAGATATAGTTGAACTAAATAATGCTAAAAGGAGAATGATCAATGAACTTGAATATGCTGAGAGATGTTTGTTGAAGAACTATCTCAGAACAACTCCTGATATCAAAGAGATCAGAAATTGAAGCTAAGTCAAAGATCTACAACTGCTTAAATTCTGAAGTGTATACAGACTGAAGCTGAAATTAAACTTTAAGGATGGTAAAGCTACAAGGACTGTAAGTTGTAGTTATCTAGTCAAATTCTCATGCATTTGTACTTAATATTTTTGACATCATCAAATATCTGTTAAACTTGTATATTATGCTAATTTACAAGTTGGGGGATATTGTTAGATATATTTTTGATGTCATGTCTAATATGATTTGTCTTTAGTTTTCAGATCTTACTTAACAGGATAAACCAGGACTTAACTGGAAATCAGTACTTATACTGAAGTCAGGACTTAAGATATTAGAACTTAAGTTGTTAGAACTTAAGTTATCAGGAGATATTTATCAAGAGATAATATCAGGACTTAAGGAGACTTTCAGATAAGGAAGGCGGCTGATTGAAAGGAAAGAAGATCGAGACTGAAACAAGAAGAGATATGCATGAAGAAGAAGAAATTTATAAGGAATAGAATACTTGGAAGAAAAGATAACTGATTAATATATATTAGGAAGCATAATTATATTCGATATCAATTAGAAGATTATCTTGTAATTATGTAATATATAAACACAGACATAGGGTTTACACTATATGTGTTATCTTAATCGAGATTATTATTCATTATAACCCTAGCAGCTTTTGTGATAATTTGTAAACAGATAGGCTCTGATACCACTTGTTAGGTCACACAACACTGTAGAAGGGGGTTGAATACAGTGTAGAATACAATCAAATCGATTTAGAATACTAGTAACAGAAAACATATGTATTCGATATAATAAACTATGTTACAATGGAACTGTTCTCTCTCAGTGATGAACAAATATCACGAGAGCTGCTAGGTTACAATGTATGATCTTCTCGATAATCGTAACATATATAGTATAACCTATATCTGTGTTTATATACACACACAATTACACGATAACTTCTAATTGATATGGAATATAATTTTGTCTCCTAAAATATATCAATCAGATATCTTATATAATTCTTCTGGTCCTCTAACTCTTTTCGTGCATATCTTCTTCTTGTATTAATCTCGATCTTCTTTCCTGTAAATCAGCTTCTTTCCTTAACTGTTAGTCCTTCAGTACTTAAGTTCTGATATCCATCTTCTGATATTATCTTTTGATAATCTAAGTCCTGATATCCTTAAGTCCTTACTTTTAGTAAGTTCTGATTCCAGTAAGAACTGATATTTCCTGTTAGTTAAGATCTGAAAACTAAACATGAAACATATTAGACATGACATCTCAAATATATCCAACACCCTCCCTACCCCATCATTTTTCTTCTTCAATTCTTCAACCTTCTTGCATCTTTCAACTCCTCTAAGCAAGGGAAATTTACACCTAGTTTTTACATCTTCATTTGAGGTTCTAAAGCGAAGGGGAAGACTCGTGCTGTCAAGATCGAATAATTTTAGGACTATTGGAAGACAAGTTACTATTTTCTTATTCTTATAATTGTTGGCAAATTACTTACCTCTTTATTCTTATAATTATTGCACATACATACATTTTCCATGAATGCTTAGTTATAACAACCCCCATGTCCAAAATTATTTCAAATACTTCCGATAATCACACTTAACTTGATTTGTACCTTACCTTCGAATGTTCTTTCCTTGAATCTAATTCAATTAAGTTGATAAAAAATCTATCCTAACATCCATGTTATAAATCATTAAAAATAAAATAAATGTTTTCTTATCTTAGTGGATTGGACCCAGACGCAAGTCCTTTTCACACTTATTGATAGGCTCGCATATAGCCTAGGGATCCCATTATATTTGAGAACCCAGCGAGGTTCGGGATTACTTCGCGGCTGATCACCGGCTGTAATCCGTAGCGTCCTAAAATGATTTTGATGATTTGATATTTATAAAATGATTGCCTGATGCCATGATACCATATACCATGTTTCGATTATTATGATTCTACCATGCTTTTATATTATATCATGTTGCCCGATATCATGATTCCTTATACCATGTTTCGATTGCTATACTTTTCCATGTCTTCATATACAACTTCATGTTTCTTATTGTCATTCTTACAAGTATCCATAACCCCTTAACTTATGAACTCGTGATTTTGAGATAATGCCTTGTATAGTAGATTGCTTAGTACTTGATGAGCGTTGTTGTTAGATATATTTGTGATGTCATGACTAATCTGATGTGTTTAGTTTCAGAACCTAATATCAGGACTTATCAGGACTTAGCTGGGAATCAGTATTTACTGAAGACATGAAGATATCAAAACTTAAGATATCAGAACTTATGATATCAGAACTTAAGGATATGCTTCAGAAGTAAAGTGCGGCTGATTTCTAGGAGAGGATCTGGACTAAAACAAAGGAAGATATGCTTGAAGAGTTGGACGACTAGAAGACTTGTAAAAGATAATATCTGATTGATATATTTTAGGAGGAGATATATTTCATATCAATTAGAAGATATCTTGTAAATGTGTACTATATAAACACAGCTTAGGGTTTACACTATAAGTGTTATCATTAACGAGTATATTACTAATTGTAACCCTAGCAGCTCTTAGTGAAATCATTCATCACTAAGAGAGTAGATTAAACCTACTGTAACAGAGTTTAATATATTGAATAAACTTGTTTTCTGTTACATACTTGTGTTCATAATCGAATTGATTGTAGACACTATATTCAACCCCCTTCTATAGTATCATTGAGGCCTAACAAGTGGTATCAGATCCAATCTATTAAGCTTACAAACAGTTAAGATCCAAACAAACAATCAATCATGTCTGATCAATCAAAAACACCAGACCCTCAAGAACCTGCAAAGGTTCAACCCATTCACAACACCAGTAGATATGCATTTATCAGGGTTCCTATGCTCAGGGTGTCTGAGTACCCTGTATGGAGTGTGAAGATGTCCATGTTTCTGGAAGCTACAGATCCAGAATATTTAGACAGAATTTATGATGGTCCACACAAGCCCACAAAGCTTTCTATTGCAGTTGGGGATGAGCCACAGAAGGTGATTCCCAAAGAAAAGAAAGATCTCACCACTGAAGACATCTCTTCACTAGGCAAGGATGCAAAGGTAAGACACTTACTTCATAGTGCACTTGACAATGTCATGTCAAATAGGGTGATTGGATGCGAGACCGCAAAAGAAATATGGGATGTATTGGAAGTGAGATGTCAAGGAACCAATGCCATAAAAAAGAACAGGAAGACAATACTCACACAGGAGTATGAGCACTTTGACTCAAAATCTGATGAGTCACTAACTGACAGATTCACAAAGTTGTTGAATGATCTGTCACTAGTGGATAAGGAATATGATGAAGAAGATTCAAATATGAAATGCCTACTAGCTCTTCCTGAAAAGTGGGATTTGAAAGCTACTATAATAAGAGACAACTATGAACTTGCTGAAATGTCTCTTGATGAAATCTATGGGATGCTCAAGACTCATGAACTTGTGATGGAGCAAAGAAAGCAGAGGCATGGAGGGAAGTCTAAAATAGTTGCTTTAAAGGCTGAAGAAAAGTCAATTGTCTCTAGGAAGGAAAAAGGAAAGGCTCTCATCATACAGTCTGATTCAGAGTCATCAGATTCTGATGATGATGATTCAGAATCTGAAAATTTATCTGAAGTGGATGTTGATGCAGAGATGATGCAACTGTGTGCTCTTATGGTGAAGGGTATCACAAAGATAGCCTACAAGAAATTCAGAAAGAGTAAGAATTTTCCAGGAAAGGTGGAAGTTCTGATAAGAGAGGGTTCAGAAAGTTTGAAGGCAAAGAAGGAAAGTCTGACAGAGGAGATTACTCAAATGTCAAATACTACAATTATGGTGAAAGAGGCCACATCTCTCCTGATTGCAAGAAAGGAAAAGGTGATAAAGGCCAGGCACTTATCACAAAGAAGAAAAACTGGGCAGACACTTTAGAATCTGAAGAAGAGGTAAACTATGCCTTAATGGCAAATGGTGATAGCAGTTCTGATGTTGTTGAACTAAGTTACCTCTATCAACTCTTGCTTTTGATACATATGATATTACTAAGTTTAGATTATTTCTGAAAAACATCTATATTAGCTATAGAGATCATACTTTAGAGAATGAAAGATTAAAATATGAAAATCTAAAGTACAAAAACAGAAATAGCTATCTTGAAGAAGAGTTAGTCAAGATGAACATTATTCAGAGAGAGAGAGATAATGATGTGTATATTAAAAATGAATTGCTTAAAAGGAATGAATATCTAAAAACTGAATTAGAAAAAGAAAGAGAAATCATCAGGACTTGGACTAACTCAGGCAAAACAACTCATAATATTCTAAGTAGTGGAAACTGGAAAGAGGGGTTAGGTTATGAAGATAGTAAAAGTGAGAAAGAAACTTTTCCAATTAAGCCAATTGTTATCAAACAGACTGAAAAGCCAAAGGTAAATCCTGTTAAATTTGTTGCAAAAAAGAAGTCAAAGAAAAGTCAACTTCTGACAAAATAGAACAGGATAAACCAGTTTTGGTAAACATTGTCTTAATGAAAAAGAAGCAGTTTAAGTATAAGCTGAAAGAGATTAAAAATGTGAACGAGGTAAAGGAAGCTAGGAAAAATAGGAATGGAAAGGAAGGTGTGAATAAAAGTAATAATTATATGCCTGTTCCTAATGCTCCTAGAAAAAAATGCTATAATTTTGGAAACTCTAACCATCTTGCTTCTTTTTACAGAAAAAATAAAGATAGAAACTCTTTACCTCCTAGATCAGGAGTTAAGAGTCAGTCTGTTAGGTTTAAACCACAAAATTCTTGTTTTCATTGTGGTAGTTTATGGCATTCTATTTATACTTGTAAGGAATATCATAGTTTGTACTATGATTATTATGAAATAAAACCTTCTTTAAAGAAAGTTAGTGTAATTCCTTCTAGTGTAAATTCTGATGCAAAGACTGATATAAAGTCTGATATAAAATCTGATAAAAAGCATGTTAGCATAAACTATGAAACTAAATCCGCTGCAAATGCTAACAAACTTAATAAGGCCACAGGATCCAAGCAAGTCTGGGTCCTTAAAACTAATCAATAGTGGTCTTTGTGATTGCAGGGCAACAGGAAAAACATCCTGGTTCTGGACAGTGGATGTTCAGGACATGACTGGAAATAAAGCCATGCTATCAGACTTTGTAGAGAAAGCTGGCCCAGGAGTTTCTTATGGAGATGGCAACATGGGAAAAATTCTGGGATATGGCAATATATATCTTGGGAATGTCATAATTGAATTAGTAGCTCTTATCTCAGGACTTAAACACAATCTGCTAAGTGTGAGTCAAATCTGTGACAGAGGTTATCATGTGGATTTCTTTGAAGAACACTGTGAAGTTGTAAGTAATTCTAAAGGCAAAGTGGTTCTAAAAAGTTACAGACATGGTAACATATATGAAGCCAGACTTTTAACAAATCCAGATGGTTCTGCAATCTGTCTGTTAAGCAGAGCATCAATTGAAGAAAGCTGGAATTGGCACAAGAGACTCTCTCATTTAAATTTCAACAACATAAATGAGCTAGTAAAGAAAGATCTTGTGAGAGGACTGCCAAAATCAGTATTTGCTCCTGATGGTCTTTGTGACTCATGTCAAATGGCAAAACAAAAAAAAATCTTCATTCAAGAGCAAAACTGAATCCTCAATTCTTGAGTCTTATCACTTACTGCATGTTGATCTATTTGGTCCAGTCAATGTCATGTCTATTGCAAATAAGAAATATGTTATGGTTATAGTGGATGAGTTCACAAGATACACTTGGGTGTATTTCTTGCACAAGAAGAATGAAACTGCATCTACTCTAACTGATCATGTCAGACAGCTGGATAAGTTAGTCAAAGATTATGTTAAAATAATAAGTGATAATGGCACTGAGTTCAAGAATTCAATCATGGAAGAGTTCTGCAAAGAGCAAGGAATAAAGCATGAATATTCTGCACCTGGAACTCCACAGCACAGCAGAATGGAGTTGTACAAAGAAAGAACAGGACTCTTATTGAAGCTGCACGTACTATGCTTGATAAAGCAAAGCTACCAACCTATTTTTGGACTGAAGTTGTGTAGACTGTTTATTTTACACAGAATGCTACACTCATAAACAAGCATGGAAAAACACCATATGAGATGGTGAAGAAAAAGAAGCTAAATCTAAAGTATTTTCATGTATTTGGATGCAAGTGTTTTGTTCTTAAGACTCATCCTGAACAGCTGTCAAATATCCACTTTCCACAAAAGCCTTCAGAGTCTACAATTTAAGAACAAGGGTTGTCATGGAATCTATCAATGTATCTTTTGATGATAAAAAGATAACTGGACTTGAAGATTTCAATGATCATGATTAGCTGACATTTGAAAATGAAGATGTAAATTCTAATTCTGTAAATTCTAATGACCTAAATCCTGATCCTGTAAGTTCTGACGAGTTAAATTCTGATGTCATTGAAACTGTGGTAACTACTCCAAAGGTAAATGCACCTGTTCAGGGGGAGCAAGCTGATGATCATACCACATCTCAAGACTCTCAAGAAGCATCAGAACCAGTGATTGGCTCTTCAAGTTCTAATTCATCAAGTTCTGATGAGCCAAACTCTGATAATTTTGGAAACTCTAATTCTTCAAATCCTGAAGGATTCAACTCAAATTATGGAATCTTAGAGAGCATAACTTCAGGGGGAGCATCAGAAAATACTGATGGAGACATCATGGATCATAGGGGAGGATCTAGTTCTAGAGATCAACTTCCATATGCAAGGAAGTGGACTAAATCACACACACCTAACGTAATAATTGGAGATCCTGAAGCATGTGTCAGAACTAGAACAACAACAAATGAATGTCTCTATCATTCCTTTCTATCTCAGACTGAACCAAAGAAAGTGGAAGAAGCTCTTCAAGAAGACTGAACCAAAGAAATGAATTTGAAAGAAATAAAGTATGGACCCCAGTACGAAGACCAAAAGACAGATCAATTGTTGGTACAAAATGGGTGTTCAGAAATAAAACTGACAGTGATGGCATTATTACATGAAAAAAAGCAAGGTTGGTTGCTAAAGGTTACTCTCAACAGGAGGGTATTGACTATGATGAAACATTTGCTCCAGTTGCTAGATTGGAAGCCATAAGAATCTTTTTAGCTTATGCTGCTCATAAAAAGTTTAAAGTCTTTCAAATGGATGTGAAAAGTGCTTTTCTCAATGGAAAATTGGAAGAAGAGGTATATGTTGAACAACCTCCTGGCTTTGTAGATCCAAAATTTCAAAATCATGTCTACAAGCTTGACAAAGCACTTTATGGCCTTAAGCAAGCTCCTAGAGCATGGTATGAGACTCTGGCTCAATTTCTTCTGGAAAGTGGATTTCACAGAGGCACGATTGACAAGACTTTATTCTACCTCAACCATGGAAAGGACTTACTTTTGGTACAGATATATGTTGATGATATTATCTTTGGCTCTACAAATGCAAAACTTTGTGAAAGATTTTCCAAGTTAATGCAGTCAAGATATCAAATGAGTATGATGGGAGAGATGAGTTATTTACTGGGACTTCAAGTCAAACAAACTGAAGATGGTACTTTTATCAGTCAATCCAAGTACACCAGAAATCTACTCAAGAAATTTGGAATGCAAGAAAGTTCTACTGCATCAACTCCCATGGCCACTACCACCAAGTTAGATAAAGATATTGGAGTATCAGTAGATATTACTAACTACAAAGGTATGATTGGCTCTTTATTCTATTTAACTGCAAGTAGACCAGATATCATGT
The DNA here is from genome assembly GCF_009905375.1 of Apium graveolens. Taxonomy (NCBI): domain Eukaryota; kingdom Viridiplantae; phylum Streptophyta; class Magnoliopsida; order Apiales; family Apiaceae; genus Apium; species Apium graveolens. The sequence continues at coordinate 33,567,323 of NC_133647.1, forward strand.
ATGCTACCTGTTTGTGTGCAAGATTTCAAGCAGATCCAAGAGAACCTCATCTAATAGCTATAAAAAGAATTTTCAAGTACCTCAAGGGTATAACTAATCTAGGATTGTGGTATTCTAGAGAATCAGATTTTAAGCTAATAGGTTACTCAAATGCAGATTTTCCAGGATGCAAAATAGACAGGAAAAGCACTAGTGGAAGCTGCCAATTTCTTGGAGGCAGATCGGTTTCTTGGTTTAGCAAGAAACAGAAATCAATTTCCACATCAATTGCAGAAGCAGATTATATTGCTACAGGAAGCTGTTGTGCACAGATTCTTTGGATGAAGAATCAGTTACTGGACTATGGTTTAGAATTTTCTAAAATCCCTACTTACTGTGATAATCCAAGTGCTATTGCTATGATAGGAAATCCAGTTCAACACTCAGTGACAAAGCACATTAGTATTAGGTACCATTTGATAAGGGAACATGTGATGGAAGGTACAGTGGAATTGCATTTTATTCCAACAGATCAACAACTAGCAGATATCTTCACAAAACCACTATGTGAAGCTACTTTTACAAGACTGGTAAATGAACTTGGAATGGTTTCGTTCTCAAAATCTGTTTAGTTTTTGTTCTCATACATCAGACTTTATGATCAGTGTTTACAGATTTTCTAATCTCAATATAATATGTGCTTAAATAGTATCTTATTAAACACTGCTTATTCTCTGATGCGTATCTATAAACTCTGAAAGTGTTTTGAATGTTCTGTGACTATTCAATCCAATGAGGATTATCTTGTTGGATGCTGACTTAGTAGTCTTTAACAAACTTTGTATCCCACGTTTAAATTAGTTATTTATGTGGAAATCAATAACAAAAGCAAATTCTGATTTTGATCTTAGTCAAATTTACTTCCTGTATCTTATTACTAAGTCACAAACTAGGTTATTGCTTCTTATCTGTCAAATTCTGATGTCAATAAATCTTAAGGATGAACTACATGCTTGATAAGCCTCACTTATCTGAAGAAAATAAAAGAAAAGAAAAATTGAAATCATGTACTCCTTTGAGATCTAGAGTAAATATGTGAAAGGGAAGATCCAACTGCATTGTTGGTATTAAGTTATATGCATTAGAAAAACAAATTAATTTTTCTTGGTGACTTTTCACATTCTCTGATTACTGGAGAAATATTCTGATAACATCATTAATTCTTATGGCAGTTGTAACTCATTTACACTGAGAAGCCCTTGTCAAAAGAATTTTAAAAGATGCATAAAATAAGCACAAACAGTTAAGGTGGATTATTGCATAACTTTATTCTTTAGTAGACTTCACAATTCAAGACAGATTTTAAGCATTTTTCTTAGTTATGCCTTATTTCTAAGATATACTGAAGTTTATCAAACTTTAATCTTTATCTGATCATTTGCATATACACATACTATCACTCCATATGAATGATGAAAATTACTGTGGTGATTAAGTTGTTTATGATAAACAGTTAAGTATTATTTGCATAAATTCTGAGGACAAGTTATAATTATGTTCTGATGATTAAACTCTGAAGAAACCAGTCAGTATTTATGTGAAGAAACACAGAAACAGTCATTCACTTTTTGAGTACAGAAGCCATGTTCTGATGACCGGTAAGTTCTGATAATAGTCAAGTTCTGATGCAAATCCAGATACTTACGTGGCATTATTTATTTACTTGACTTATTTCTGATATTTACTGTAGCGGTCATATTTTCAGAAAATAATTAAGTGAGAGAAAAACATTGCTAATCTTTTGGTTAATGGGTTGCGTGTCTGTTTCGGTAATCACATGTGAGCAATAATTACTGCACGTTTACCGTGCCACCAATAATGTTTTAACTGTTTACATGCTTCCAGGTGTCAAATGTCGGTTCTGCTTCAGAAATTAGCCGTTGTACTTAGTGGAGAGAATATATATACGAGAGATAAAAGATTTTACAATCTTTTACCTACTTTTTTACTCTTTTCTAATCTCTCTTATTTTCTCTCACTCTCTCACTATTTTCTGACGCTACTTTCTTACAGGCATTTTAACAAACACTTTCTACACACCCATTACTTCACTTGATTTCTCACAGAAATGGCACCAAAGGACATTATCTTTAGTGGAGCTAAGTTCGTCCCCAACAACTATATAGCTATTCTCAACAAGGACGAGGCTCCTTCAGAGCTTCACTTTATTCAAGATTTTCTTGCTCACAGTGAGATTGGGTATGCTTTTACCCAACCACAAACACTCTCAGGAACACAAATACTGGAGTTTTGGAGGACCGGAGCTTATGATGATGGTGGTAAAGATGGGTCTCCAAGCATCATTTTCACAATTGGGGAAGATGAGCACCTGGTTACCTTGTCTACTGTTCGCCAAGCTCTGCATTTGCCAGAAAATTGTGCTTTCAATGCTCAGATTGGGGATCCACTTCTATAGAGCATGATGGACAATCTTGGCTATGAGAAAAGTCTTTCCAAGGTGGGACAACTGAAGAGGCCCTACATCAGAAGGGAGTGGAGTTTCTTTTTCGATTGACCAGAGCCTTTGCCAACAAATGCTCAAACTTTGATGCTATTCCAATTCTGAGTCAGCAAATAGGGTATGCACTTATTAATCAAACTCATTTTGATTTTGCTACTTCTATTTTGTGTTTTATTGGGGATAGGATAAAAAATGAACCCAATACTATTTATTTTGCTAGGTTCTGTCAGCTTATTTACAGTTTTTGTTGTTCTGATAAGCCCCAAGCCTTTAGTGAGTTAATTGAACCCTTTAAACTTCACAAAAGGGCTTTCACAGACTTGTTATCTGCTGATAATATGAAAAACATACTAAGACCTCTTCAAATTCCTCAATCTGTAAAACAGTTCTTAGTAAACTCTGACCCCAACAGATACACAGCCATATATCCTGATGTTGCACCATCCCAACCATCTACTTCTCAATCTCCAACAACCCAGCCTTCAAATACTCAACCACAGCCTACTATCAGAACCTACTATCAACCAGCACAATCCTCTCAACCACAACCATCAGCACCTACTATCAGAACCTCACCTCTCAAATCCAAATCTAAACCAACCTCTGGTACTTTTCAAAAAGTGCCAGTTGTAAAATCTGACACATCCTCAAGACCTAAAACCAAAAGAACTATCTATGTGCCTAAATCTCCACCAAGAAGAAGGATGATTCTTAGAGATGAATCTGATGAGGATGAACAAGTCCAGGTTCCTTCATCAGAACCTGTGATAATAGAAGCTGAAGATGTAACTCCTCGGAAACAGAATGAAGCTGAGGGTTCTGAGATTTTGAAAAGGAAAAGAACTTCAAGTTCTGATGCTGCTTAAGCAACACTTTCAAAATCAAAGTCAAAATTAAAGAAGATGAGAGCAGGTGTGCATATTGCACAAGTTCAATTTGAGGATGCTGTAAATACTAAGGAAGGAGATCATGAATCTCTGATCTCATCATAACCTACAGTCATTGAAGCCTTGACAGCTTCTGCAGAAGAATCTATTCCACCTCCACCTCAACCTGAAGACACTGTTCAAGACATAGTGATCACACCTCCTATCTCTCCATTCAAAGAAACTGTCACAGTTGAAGATTCAGGGTTAAATCCTGAAATTGACATTCACAGGTTGAATATTCCAATAGTGTTGTATCTGGAAGCACCACCAGCAATAGAGTCAACTCCACCTGTTTCTCCGATACTAAATGCTGAAGATCCTTCTACACCAATTCTGAATTTGGAAACAAATGAAGTTGCTCCAGAATCTCCTTCAGTTACATAAACTCTGGTGTTATCAGAAGATGATGAGATTTTATCAAATTCCGGAGACAGTGCTCCAGCAATTGCTCCAATCAATGCTCCAATTCTTGGCAAGGAGGCACTGCTTAAATTTGTTGAAAAAGATGCTCCTGTTCCTTGGGATGACACTCATAGAGGAGCATAATGGATTAACAAGTGGAAATACTTCATTTCTTCCCAGCTCTACTGTTCTTTCAAAACATGTGGCTAAGGCTGAAGAGTTGATGACAAGTTCTGATTTCAAGAATCAACTCAAAGTCACTGCTCTGAGTACTAGACACCTTGAAGGTCTTCATAATGTTACTCAAGAGAAGATTGACAAACTTCAAGACACTGCTACATAGATAGGAATGATTCAGTCTCTTGACAAGCAAAGAGTCTTCAAACCTCTCAGGGTGCAAGTTGATAAGATAGAAGCTGTTCAAGATCAGCAACAGACTCAGTTAGATGAAGTATTGCAGAATCAAGCAAATCAGCAAACTCTGCTTAATGAGATTCCGTCTTCAGTAGAACTTCTTCTCTCTCTCTCCTCTTACCTGATGATGCCAAAAGGGGGAGAAGGTAGTTAAATACAAATGCTCAACTACTCAAGTTCTGAAGAAAAAGGATGATAAAGGAGATGACCAAGGATACTCTATTCAGAGTCAAGGTCAATGAAAGCAAAGCAGGAAAGGGTCTTCACGGAAACTAATTTCTGATTCTAGCAAATCTTCTACACAGAAGAAGATAAGTTTTGAAGCTGTGAATGCTCAAGCTCTGATATCAAGTTCTGATATTCTGATTCAGTCAGGAAGTGAAGACTCTCAGAAGTTTTTACAAACTCTGAAGCTTAAGGGAAGGGAGACTACTGTCTATTATAAGGATCCCAAGATTCAGACTCTTGATGAAGAAATTGCTAGGAGATTGTTTCTCAAGCATAATCCTGGAATGGATTTAGAGGCTCTAAAGGAGGAAAAAGCTAGATTTGCTGCTGAGAAGACAAATACTAAATCTAAAGCTTCTGATGCTAAGAAACCTCCAAGGCCTAAGGAAAAAGGCATTGTGATCAAGGAAAGGTCAACTTCTGAGGCTTCAAAGCCCAAGACAAGATCACAAGTTGAAATTGATCCAAAAGCAAAAGGGAAAGCAAATATTGATGAATCAACAATGAAGCAAAAAAAGAAAATTCCTTCAGTACTAACAGATTCTGCCTATCAAGCTACAATGCATGATGATGATACTCTGATAGCAGAGGAAGCTGAACCTTTAAAGAGAAGAATAAAACTGAAAGGAACATAGTCAATTACTGATAATGCTCAATCTAATCAAACTCTAAAGTCATCATCAACCTCTGACAGAGATCAAGTTGATTTGGACAAGATGACAATTGTTAATAAGAAGAAACTCCTATAGAAAAATGCTAAACCATCAGATCCTAAGAAAAGTCAACTGCTATATGATCTCATGACTGTTGGATTGAATGCCAGAGAAGTAAGAGACAGATCTGGGTTAGGATCAGACCAAGCCAGGAAGATAACATGAGTTGAAGTAACTATCAAAGATCCATTTTTATTAACTGACAATCCACTTGAGGAGGTTACACAGAAACACCTTAACAAGGTTATATCTGCTCAAGTGGTAATGGATGTTCATGATAAGAAAAACCCCAAGGAAAAGCTGATTCTATTTCTTGAAGATGGAAGAATATACAGAATGTCAGAATCAGATGTGCTGAACAAATCTCTTAAAGAACTTCAATTTATTCATTATCTTTTGGAGATAAAGTCTGAGGTTACCAGAAGATGGTCAAATTTTATAATGAAGACCATAAGGGATAAAGCCAGAATCTCTGGATCAAGGGTTGAATAATTTATTCCAAAGATAGTTGAAGATGATGGAAGAGAAATTCCAATGAAGAAGAATTCTGCTATTGTAAAAGTAATTCTGAAGGGAAAGTGTTTATGCTACAATAAAGACTCTTCACATCCCAGAGTTATCAGACTTGGTGATAGATTGGAAAGAAATCACATTTCAGCACTTCAGACTGCCATCTACCAGATTGGAAGTCAAGATGAAGAAATGAAGCAAGTCAAAGCTACATTAGCTCAAGTCCTGAGAAATGCAGAAGAGAAGCTGATATCAAACTTTGTAAAGAATCATTTTGGATTCAGATTGATTCAGTAAGATTGGTAAAAGTTGCAAGGACTGTAAGTTGTAGTTAGTTGTTCATATAAATTCTCATTGCATTTGTATTTAAATGTTTTTGACATCATCGAATCTATGAACTTGTAAATTTTCATAATTTACAAGTTGGGGGAGATTATTAGATATATTTGTGATGTCATGACTAATATGATGATTTTAATTTCAGAACTTAATATCAGGACTTATCAGGACTTAGGTGGGAATCAATATTTACTGAAAACATGAAGATATCGGAACTTATGATATCAGAACTTAAGGAAGGATATGCTTCAGAAGTAAAGTGCGGCTGATTTCTAGGAGAGGATCTGTACTAAAACAAAGGAATGTATGCTTGAAGAGTTGGATGACTAGAAGACTTGTAAAAGATAATATCTGATTGATATATTTCATATCAATTAGAAGATATCTTGTAACTGTGTACTATATAAACACAGCTTAGGGTTTACACTATAAGTGTTATCATTAACGAGTATATTATTAATTGTAACCCTAAAAGCTCTTAGTGAAATCATTCATCACTAGGAGAGTAGATTAATCTACTGTAACAGAGTTTAATATATTGAATAAACTTGTTTTCTGTCACATACTTGTGTTCATAATCGAATTGATTGTAGATACTATATTCAACCCCCTTCTATAGTATCATTGAGGCCTAACAGTTGTAGCTCAATTTCTTGTGTTTAACCCAGCTAGAAATTATGGTTTGTACCAAGCAGACCACCCGTAAGTCAATCGGTAGGCAGGGTGAAGACCATTTGAGGGCACAGGTAGAATATATATAGATGAAGCGAAATTCGCCAGTATGTAATCGTGGTATTAGTTAGAAGGGCTGTTCCAAACTATGAACTTGTAAAAATCTTGGGATTGTGATTATTTTTGTTGGTTTGTATTAGATTATTATCGTCCTTTGGACTTATAAGTTTGTAATAATTATGGTTCACTTTTATTTAGTGTGTGTGTGTTGTAGTTTTGGGGTGTGACAGTTTTTGGCATCAGAGCCTAGGTTTAGAGTCCCTGGACAACCCAATTAGGACCATAGGAAGATGAGTATATATTATTATTATCGGGACTGCTAATACGTGACATACAAATAAATCTTATCTAACCTTTGTATATATATATATATTACTTGACAGCAACGTGCACATTCATCATCTTCGGCCCCGCAGGACGCTGCAATTCTTTTTTCAGTCTATGCCGACTTAAGGATGCATCATGATACTCTCCAAGGAAAGTATGTCAGGCTGATGGAATGTCTTGAAGAAGTCTATGCGAGTAAGTAAGTGATGGGTGATGGACCTAAGTGGAAAACCATTTTGAGGCTTGAGTCACTGATCCAGGTAGCCACACCAAGATTGGAGGAAATGCCCGTGCATCACGACCGGACCAGTCAGATTACTGTGCAGATGATAGTGGATGAGCTTGGGAGCGTGGTCAAGATGCTACGTGAGGACATTACCCCCGACATTGCAAGGATCCGTATGGAGGAGTCTGAGGAGGAGTTCGAGGAGGAGGCTTAGGACGAGCTCTAGGAGACTTGACCTTTAGTTGCTTGGATTAGGCTGTTCCTTTTATCACCATGCTATTTGTTTGCATTTCTAGACTCTCGTACTATTTTAATTTGGATCTGTAATCGTATTTGTACCTTGTGATTCGTACCTTTCGACTTGAACCATGTTAAATTCATTTATGCACTTTCTTTGATTCTTATAATTACTCCTTTAAAAATTTCTTGCTTATCACTATGCATCACCTTTATTGTTTGAAAATTGTATACCATGATGACTGCAAATAATACCCTAATTTGGTATCACTCAAACTGTAAACTCTTATTTCAAAAATGGAACCTAGAAGAGCCCGAGGAAGACCTACAAATAACCAAGAAAATGATGGAGAAAACCAAAACCCCGATATAGCACAAGTTATGGAGTTGGTACGCCAACAAACTGATACTATAGCCCAACAACAACAACATCTTCAACAAATGCAACCACCTCAACCACCCCCAGAAAGTGTCATTACTTTCAGAATATTTCAATCTGTAAGACCCCCAGAATTCAAAGGAACACAAGACCCGAAAGAAGCTCATGCTTGGCTTAAGGAAATAGAAAAGGCCTTTGCCTTAACAAATGTTGGAGATAATCAGAAGGTGGAGTATGCCACTTACTTTCTTAAAGGTGAATCAAACTATTGGTGGTAGTCGGCAAAAGCTTTAGAAGCTACTAAAGTTATTACTTGGGATAGGTTCAAGAGGATATTTTTGGATAAGTATTTTCCTTGCTATATGCAAATACAAATGGAGATGAAATTCTTTGAGTTAAAGCAAGACAACATGACGGTGGGTGAATATGAGAAGAAGTTTATAGAACTTTCTAGGTTTGTGGGAGAGTATGTTGATTCTGAGGAGAAAAGGGCAAAAAGGTTCCAACAGGGACTGAAGCCTTGGTTAAGGAGTCGTGTGGCAACTTTTGAGTTGACCACCTATGCTGAAGTGGTTCAGAAGGCAATGGTAATTGAAGGCGTGAGCAAAATCAAAAGGAGAAAGGCAACAAGAAAAGAAGAATTGAAACAGGAATAGAAGGCTCAAGTTACAAGGGCCAGAATCAGAGAACTAAACAAAGGTTTAAACCTCAGAGTGGACCCGGGAACTTCAAGAAGAAAGAATTTAGGAATAAATCACACGAAACAAGATCTCAATCAACCAGTGGACAGAAACCCCTGTAAGGATCAATTTCAGAATGTAAGATTTGTAATAGACGACATACGAGAATCTGTAATAAGGCAAATATAGTTTGTTTCAAGTGTCATATGAAGGGCCATTATGCTCATGACTGCAAGAATCAGAAGGCCAACATCACGTGTTATAAGTGTGGGAAACCAGGACATATGTCATGAGAATGCAAAGGTGTGGGTAACAACCAAATGATGTAACTGACTACTTTACCCTACATTGTGAATCAAGTAACTCCTGTGCCAACCCCTTCATTCCCTATATCTTTCAATCAACCTCAGATAGCATCATCTTCAAGTCGCCCAACTTTGACTTATCCAGCTCAAGCAAGAACTTTCAACATGAACGTGAAGGATGCAATTCAAAGTTCCGATATGGTGTCAGGTATGCTTTCTGTGAATGCTGTAAGTGTTAAAGTATTGATTGATTCGGGAGCCACCAGATCATTCATTTCAAAATCTTTTGTTGATAGTTGAATTGTGAAACCCAATTGATGCACGAACCCTTATCCATTATCTTAGCTAATCAAGATAGAGTATCTATAAATCGTATTTGCCCTCAATGTTCAATAGAGATAGTCGGACACGTTTTTCTTGCGAACCTTATTCCTTTCCAATTAGGCGAATTCGACGTGATCTTAGGAATCGATTGGCTGACAAGTTTCAGTGCTCAAATAGACTGTAAGGATAAAAGAGTAGTATTAAGTACACCTCAAGGTAAGAAAGTGACGTTCAAGGGCCAAAGGCAAACTCAGACATTTCTCACCTCGATGCAAGAAAAGAAGTTAATTCGGAAAGGATGCGAGGCGATTTGGCGTATGTAGTTGATAAAGGTAGAGAAGTTTATAATCCGGAAGACATTCCAATAGTGAGAGATTTTCTGGACGTTTTTCCTGAAGAACTTCCTGGCTTACCCCCAGACCGAAAAATTGAATTTACAATAGACCTTGCACCCGACACCGAACCCGTTTCGAAAGCTCCATATAGGATGGCACCAACGGAGATGAAGGAATTAGAAAAGCAAATACAAGAACTACTAAAAAAGAGATTTATAAGACCAAGTGTTTCATCGTGGGGCGTGCCAGTGTTGTTTGTGAAGAAGAAGGATGGAAGCATGAGACTTTGTATAGTTGACGATTAAGAATAGATACCCTTTGCCTAGAATTGATGATCTGTTTGACCAACTCAAAGGAGCCTCTTATTTTTCAAAGATTGATCTGTGATCGGGATACCACCAATTGAAGATTAAGTCTGAAGACATACCGAAAATAGCTTTTTGAACAAGATATGGACATGACGAGTTTCTCGTTATGGCTTTTGGGTTGACAAACGTACCAGCTGCTTTCATTAATTTAATGAATCAAGTATTTAAGGAGTATTTGGACAAATTTGTCATAGTTTTCATTGATGATATTCTGGTATATTCAAAGACAGAAGCTGATCACGCAGAACATTTAAGAATAGTCTTGGAAGTACTGTGAAAGGAGAGATTGTATGCCAAGTTCTCGAAGTGCGAGTTTTGGTTAGTTGAAGTAAGATTTCTAGGACACATTGTTAGAAGAGAGGGAATTAGAGTAGATATTGAAAAGATCGAGGCTGTAATGAATTGGGAGAGACCGAAGACGCCAATAGAAGTGAGAAGTTTTATGGGACTAGCGGGATACTACAGAAGATTTGTAAAGGATTTTTCAAAGATTGTTGTACCCCTGACCAAATTGACAAGGAAGAATGAAAAGTTTAAATGGACGGAGAAGTGCGAAAATAGTTTTCAAGAATTAAAGCAAAGATTGGTAACTACTCCAGTTTTAGCATTACCAGATGATAAGGGAGATTTTGTGATATACAGTGATGCCTCTTACAAAGGACTTGGATGTGTATTGATGCAAAATGGGAAGGTGATAGCGTATGCTTCAAGACAACTTAAACCACATGAACATAAGTACCCGACTCATGACTTAGAGTTAGTTGCGATAGTGTTTGCTTTGAAGCTTTGGAGACACTACTTATATGGGGAAAAGTGTGAGATATATACAGATCACAAGAGTCTGAAGTACCTCTTTACTCAGATGGAGCTGAACATGAGACAGCGTTGATGGTTAGAATTGATCAAATACTACGATTGTTTGATACAGTATCATCCGGGAAAGACCAACCTAGTAGCAGACACTTTGAATATGAAGGAAAGGTTAAATATGATATCGATGCCAAAGGAATTATCTGATGAAGTTGAGAAATTGCAATTAGAGCTTTGTGATCATGGAAGAGCGAAATAAATGTGTTATGCCATTACTTTTTAACCGACACTATTAGAGAGGATAAAGAAATGCCAAGATGAAGTGATGACTCAAGAGAATAATCAGTTGACAGGAGAAGTGGCATGTACCCAAAAAGATGAACAAGGTGTGTTGAGATTTTCAACAGGAATTTGGATTCCAAATGTGACTGAATTGAAGAATGATATTTTGAAAGAAGCACACAACTCAAGATTTTCAATTCACCCAGGAAGTACCAAAATGTACCATGATTTGAAAAAGAGTTTTTGGTGGCCGAACATGAAAAAAGAAATTACGGAGTGGATTTCAAAATGTGACACGTGCCAAAGAGTGAAAGCAGAACATCAAGACCAAGTGGTTTGATTCAACCATTGAAGATTCCAGAATGGAAGTGGGAAAATATTTCCATGGATTTTGTAGTGGATTTATCGCAAACACGTTCTGGACACGACGCAATTTGGGTAATAGTTGACCGCCTTACGGAATCGGCTCATTTTCTTCCAATTAATGAGAAGTCTTTGTTAGACAGACTAGTTCATATGTACATATGTGAAATCGTGTTACGTCATGGTGTACCCATATCAATAGTTTCGAATCGAGACCCGCGATTCAACTCGAGATTCTGGAGGTAATTTCAAAAAACCCTTTGGACAAAGTTAGACATGAGTACGGCATATCATCCTCAAACCGATGGCCAAAGAGAATGAACAATCCAAACCATTGAAGATATGTTGCAAAGCTACGCAATTGATTTTTCGGGAAGTTGGGACGATCATCTACCACTCGTAGAATTCTCGTATAACAATAGCTACCATTCCAGTATTGGCATGCCACCATACGAAGCTTTATATGGACGAAAGTGTAGAACACCGACGAGTTGGGATGAAGTTGGAGAAGGAAAGATTATGGACCTGAATTGATTCAGCAAATAAAGGACACTGTCACTGTGATCAAGAAGAGACTCATTGCTGCTCAGGATATACAAAGGAAGTACGCGGACCCCGCTCCAAAGGATGTGAAATTTGAAATTGGGGAAGTTGTGTTGCTAAATGTATCACCATGGAAGGGTTTGACCCGATCGGTAAGAAAGGGAAGTTAGCGCCAAGATACATTGGACCTTTTGAAATCTTAAACCAAGTAGGGAAAGTTGCTTATGAGTTAGCCTTGCCGCCACAATATCAGCACGTGCATAGTGTATTTCATGTCTCATTATTGAAGAAGTATAATCCATACGCCAATCATGTGATAGAAATTGAACCAGTGGAGATTCAGGCTGATTTATCGTATAAAGAGCGACCTGTATCGACAAGAGAGAATTCTTAGGAATAAAGTAGTAAGCTTCATAAAAGTATTGTGGAGGAATCCTAAAGTCGAAGAAGCAACGTGGGAATTAGAATCTGAAATTCGAAATCGGTATCCTCAATTATTCTCCTAGATTCTGAGGACAGAATCCTATAAGGGGGAGAGGATGTGACAACTAGTAAATATTTGAGTGTTTTTTATAAATGCGATATGTATATTTCTAAATATTATGTGTTATAAGGCCGATTATGCGAATTCGTTATATATTGTGTATAATTTTGTCGTATGGCATTGCGAGTGTTGCTGGAATATTTTAAGCGTGTAAATTTCGTACGCGAGTAAGATTTTCGCTACGCGGTTAGTAAATAATAGAGATTTTTCGCGATTTAGTAATATTTGAATAGTTGCGATTACGCGATAAATTTTCGTTTTAGTATTGTGGGATATAATCAATTTACTTGCAATTATTCGTGTGATTTATAATATGTTAATTATAATTTTCATGATTTATTTGTTAATATAATAATAATAATAAGAAATTATTTTAATATAAATTTTTTTTTGAAATTTTTGAAAACAATTTTATTAAATTTCTAAAATCTCATGGTATTTATGGTATATATTTGGTGATTTATGGATTTGTATTTTAATTTCTAAAAATCATTCTTTCAAATTTTACTTTTATTAGTTATCGAATTACAAGCATACCCTTGCATGCAATTTCCACTCAAATAGGGTCAAGGATAGGATTGTCCTTTCACTCCCCACTAACTCAATTTGACCAAGCAAAAGACAAATAAAACCTTGCATGCAAAAGTTGGCTATTAATGGATGAAGGACAAATTAGTAAGTTCAATCTCCACTACCATTTTAATGGGATAAAAACAAACATATACACTCCACTCACCTCATCTTCTTCACCAACACCTCACTTCACTCTCTCCTCTCCTTCCCCTCTCTCTCGGCCGAACCTAAAACCTGAAAGGAATATGTCCTAAGTCCAATCATGTATGAGGATTTAGGAATAACATTTATGTAATCTGTTTTGATTTCATTAATATTAATAAAAGACTTGTTTTGTTTTTATTACGGGCTCTATCTATTTAAGTGTTTAAATAAGATATACCATAGTTTAGAGTAAAGCTTTTATGGATTATGATGAGATCATAATAGTGAGACCTAAAAGACGATAACTCTAAACTTAAATAGTTCCTGGTCATAGGATTACTAACTGGTAATTAATAATCCGCAAAGATCGGTACATACTATGCTTGCTTCATTTTGAAGGATGTCTGTTCTCATAGATATTTGTGTGGTGACACTATAGCTAGTATGTAGGTGCTTATTATAGAATAAGTTCACTGAACATGACTCGCACAGCTGAACAACTGATGGAGTTCACTCACGTGTCAGCAGTTGTTCACATAGTGATAGTTGTACAAGTATCCTTAGACTTGAGGTCATCATAGTCATCTTGTGTACACTGAACTATACTTTGGTTTAGTTCTTAGTCTCCAGGGACAATTATTAGGGCTCTACTGGGTATAGGAATTTGTACACGAAGATAGTGTATGATCAATAAAGGATCTACCCCTTCCAGTGAAGGAAGCGAATGTTCAAGGCTGATCCACTTATGCTAGTTCAGGAATCTCTGACCAGAGTGAATGAAATTAGAAAGGAGTTTCTAATTTACATAGAACTGAGCATAGTAAATGGTAAGCAAGTGATTAAATTAGATAGGCTTGGCCCGAGATCCATGCCTTGTATTTAATCAGGACATTGTAGGGTAGAAGGAGTTTATTGTACGGTAACTATTCACTGAATAGGTTCTTGATATTTTAAGCAGTGAATTCATATTATCCGGATAGTCGCGATATGCTGAGAAGTATCCCTCACGATGTAGAATAAATGTGATTAATTAATTAATCATATTTAATAAATTAGAGAATTTATATAAATAATGATAAAATAGTTTTATTATTATTTATTTCTACTACCGGCTTAATATTGAACCTACAGGGTCACACCATAAAAAGAGAATAATTTAATGGTGGAGGAATTAATTAATAATGGCTAATAATTATTTATTTATGAAATAAATAATTAATTGGCAAATTTAATAATTGATTAAATGAGATATAATTGATTATAAATTAATTAAGAAAAGTTCTAAATATTATTAATTAAGGATTTAATTTTTGGAAATTAAATCAAGAGAGAGAATTATTTCTAAAGTGTTTAGAAAAAGGATTAATAATTAAAAGGTGTTTTAATTATTAATGAGAATAATAAATGGGATAATAATAATAATATTTATGGGAAAATTTCAGCTGAAAATTTTGCCTATAAATATACTATTATAAACCCTATTTTTATTCTAACCCGAACCCAAAAGTTTTTAGAAAACCTAATTCTCTCCACCTCCTCCTCCTCCTTAGCATCGTTTTCTTGGTGGATACCGGTGGAGTGCTTCACGTTTGAGGAGCAGCTGCTAAGGATCTCCGATCGTTACTTTTGGATCGCATATTAAAGGTTAGTAATCGATCCCTATGTTTTTACCACGATTTATATGCTTTTATTTGGATTTATATGTGTAAAAGTGTTTTACCATGCCTCCGCTGCGATTAAAATCCAACAATGGTATCAGAGCATAGGTTGTATGCATATAGATCTGTGGTAAACATTTCAGAATTTTATGTGCTTGTATGAATTAATTATGATTTTTACAAGTTTTATTATGGATTAATTTTGTCTGATAAGAAATCGTTTCTCAGAATAATTTTGAATGTTGATCTGGGTTCTACAAGTGTTGTAGATCGTCTGGGTATTTTTTTCATAATTTTATGATGTATAGATTTTTTATTATGAATTTTTGAAGTTGTTGCAATTAAATTCGTAATTAAATAATCATATATATATATATATAAATTGTTAGTATATATATATATACATCTGCTTGTCTGCTATCATCTGTTGGAACAAGAAAAGCACGGAAGCACAGTGATAGCACGGAAGCACAGTGATGAACAGCTGTTAGGCGCGGCGATCGAGAGAGAAGACGGCGGCTGCTGCAGGCGCGTGTGGCGCACGCGCGTGCGGGGGGTGTCGCGCATTTCGGGAATGCGTTACACCCTGTGGTGCATTCGTGGAATGCGTTACACCTTTTAATGGCTTAAAAGGGTTGTAACGCATCATCGGAATGTGTTACAGAGCTTGTAACGCGTTCCTGTAATGCGTTACAGCCCGTCTGTTATTTTTAAATTTGATTTCTGGGAGTTTCGTAACTCCGTTTTGGGCGTGCAATATATCGTTGGATTCGTTTTTCCGAGACGGATCTAATGGAGTGATCAAATTTTAGTTTATATAAAATTTTTGAACTGTTTATATTTCCGAAAGTGTTTTAAAGCTGTTTTAACTGTTTTAACTGCTTTTAAATGCTTCATGTGATACATAGAGATGTATAATGCTTAGACCAATATGCTAGATGATGTAACATGCCTACCTTGATGTTTATTTATGTTGATATATGTGATATATGCTTAGTTTATCATGCGATGATAGATTTAGGTGAACTTAAATGAACATAAGACGTTTGTTAGACAACCTAGTATAGTGAAATTGTTTCATAACCTTAATAACATTATTATGAATACAATCATGAGATTCTTGTGTTTATGAAACACGTAATTGAATATGAATTTTCGATATGAGAAAAAGGATGATTCTGTCAACAAAAGATTTCTATCTGTAAGAAAGGGTTATTAAGTGACGTCTCTTGACAATGCTCCACCCGATCTGGGAATCATCTGATTAATGATTATTGATTTGAAATATTTAATTTAAAAGGAAGAATCTCTTTATAATATGATTATTATTGTAACGTAATATAGTCCCTCTAAAATTAAATAATATCAAGTAGTAATTGGCCAATGACACAACGGGCTTGTGTCGGTCATAGCCTTCCAACATGATAGAAAAGTAGTTCTTATTTTTGAATCATTGTCGGTTCGTGCTACAGCCGAGGGCTTTGATTTCGAAATAAGAAATACTTGTCTATTACATAGAGATGTGTACATTGAATAAGAATCTAAAGGTCGGTATGTGCCATAGCCGTGGGCCTTTGGGGACTGATTCAATTGTACGGAATGTTGGGTTAGACTTGACTTAGAATATTGAGTTTGTCGTGCCACAGCCGTGACTCAATTATTCAAGAGGCTAAAGTTTGGTTAGGGAATAACATAAGATGTAATTGACAAGAGTTGTCTGCCTATTGAACATTACATGGCGGTTCGTGCTACAGTCGGGGTTGTGTGATGGAATGTAGGATCCCTATTCCCACTAGCATTATGAATGCATAATTTTTCACGTAGGGGGTTGAATAAATTATATAAACTAGTGGGAGCCACTTATGAATAAATACCCGATTCATATAGTGTTTTAAAATGAAATCGAATATTTGCTAAGTGTTGTTATGTGTTTATCATTTACAGATTTATTTTGTACGTTATGTCTTCTGCACTATCACTCAGGAGCATACTAGATGCTCACAAATTGACTGGTCCTAATTATGCTGACTGGCTTCGAAACTTGAGAATTGTTCTCAGGATTGAGAAGCTGGAATACGTGATTGACTCACCTAAGCCTACTGAACCTGCTAGCGATGCACATAATGATGAACATGTTGTGTATCGTAGGTGGGTAGATGATGCAAATGTTGCTCAATGCATCATGCTAGCTTCCATGAACATTGAGCTATAAAAGTAACATGAGCATATGGATGCTCACACTATCCTCATGCATCTACAAGAGTTGTATGATGTGGCAAGGAGGACAGCTCGATATGAGATATCGAAGGAGCTGTTCGGTTATAGGATGTCTGAGGGATCATCTGTGAATGACCATGTACTTAAGATGATCAATTTGATTGAACATCTTGGATAACTTGGTTTTGCCATGGATGGGGAGCTGACCCAAGACTTGGTCTTGCAATCGCTTCCGAGTTCGTTCTCGCAGTTTGTTGTGAACTTTCACATGAATAAGTTGGATGTCAGCCTGCCTGAACTCCATAACATATTGAAGACTGCGGAATCGAATTTTCCCCCTAAGAAGAGTTCTGTTCTTCTAATTGGTGAAGGTTCCAATCCTAAGAAAAGGAAGAGGAACCCTTCCAAGAAGAAGAAAGTAGGTGAGAAAATGCCGGTTCCACCAAAAGCTGAAGACCCCAAGAGCAAAGTTGTTTGCTTTCACTGTAACAAGGTGGGGCACTGGAAGAGGAACTGCAAGGTTTACCTTGCAGAATTGAAGAAGAAGAAGGGTAGTGAGACTATCGCTTCTGATTCAGGTATGTTCATGATAGAAGTGAATATGTCATTAAACCAAATTTCTACTTGGGTATTAGATACCGCCTATGGTTCTGACATCTGCAATTCGTTGCAGGGACTAAGGAGAAGTAGGACTCTTAAAGAAGAGGAGGTGATTCTACTGATGGGAAATGGAGCAAGAGTTGCTGCTGAAGATGTAGAATCATTTCATTTACATATGCCTACGGGCAAGACTATTGTTTTAAATAATTGTTATTTTGTTCCCTAGATTGTGAGGAATATTATTTCTATTTCCATGTTAGACTTGGCTGAATTTTCATTTATTATTGAGAATAATGAATGTTCTATTCTTAGAGATAATATTCTTTATGGACGTGGTACTTTAAATAATGGTCTGTATAAATGTGACATAATTTACTTCAGATTGAACAAACTAAAAAAAGAAAAGGGATGATGAAAATCTCACTTCATTGTGGCACTGCAGTCTCCATTTAGTGGACATGGAGAGAGGGCTGCAAATTTGCTAGGAATGGTACACACAGATGTATATGGACCAATGTCTACGCAAGCCATGGGTAGATTTTCATACTTCATTACTTTCATAGATGATAGATCTGGATTCGGATATGTGTTTGATGAAACACAAGTTTAAGGCCTTTGAAAAGTTCAAAGAATATAAGTATGAAGTGGAGAAATAACCAAACATAGTATTATAACTCTTCGATCAGATCGAGGTGGTGAATACTTTAATGGAGTGTTTCTAGATTATCTCAAAGTAGATGGTATAGTCTCCTAGTGGACTCCTCCAGATTGGTATCTGAAAGGAGAAATCGAACTTTGTTAGACATAGTTCGGTCCATGATGAGCTATGCAAATCTTCCAGTATTCCTATGGGGTTATGCATTGGAAACCTCAGCATATTTACTGAATAAGGTGCCTTCCAAATCTGTTCCTCAAACTCCGTATGAGATATGGAAAGAAAGGAAACCGAGTCTTAAACATGTTAAGATTTGGAGATGTCCAGCTTATGTCAAGAAAGTTGACCCAGATAAGCTGGAATCTCGATCCGTAAAATATAGTTTTGTGGGATATCCTAAAGAGACTTTAGGGTATTACTTTTACACCGATCATCGGGTGTTTGTCTCCAGACATGCTACCTTCTTGGAAAAGGAGTTTATCCTTGAAGGAAACAGTGGGAGCAAAATTGAACTTGATGAAGTTCAAGAAGCACAAACTACTACGGATCAAGTGGAAACACCTATTCTGACTGAACAACCTTTTGTGGAACAGTCCATTCATAGAAGAGGGAGAGTGTCTCGCCAACCTGAGAGGTAATATGGCCTTGTCATTAAGAATGACAATGAGTTGTCGATCATTGATGATGACGACCCTGTGACCTATAATGAGGCTATGAGTAGTGTTGACTCAGAGAAATGGCATAGTGCCATGAAATCCGAAAAGGAATCTATGTATACGGTATACGAAAGAATGATTAGAGCAGATGGCCATGTGGAGACCTATAAGGCAAGGCTTGTGGCAAAAGAATTTAAACAAAGGCAATGGATTGACTTTGATGAAACCTTTTACCTGTAGCCCTGTTATAATCAGTTCGGATTTTGCTTGCGAATGCTGCTTACTACGACTATGAGATCTGGCAAATAGCCACATGGTTTTCTTTCCAAGAGAAATGAAAACCTAGTGTGTAAGCTGCTGCGAACCATATGTGGTTTAAAGCAAGCTTCTCGTAGATGGAACATCCGTTTTGATGAGACAATCAAAGAGTTTGGTTTTATCAAAAACGTAGATGAACCATGTGTCTACAAAAGGGTTAGTGGGAGCGCGATAACATTTCTTATGTTGTATTGAAAGAGAGTTGACACACATAACAACATAGCAGACCCACTCACAAAGCTACTTTCTGAAAGTCACTTTGATCGTCATAAAGATTAGATGGGTATTAGATACCAGAGTGATTAGCTTTAGTACAAGTGGGAGATTGAAAGGAATATGTCCTAAGTCCAATCATGTATGAGGATTTAGGAATAACTTTTATGTAATATGTTTTGATTTCATTAATATTAATAAAAGACTTGTTTTGTTTTTATTACGGGCTCTATCTATTTAAGTGTTTAAATAAGATATACCATAGTTTAGAGTAAAGCTTTTATGGATTATGATGAGATCATAATAGTGAGACCTAAAAGATGATAACTCTAAACTTAAATAGTTCCTGGTCATAGGATTACTAACTAGTAATTAATAATCCACAAAGATCGGTACATACTATGCTTGCTTCATTTTGAAGGATGTCTGTTCTCATAGATATTTGTGTGGTGACACTATAGCTAGTATGTAGGTGCTTATTATAGAATAAGTTCACTGAACATGACTCGCACAGCTGAACAACTGATGGAGTTCACTCACGTGTCAGCAGTTGTTCACATAGTGATAGTTGTACAAGTATCCTTAGACTTGAGGTCATCATAGTCATCTTGTGTACACTGAACTATGCTTTGGTTTAGTTCTTAGTCTCCAGGGACAATTATTAGGGCTCTACTGGGTATAGGAATTTGTACACGAAGATAGTGTATGATCAATAAAGGATCTACCCCTTCCAGTGAAGGAAGCGAATGTTCAAGGCTGATCCACTTATGCTAGTTCAGGAATCTCTGGCCAGAGTGAATGAAATTTGAAAGGAGTTTCTAATTTACATAGAACTGAGCATAGTAAATGGTAAGTGTGACGCCCTCAATCTCGGGGTTAGGAAATGAGGACTCACACTCCTCTATTCTAATAATAAAATATGCATAAACCCCGATTAGCTACTAACAGGATCAACAGGATAAAGTATGAGACAAGATTACAACTACCAATCACAAAATATAACTTACAAACCCAAAATATTATTAAATGATCAATATCGATTCCGGCTGGGAACCGACAGATAACCCATTGTATCTTTAAACACCACTTTCTAGGCGCGAGCTCACTCATAACCTGTACTACCTGCTCTGGCAACTGGAAGCCCTCAACACGATAGGGACCACCAGGTACGCTCTTACGAGCAGTGCGCCTAAGTCTGGCCATCTTCTTGCTTAACTATCATGGTTAGATTAAGACAAAACAATGAGTATAAAACTCAGCAAGTAACTATATAGCAGTTCTACAATAACAATTCTTAATATACTTTGAACAACTAGGGCATTCTATTTTAGCGAATCTAGGTGGTAGATTTCCATATATTCATTTTTGTTTTCTTTGGGATAAGGAAAGGTATCCGAAGAATAGTTGGGCTTTCAAGAATCAAGGTTCGAAACAGGATGAAAGCCGACATTCAACACAAATCATTATAGGATCAAAATAGATCTTACGGTAGAGGAAAGCAACAGTATTTCAAGATATAGAATCATTCATATGATCAATAATTTCAGGAATCAGGGTTCTGAGCCTTAAGCTCCACAATAACATAATCAGCTCTTTTCAAAACAGTATAAAACATTTTCATTTCCAGAAATCAATTTACTAAATAAAAGTTTCAGTTCCCTTTTTAAATAGTCATTTAGAACCCTTGATTGGATCACTTATCTTTCCATTTCATTATATACGGGTGATCAGCCCGTATCGACCTCCATTCCGGTCTTTAAGGTACCATTCGGCATAATTTCAGCCTTAAATTGGACTAGTCCCACTAGCCTCTTACCATGACTGGACTAGTCCCACTAGCCTCTTACGTCTCAATCCAATCCATCAGGAATTCATTTGGAAAACCTTGAGTTGGAAAACAATAGGTTTTCTAAAATTCATTTTATCATTACCAAGCCTTTGAAATCATTCGGACTCTTTCAAGTCGAAACTCATTCGTAATTCAGATTTTAAAGAAACAAAGTTCAGGGAGTGAATCAAAGATACGCAAGGAACAATTCTCAAGAATTCTGTATCAAGGATAATAAGGCATTAAATTTGAAGGATCAGTAATAACTTAGGGATCATTAGTGCGATCAAGAGAAACAGGGTATCATTAACAAAGTTATCTAAGATAATTAAAGGTTCAATATGACCATGGCATTATAGGAAACTTGAATAGAAAGGAAGATTATCAAAGGGTGAAATCAATAGGATTATCAATAACAGGTTATCAAGAACAAAGGGTACTTCAAATCAATATCAGGGTTTCATAAAGGAAGGGTTTTATACTTTAACATTTCAATACTCTACATGGTATGAACAACATTTCCTTTATAATCATTTACACAAGTAATCAGAGTTACTTGCCTGAAATTGCTTTCCTGAGGGTTGAACTACTGCCACCTAGTATACTTTTCCCTTTCCTAGCCCGAATGCCCTCACGCTCCGAATCTACAATAAAAACCAAAACCTTAATTAGATTCCCAACTCTCGTTCCCGGAACGATCTTTCTATACGATAACTCGATTATATCTTTAACTCGAGCATACGAATATAGCTTATACAGATAAGCACACAGCACATAGCACATAGCACAATTCTTTCTCGTAGTTTTCATATCCTTATATACCTAGCAATCAAAGCGTACTCGCTTGACCTAGACTATTTCTCAAATCACACTAACACCACTCTTTTACGAGTACTAGACCCATTCACAACCAAACATTTACGTGCATACTATCACTTATATCAATCGACTTAATTCCCTTTTCTTTTATTCCTTAATTCGAACCAATCAAGCAAAATCAAAGATTTTCATATATAATACTTAATCATTCTTTCAATTACCAAAATCAAGTTTTGACCTTTATTTCTTATGGCCTATTCGGCCTTATTGCAAATACCTACCATAGAACCAATCAAATATTCACTTTAATTCATATAAACAAGTATCTTGTTTAACAACCTTTAAAGAACCACTCTTCTTTCTTGTATTCATAAAAATTCGAACCATAATACTACATACATACTCACATGCAATTCAATTTCAACTTAGCACGATATCAAACACTTTATCTTTACCACGTAAGCCAACTCAGTTCTTTAACACAATTGATTTTTTTTTCTCTAAATTACAACATACATCCATTCAATCATCAAATTAATCTATTTTAATTCAATTTCATTCGACAATAACTCAAATTCACATCTCAAGGACAAACCATTGACATGCACATCTTGATCATTTGTAAAACTAACATGCAATCACTTTTAGGCTATTCATACTTAGCATTTACCAAGATCATCTCACAAAAATCAATTCCCTTTCTTATTAACATAAAAATTCGAACCTAACTTAGCATGCATCAATAATTTCATTCCTTTTTCAAGCTAATAACAATCCATTATTACTTTAATCAAGTTTACTTAAATCAAACAACTTTAAAGATTAAGTCCATTCGGCCTTTTTCAAAAACAAGACATGCAACTTGATATTCTTACTCCTTGAATCACAAATCATCCTATTTCTTAACATCAAATCATTAAATCATGCAATCAACCACAATCAACTTGATTTCTTTAAAATTATAATGGCCATTCGGCCTTTTTCAACAAAATGCCATGCAACTAGCAAAAACCAACATGCAAGTTCAAAAATCAAGAATTGAGTTTAATCTAAACCAAAAGTACTTGATCAATAATAATTTGAACACTCATTCTTTAAAACCGAAACTTTATAACAAATTCTCGAACCACAACTCAACATGCAATAATATTTAACATACACACCTTCAAATCACAATCAAATCCTAATTCAAATCGATACTATAAACATTCATCAAATCATTTGAGTGTAACAACATTTTTAAACCAAGATCAACATTCGGATTCTCTAAAAAAAACAAACATGCAACACTCGAAACCAAGTTTTTGAATTATTAGAGCTCAGTCAAAGCATCATAGCTCACCACCGGTTCACCGGAGTTCATCACCGGTGGCGGTGGCATCTCGGTGGTGCCCCCATTCGGGGGTTTCCAACCATCAACCACCAATTACTCAAGTAATCACACATGCAACACAATCCTCATTCAAAACACAAGACCCTTTTTTATTTTCATGAAAGCCGAACTCAAAAATCACCAAACTCAACTTTGATCTTTCCCAAAAACTTTAAAATGGCAACATGCATGAATGAATACAAGTGGATATCTCTATTTCTCACACAATTAGGGTTCTATACCCGAAAATGAGTGAAGAACAAGTGAAAGAGAGTGAAGAAATAGAGAGTACCGAGAGGAAGAGAAAAACCCGAGAGGGGGAGGGCTCGGGAAGAAAAGAAAAGAGAAGGAGGTGGGGTGATTTTATATTACCAAGGGAGGGTAATATGGTAATTTGGTTATTGCTTAATTTGACTCTCTTTTTATCCTTAAAAGAAATTAGAATTAATCTGTAAAGGCTTCTCTCGGAACGATGAGATTGCTTTGAATAAAAATCTTTATCACGTAAATCTCGAAATTAGCTTTCCAACCATTACTCATAATGAATTTTTGAGCGAACGGTTGATTTTATATGAATTTTGCAAACTCGCTTTAATAAATACATTTTCCACATAAAATTAATTTAAAAATGCAAAGATCCACAATTAAATTCACTTATCATTTTTAAAAAGTCTTTAAGACCTCTACGAAGATAACGGAACAAATCTCATGTTTTTATCCATCTCAGATGATTTTATAAAAATGCACGAAGGTTAAATAAACCCTTATTTAAATCAAGTAATTACTTTTAATCCAAAAAAAATGTCACAGAG
Organism: Apium graveolens; assembly: GCF_009905375.1. NCBI lineage: Eukaryota > Viridiplantae > Streptophyta > Magnoliopsida > Apiales > Apiaceae > Apium > Apium graveolens. The sequence continues at coordinate 33,591,678 of NC_133647.1, forward strand.
CACACAGTCATGCACACAGGCAAGCAATCACACATATATGATCATATAATGACTCAGGTCTGATTATAAAATATATCACTCTTAAATCTTTATCCTCTTTTACGCGTACCGGGTCACGTTCAGCCTGACGGCCCGACGCTCAGCGTTTCGAATACGCTTCTCATTACCTTTGCCAATTAACACGTCTCTTAAGACGAAATACTTTATTCATTCACTTCACATATAATTCACATTTTATATTATTTAATTTCCATATTAGGATGGGTTCCGTTCTACCTGACGGCCCGACACCACAGCTCGACTTCTAAGCTGACTCTTTAAATTGGAACGTTTTTATCCACGCTCCTCAGATATGACAAATAATTACCACTTAATCATGTAATTATAATCTCATCACATAACACACACTTTACTTTCTTAATTACGACGCAAAATTCTCGGTCGTTACAATCTACCCTCCTTAAAAGGATTCTGTCCCCAGAATCTAATCTAAGCAAACAGATGGGGATACTTTTCTTTCATTTCGCTTTCTAATTCCCAAGTCGATTCCTCGACTAGTGGATTTCTCCACAATACTCTAACTAGAGGTACAACTTTATTTCTAAGCGTACTTTCTTTTCGATCCAAAATTCGCACTGGTTGTTCCACATAGGACAAATCTGGTTGGATTTCTACTGGTTCCAACTCGATCACATGGCTCGCATCGGCTTTATACTTCTTCAGGAGAGATACATGAAATACATTGTGCAGATGTTGCATTTGCGGCGGCAGCGCCAATTCATACGCCACTTTCCTAACTTGTCGCAATACTTCAAATGGTCCAATATACCTTGGACTTAGCTTTCCTTTCTTTCCAAATCGAGTTAAACCTTTCCAAGGAGATATCTTCAATAAGACTTTGTCTCCAGTTTCGAATTGCACATCTTTTCGCTCTTGATTCGCGTACTTTGCCTATCGGTCTTGAGCTGCAATTAATCTCTTTCCTATCAGTTCAACTTTTTCCTTTGTTTGCTGCACTAGCTCGGGGCCAATTAACTTGCGCTCACCAACTTCGTCCCAATAAGTAGGGGATCTACACTTCCTTCCATACAACGCTTCATAAGGCGGCATGCCAATACTTGCGTGATAACTGTTGTTGTAGGAAAATTCAATTAAGGGCAAATGATCGTCCCAATTTCCTTTGAAATCTATTGCGCAGGTTCGCAACATATCCTCAATTGTCTGGATTGTCCTTTCACTTTGTCCGTCTGTCTGCAGATGATATGCCGTACTCATTTTCAATTTCGTTCCCAATTGATCATGGAATTGTCGCCAAAATCTCGAATTAAATCTTGGATCTCTATCAGACACGATAGATACAGGAACTCCATGACGCATCACAATTTCATCCAGATACATTTTGATCAGCTTCTCTAATGAAAACCTTTCGTTTATCGGCAAGAAATGTGCTGACTTTGTCAGTCGATCAATTACCACCCAAATCGCATCATGATTAGACTTGGTTTTAGGTAATCCCACCACGAAATCCATTGCGATATGTTCCCATTTCCATTCGGGTATGTCCAGTGGCTGAAGCAATCCACTTGGCCTTTGATGTTCCGCTTTAACTCTTTGGCACGTGTAACATTTGCTTATCCATTCCGCAATTTCCTTTTTCATGTTTGGCCACCAAAAATTTTCTTTTAAATCCTGGTACATCTTCGTACTCCCAGGGTGAATTGAAAATCTCGAGTTATGCGCTTCGTGCAAAATCTCGTGCTTTAGCTCCACAACATCAGGTATCCAAATACGTGAGTTAACATGATATATCCCCTTTCCATCCTTTTGAGCTTTAATTTCTTCTCCCGTCAACTTATTCCGTTCGCGATTCATCACTTGCTCTTGACAGCATCTAATCTTTTCCAAAATTTTAGGTTGAAACCGTATTGCATAAATGGCTTCACCTCCACATTCTGGAGTCTGCACCACTATCTCCATCTTTTCAAAGTCCTTGATTAATTCTTCTGATGACGTTAACATATTCAACTTTTCCTTTCGACTTAAAGCATCAGCTACCACATTTGCCTTTCTAGGATGATAGTTTATCGCACAATCATAATCTTTGATTAATTCCAACCACCTTCTTTGTCGCATATTTAGTTCTTTCTGAGTAAAGATATACTTTAAGCTCTTATGATCTGTATAAATCTCGCACTTTTCTCTGTACAAATAATGCCTCCAAATCTTAAAAGCAAATACAATTGCTGCCAATTCCAAATCGTGCGTTGGATACTTTTGCTCATGCGGTTTGAGTTGCCTTGACGCGTATGCTATTACCTTCCCGTGTTGCATTAACACGCATCTAAGTCCTTTATAGGAAGCATCACTGAATATCATAAATTCTCCTTTATCATCTGGTAATACCAACACAGGGGCGGTCACCAACCTCTTCTTTAATTCTTGAAAAATTTCCTCACACTTTTCTGTCCAAACAAACTTCTCATTCTTTCTCGTCAACTTTGTCAATGGAACGGCAATCTTTGAGAAATCTTGCACAAATCTTCAATAGTATCCGACTAATCCCAGAAAACTTCTGACTTCCGTCGGAGTCTTGGGTCTTTCCCAATTCATCACAGCTTCTATCTTGGCTGGATCCACTTTAATTCCTTCTTTATTAACTACATGACCAAGAAATTGCACTTCTTTTAGCCAAAATTCACACTTTGAAAACTTTGCATACAGCTTCTCTTTTCGCAGAATTTCCAAGGAAATCCTCAAATGCTCCTTATGATCTTCCTCTGATTCAGAATAAATTAGTATATCGTCAATAAACACAATCACGAACTTGTCTAAATACTGCTTGAACACTCTGTTCATAAGATCCATAAATGTAGCTGGCGCATTCGTCAAGCCAAATGCCATCACCAAAAACTCATAGTGTCCGTATCTCGTTCGGAACGTTGTCTTGGGTATATCTTCCGCTTTGATCTTTAATTGATGATACCAAGATCTTAAATCAATCTTTGAGAAACACGAAGCTCTTTTCAATTGGTCAAACAAGTCATCGATCCGCGGTAGAGGGTACTTATTCTTGATTGTCAACTTATTCAGTTCACGGTAATCGATACATAATCGCATACTTCCATCCTTCTTCTTTACAAACAACACCGGTGCGCCCCACGGGGATACACTCGGTCGGATTACTCCTTTGTCCAACAACTCTTGCAACTGAGCTGCCAATTCCTTCATTTCAACCGGCGCCATGCGATAGGGAGCTTTCGACACTGGTTCCGTAGCATGAGCCAATTCAATCGTAAACTCGATCTCTCTGTCTAGAGGTAGTCCAGGCAATTCATCAGGAAACACGTCCGAAAAATCTCATACTACCGGAATATCGTCGATCCTTACAGATTCTCTCCCCACGTCCATCACATGAGCCAAATAAACTTCGCATCCTTGACGCATTAATCTTCTTGCCTCAATAACCGTTAGAAATTTCTTCTCTTGCCTCTTTCCTTTAAATATCACTTCCTCACCATCCTTGGTTTTTAACTTCACTTTCTTACTTTTACACTCTATTTGCGCCTCGTGGTTTGACAACCAATCCATTCCTAGAATAACTTCAAATTCTCCTAACTTAAAAGGGATTAAGTCAGCAGAAAAGTGCCGACCTTCTATAGACACATCACAGTCGGGACAAATCTTATTAACAACAACTTTCTCTTGATTAGCTACCTCTATAATCAACTTAGGCTCTAGAGGGTACGCAACACAATTTAACTTATCAAGAATGCTTTCAGAAATAAAAGATCTGGTTGCTCCAGAATCCATCAAAACTTTTACTTCTACTGAGTTTATAACAAGCATACCTGCTACCACATCCACATCTTGCACCGCATCTTTCATTGACATGTTAAAGGTCCTAGCTCTGGGTTGAGCTGATGATGCTGGGAGAGACGGCGGTCCAACAATTCTGAGAACATTAGCCTTCTGCACAGGCTCCTTGCAATTTCTAGCCATATGGCCTACCTTGCCACACTTGAAACAAGCCAAATCAGGCTTCCTTACTTCATTTGAACATTCTGAAGAATAATGCCCCTTCTGATTGCACTTAAAACATGTTATATCCAGTTTATTACACCTCCCCGGGTGTCTCTTTCCACAGTTCCTGCATTCTTGCATCTGGGGTCTGCTTTCCTTTCCCGATTGTCCAGCTTTCTGGAAACGGTTCTTCGGAGCTCCATTCCCGGGTCTAAACTTCTGGAACTTTTTGTTCTGACCTCCACCATTCTTCCCAAACTTTCCACTGAACTTTGAACTTCCTTGCTCTTGCTCAGAGCTTTCAAACTTCCTCTTTCTTCCTTCATTTTCTCTTCGAGCAGCTTCCCGCTCACCTTCCACTATCATTGCCTTCTGAACCAAAGTAGCATAGCTCTTGATCTCCAACATTGCTATTTGACTCCTAATCCACGGCTTAAGTCCCTGCTGGAACCTCTTAGCCTTCTTTGCTTCAGTATTCACGTACTCTGGCACGAACCTTGCCAACTCCGAAAACTTCACCTCATATTCTGCTACCGACATTTCCTCCTGTCTAAGATCCAAAAATTTCATCTGCAACTGAACTTGCATATAACTTGGCAAATATTTTTCCAGAAACATCTCAGTGAACTTTTCCCAAGATAAATCTTTGCCTTCCAACAACGCCTTAGAAGACTCCCACCAGAAACTTGCTTCATCCCTCAAATAATAACTTGCGTACTGAGCTTTCTTATCGTCCTTAACTTCGGCTAACTCTAAAGCTTTTTCCATCTCTCTCAACCACGACTGTGCTTTAATCGGATCTGGCAAACCTAAGAACTCTGGAGGATGAACAGATTGAAAGTGCTTGAAATTTCCAACTTTTGGGGCCACAGGTTGTTGCAAAAGCTGAGCAAGTCTGCTCATCAAAGTGGTTTCTGGGTTTATTTCTGGGTCTTGGGTGGGAATTTCTTCTTCTTGGTAATCTGGTGAGTTGGCCATTTCTTACAAACCTGATTGAGCAATTATTTAGCAATACGATAGCATGACATATATATAACAACAATTTTTATGAAATCTCTTTTGTGGGTTTTAAGTTTTACCCAATTTGCACATGCAATCCTATTACTACATAATTCTCATATCGGTGTTGTTTTATCATGGCACGGAATAGGATTTTACGATCTTTGGACATGGTTGTACGAAAACATGGTTGTATTTAAAACATGGCATTGAGAACAGTTCATGAAATAATCAAGGTGCACAAAGGAAAACAAGATAATAGATTTATTTATTCAAAGGTTACATAGGAAATATTCTGGATTTTAGGGTTCTGAAATAAGATACAATAAATAGCAGGGTTAAACAGAGGAAAAATTGGAAAACATTCCCCTATCTACCCCTAACTTCCAACTACTATTACTACTGCACTGGTCTGAAATACAACAAGATAAATGAAAAAGGGATCCCGACATCTGACCAAGTATCCCAAAGCCTACCGGCGCTGAAAAACAACAACAACAATCTACGGGCTCAACCAACAGTCCCGTCTAATCATCTAGGATCTCTCTCAACACAACCAACATCCAGCGAATGATCTTATGCAGCCTCCGGGCCTCAGTATCAGCATCACTAGTGGATGGTCCCTCATCCAATCTCCTCTGGCAACCTGCTCCACCATCTTCACTCGAACTCGCCACTCATCATCCATAACAGAAGCACACTGCCTAGACTCCCTGGCTAGTCTATCCACCAAAGCTCCTAACTCAGGAATGCGGGAGTACACAAAGTCTCGGTCCTGGGCTAACTTGCCACCAATAATGACAGGAACAGTTTTAGGCATTTCCGACTCTGGCTCAGGGGCAGGGATCTCTGAATCAGGCCTCAAGGGTGAAATCTGCATGGGGATCTCACTACTCTCAGAAGGGTCCTCCTCTAGGTCTGAACTAACATATACAGGCTCCTCTAGAGAGGGTGGAATAGGGTCCACAGGGGTACCAGTCAAGCTAATCTCTAAGTCTGAGTCACTACCACTACTAGGTTCCTGAGAGAAAACATAAAACAGCAACCAAGAAACAATGTTAGGGTCAAATAAAGCTTCCAGCTAACTCACACCCTAACTCTAGTTTCTACTTTACCAATCAAACACTTTCCTTAGACTATACCTAATAGTCTAACTCAACTCTACATGAGTCGAACTCTCTCGCGATATAGATATATTCCCAAAATACCCCCTTTTTTCTTTTTTTTTAAAAGCTAACTTGTCTCAGGGACGAGATCTTGTAGCTCTGATACCAACTTGTGACGCCCTCAATCTCGGGGTTAGGAAATGAGGACTCACACTCCTCTATTCTAATAATAAAATATGCATAAACCCCAATTAGCTACTAACAGGATCAACATGATAAAGTATGAGACAAGATTACAACTACCAATCACAGAATATAACTTACAAACCCAAAATATTATTAAATGATCAATATCGATTCCGGCTGGGAACCGACAGATAACCCATTGTATCTTTAAACACCACTTTCTAGGCGCGAGCTCACTCATAACCTGTACTACCTGCTCTGGCAACTGGAAGCCCTCAACACGATAGGGACCACCAGGTACGCTCTTACGAGCAGTGCGCCTAAGTCTGGCCATCTTTTTGCTTAACTGTCATGGTTAGATTAAGACAAAACAATGAGTATAAAACTCAGCAAGTAACTATATAGCAGTTCTACAATAACAATTCTCAATATACTTTGAACAAACTAGGGCATTCTATTTTAGCTAATCTAGGTGGCAGATTTCCATATATTCATTTTTGTTTTCTTTGGGATAAGGAAAGGTATCCGAAGAATAGTTGGGCTTTCAAGAATCAAGGCTCGAAACAGGATGAAAGCCGACATTCAACACAAATCATTATAGGATCAAAATAGATCTTACGGTAGAGGAAAGCGACAGTATTTCAAGATATAGAATCATTCATATGATCAACAATTTCAGGAATCAGGGTTCTGAGCCTTAAGCTCCACAATAACATAATCAGCTCTTTTCAAAACAGTATAAAACATTTTCATTTCCAGAAATCAATTTACTGAATAAAAGTTTCAGTTCCCTTTTTAAATAGTCATTTAGAACCCTTGATTGGATCACTTATCTTTCTATTTCATTATATACGGGTGATCAGCCCGTATCGACCTCCATTCCGGTCTTTAAGGTACCATTCAGCATAATTTCAGCCTTAAATTGGACTAGTCCCACTAGCCTCTTACCATGACTGGACTAGTCCCACTAGCCTCTTACGTCTCAATCCAATCCATCAGGAATTCATTTGGAAAACCTTGAGTTGGAAAACAATAGGTTTTCTAAAATTCATTTTATCATTACCAAGCCTTTGAAATCATTCGGACTCTTTCAAGTCGAAACTCATTCTTAATTCAGATTTTAAAGAAACAAAGTTCAGGGAGTGAATCAAAGATACGCAAGGAACAATTCTCAAGAATTCTGTATCAAGGATAATAAGGCATTAAATTTGAAGGATCAGTAATAACTTAGGGATCATTAGTGCGATCAAGAAAAATAGGGTATCATTAACAGAGTTATCCAAGATAATTAAAGGTTCAATATGACCATGGCATTATAGGAAAAAACTTGAACAGAAAGGCAGATTATCAAAGGGTGAAATCAATAAGATTATCAATAACAGGTTATCAAGAACAAAGGGTACTTCAAATCAATATCATGGTTTCATAAAGCAAGGGTTTTATACTTTAACAGTTCAATACTCTACATGGTATGAACAACATTTCCTTTATAATCATTTACACAAGTAATCAGAGTTACTTGCCTGAAATTGCTTTCCTGAGGGTTGAACTACTGCCACCTAGTATACTTTTCCCTTTCCTAGCCCGAATGCCCTCACGCTCCGAATCTACAATAAAAACCAAAACATTAATTAGATTCCCAACTCTCGTTCCCGGAACGATCTTTCTATACGATAAATCGATTATATCTTTAACTCGAGCATACGAATATAGCTTATACAGATAAGCACACAGCACATAGCACATAGCACATAGCACAATTCTTTCTCATAGTTTTCATATCCTTATATACCTAGCAATCAAAGCGTACTCGCTTGACCTACACTATTTCTCAAATCACACTAACACCACTCTTTTACGAGTACTAGACCCATTCACAACCAAATATTTACGTGCATACTATCACTTATATCAATCGACTTAATTCCCTTTTCTTTTATTCCTTAATTCGAACCAATCAAGCAAAATCAAAGATATTCACATATAATACTCAATCATTCTTTCAATTACCAAAATCAAGTTTTGACCTTTATTTCTTATGGCCTATTCGGCCTTATTGCAAATACCTACCATAGAACCAATCAAATATTCACTTTAATTTATATAAACAAGTATCTCGTTTAACAACCTTTAAAGAACCACTCTTCTTTCTTGTATTCATAAAAATTCGAACCATAATACTACATACATGCTCACATGCAATTTAATTTCAACTTAGCACGATATCAAACACTTTATCTTTACCACGTAAGCCAACTCAGTTCCTTAACACAATTGATTTTTTTTTCTCTAAATTATAACATACATCCATTCATTCATCTATTAATCTATTTTAATTCAATTTCATTCGGCAATAACTCAAATTCACATCTCAAGGACAAACCATTGACATGCACATCTTGATCCTTTGTAAAACTAACATGCAATCACTTTTAGGCTATTCATACTTAGCGTTTACCAAGATCATCTCACAAAAATCAATTCCCTTTCTTATTAACATAAAAATTCGAACCTAACTTAGCATGCATCAATAATTTCATTCCTTTTTCAAGCTAATAACAATCCATTATTACTTTAATCAAGTTTACTTAAATCAAACAACTTTAAAGATTAAGTCCATTCGGCCTTTTTCAAAAACAAGACATGCAACTTGATATTCTTACTCCTTGAATCACAAATCATCCTATTTCTTAACATCAAATCATTAAATCATGCAATCAACCACAATCAACTTGATTTCTTTAAAATTATAATGGCCATTCGGCCTTTTTCAACAAAATACCATGCAACTAGCAAAAACCAACATGCAAGTTCAAAAATCAAGAATTGAGTTTAATCTAAACCAAAAGTACTTGATCAATAATAATTTGAACACTCATTCTTTAAAACCGAAACTTTATAACAAATTCTCGAACCACAACTCAACATGCAATCATATTTAACATACACACCTTCCAATCACAATCAAATCCTAATTCAAATCGATACTATAAACATTCATCAAATCATTTGAGTGTAACAATATTTTTAAACCAAGATCAACATTCGGATTCTCTAAAAAAAACAAACATGCAACACTCGAAACCAAGTTTTTGAATTATTAGAGCTCAGTCAAAGCATCATAGCTCACCACCGGTTCACCGGAGTTCATCACCGGTGGCGGTGGCATCTCGGTGGTGCCCCCATTCGGGGGTTTCCAACCATCAACCACCAATTACTCAAGTAATCACACATGTAACACAATCCTCATTCAAAACACAAGACCCCTTTTTATTTTCATGAAAGCCGAACTCAAAAATCACCAAACTCAACTTTGATCTTTCCCAAAAACTTTAAAATGGCAACATGCATGAATGAATACAAGTGTATATCTCTATTTCTCACACAATTAGGGTTCTATACCCGAAAATGAGTGAAGAACAAGTGAAAGAGAGTGAAGAAAGAGAGAGTACCGAGAGGGAGAGAAAAACCCGAGAGAGAGAGAAAAGAAATGAGAGAAAGAGAGAATGAAGGGGAGTGCTCGGGAAGAAAAGAAAAGACAAGGAGGTGGGGTGATTTTATATTACCAAGGGAGGGTAATATGGTAATTTGGTTATTGCTTAATTTGACTCTCTTTTTATCCTTAAAAGAAATTAGAATTAATCTGCAAAGGCTTCTCTCGGAACAATGAGATTGCTTTGAATAAAAATCTTTATCACGTAGATCTCGAAATTAGCTTTCCAACCATTACTCATAATGAATTTTTGTGCGAACGGTTGATTTTATATGAATTTTGCAAACTCGCTTTAATAAATACATTTTCCACATAAAATTAATTTAAAAATGCAAAGATCCACAATTAAATTCACTTATCATTTTTAAAAAGTCTTTAAGACCTCTACGAAGATAACAGAACAAATCTCATGTTTTTATCCATCTCAGATGATTTTATAAAAATGCACGAAGGTTAAATAAACCCTTATTTAAATCAAGTAATTCCTTTTAATCCAAAAAAAAATGTCACAGAGTACACAGTCATGCACACAGGCAAGCAATCACACATATATGATCATATAACGACTCAGGTCTGATTATAAAATATATCACTCTTAAATCTTTATCCTCTTTTACGCGTACCGTGTCACGTTTGGCCTGACGGCCCGACGCTCAGCGTTTCGAATACGCTTCTCATTACCTTTGCCAATTAACACGTCTCTTAAGACGAAATACTTTATTCATTCACTTCACATATAATTCACATTTTATATTATTTAATTTCCATATTAGGACGGGCTCCGTTCTACCTGACGACCCGACACCACAGCTCGACTTCTAAGCTGACTCTTTAAATTGGAACGTTTTTATCCACGCTCCTCAGATATGACAAATAATTACCACTTAATCACATAATTATAATCTCATCACATAACACGCACTTTACTTTCTTAATTACGACGCAAAATTCTCGGTCGTTATAGTAAGCAAGTGATTAAATTAGATAGGCTTGACACGAGATCCATGCCTTGTATTTAATCAGGACATTGTAGGGTAGAAGGAGTTTATTGTACGGTAACTATTCACTGAATAGGTTCTTGGTATTCTAAGCAGTGAATTCATATTATCCGGATAGTCGCGATATGCTGAGAAGTATCCCTCACGATGTAGAATAAATGTGATTAATTAATTAATCATATTTAATAAATTAGAGAATTTATATAAATAATGATAAAATAGTTTTATTATTATTTATTTCTACTACTGGCTTAATATTGAACCTACAGGGTCACACCATAAAAAAAGAATGATTTAATGGTGGAGGAATTAATTAATAATGGCTAATAATTATTTATTTGTGAAATAAATAATTAATTGGCAAATTTAATAATTGATTAAATGAGATTTAATTGATTATAAATTAATTAAGAAAAGTTCTTAATATTATTAATTAAGGATTTAATTTTTGGAAATTAAATCAAAAGAGAGAATTATTTCTAAAGTGTTTAAAAAAAGGATTAATAATTAAAAGGTGTTTTAATTATTAATGAGAATAATAAATGGGATAATAATAATAATATTTATGGGAAAATTTCAGCTGAAAATTTTGCCTATAAATATACTATTATAAACCCTATTTTTATTCTAACCCGAACCCAAAAGTTTTTAGAAAACCTAATTCTCTCCACCTCCTCCTCCTCCTTAACATCGTTTTCTTGGTGGATACCGGTGGAGTGCTTCACGTTTGAGGAGCAGCTGCTAAGGATCTCCGATCGTTGCTTTTGGATCACATATTAAAGGTTAGTAATTGATCCCTATGTTTTTACCACGATTTATATGCTTTTATTTGGATTTTATATGTGTAAAAGTGTTTTACCATGCCTCCGCTGCGATTAAAATCCAACAAAACCCTCCCCACCCCCTCATTTTTCTTCTTCATTTCTTCAACCTTTTTGTATCTATCAACTCCTCTAGGAAAGGGACATTTACACCTAGTGTTACATCTGCATTTGAGGTTCCGAAGCGAAGGGGAAGACTCGTGCCGTCAAGATCGAATAATCTTAGGACTATTGGAAGGCAAATTACTATTTTTTTATACTTATAATTGTTGACAAATTACTTACCTCTTTATTCTTATAATTGTTGCACATACATACATTTTCCATGAATGCTTAGTTATAACAACCCCATGTCCAAAATTATTTCAAATACTTCCGATAATCACTCTTAACTTGATTTGTACCTTACCTTCAAATGTTCTTTCCTTGAATCTAATTCAATTAAGTTGATACCAAATCTATCCCGACATCCATGTTATAAATCATTAAAAATAAAATAAATGTTTTCTTATCTTAGTGGATTGGTCCCAGACGCAAGTCCTTTTCACACTTATTGATAGGCTCGCATATAGCCTAGGGATTCCATTATATTTGAGAACCCAACGAGGTTCAGGATTACTTCGCGGCTGATCACCGGCTGTAATTCGTAGCATCCTACAATAATTTTGATGATTTGATATTTATAACATGATTGCCTGATGCCATGATACCATTAACCATGTTTCGATTATTATGATTCTACCATGCTTTTATATTATATCATGTTGCTCGATATCATGATTCCACATACCATGTTTTGATTGCTATACTTTTTCCATGTCTTCATATTAAATCTTCATATTTCTTATTATCATTCTTACAAGTATCCATAACCCCTTAACTTATGAACTCGTGATTTTGAGATGATGCATTATATAGTAGAATGAATGATTAGTACTTGCTGAGCGTTGTAGCTCATTTTCTTGTGTTTAACCATGTTCTACAGCTAACAATCATGGTTCGTACCAAGCAGACCGCCCGTACGTCAACCAGTAGGCAGGGTGAAGACCATTTGAGGGCGCAGGTAGAATATATATAGATGAAGCGAAATCCGCCAATATGTATTCGTGGTATTAGTTAAAAGGGCTGTTCCAAACTCTGAACTTGTAAAGATCTTGGGATTGTGATTATTTTGGTTGGTTTGTATTATATTATTATCGTCCTTTGGACTTATAAGTTTGTAATAATTATGGTTCGCTTTTATTTAGTGTGTGTTGTAGTTTTGGGGTGTGACAATAGGTATGATGAATATTGTGTTAAACCCATATTCAATATTCAGCTTCTTTAGTTTAACTAAAGGTGTCTCTAAACCTGCACAAAATATCAGTATCTATTTAAGGTGGGTATACACCTTTAGATCCCTGTGGAGAACTCGATTGTGATGCAAATAGTCAAGTGCTATTAACACCTGAGTCAGCCATTAGCAAAGTTTCTGTCATATGCAGAAGTTAACCATTGTTAACGGTTAAGGTTGAACGCTTAATAGTTTTTTACTATCACCTCCTCTAAAAAATATGTTCCTCTAGCCTTTCTAACAATCTCCTCCCTGGCCATAGAAAGACCATGGTATTATATCATCCAATTGTTTGAAAAAATGTAGGTAGGTTATTAATTAACATGTTAATGGTAGCATATTCATTTGTTAGAGCATCATAAAATATGAAGATATGTTAAAAATTACTTGTATTTCTTTTGTAATCTATAATTCCTCTATTTTATTTTTTATATATTATTAAAAAGTATGCAAATTAATCTTTTCTAAACTCATGTAATTGGATGTCAAATAATTTCATGGATCATCCATGAAACTATAATAAAAAGCAAAGTTATAAAAACTAAGGGCACTACAAAGTACTTACAAGTCTCCTCCTTCACAATCTTTGGTTACGATTTATAAAATGGACCTCTATGAAATATAACACATTTAATCAACTAGGATAAAATAAATTATTAACATATTTAGGATATGTTTCTTACTGGATATACATTCAGCACTTTAATTTTCAAAGGTAGTTTATATAGTTCCTTCTTTCATTAATCTTGGTACCTGGAGCGAAATTAAAATAAATCATATGATTAGTGCTCTTATCGAAATATATTAAAGGAAAGTAGAGAATGGTCGGCCTTAATCTAATTCAGTGTATGACCTGTGCATAAATCTGCCTGTTTAAGGTATATGAATGACCTGTGCATACTCAGGTCTAAAGGCATTTATTTTTATGTAGAAAAGGTATGTTCTAAGAAATGCTTCCGTCTTCCTTGGTATATGACACTCATCTCACACACTTACAAAAGGACATGAAATTGAAGATACTATAAATTGGCACAAACTTGAATACATGTATGTACATAAAATTAAACTAGAATCGACTTTATTGGTTGACCTCAAATTTGCAGCTGTCCCTTTAAACTTTCTACAGGTCTAGCATCTTCAAGACATGCAAACCGCAGTAAAGCCACATAAATATAATCAGATCCAAATGCTAAAATATCACTTAATTAATAAGCACTTGTATTAGTACCTACTATACTCTGTTCCCGTAAAGCTAGCTATTAACATCCATGATATAGTGTTATCCTATAAACAAAATTGTTATTTTTCCTTGCAACTTAAAAAGCAGTGTAAAACGAATAACATGATCCTGTAGTCATCATCTTTGCAAAGCCAAGTCACCTGGTCAAGAGGCAACTGCTCAACTTTACAAAGCCAAATGATTCAAAAGCCTGAATATGAAAATAAGGAGATGTTTATCGAATTATGTCAGGAAGAAGATAATTGTTAAAATTGCAATATATATCTCAAAAGAAAATATATGAGAAGGCCCAACTATAATAACAAACATACTGGTATGATACTAGCCACTCAAAACCAGTATTTACATAGACTTGTATATATTAAATGGATTCCTGCATAAATAGCCAATAAATTCTTGACGCCCATATCTAATGATGTTGACAATTTCTTGTATTTTTCATTTGTTGGTCACACAAGCGTACACGGAATCCTAAGTCTTTAACAAGTATCTCGATGAAATACAAGTAGTACCATATATTTATACGAACGGTCCCGATAAATCTCAAAATGTTACCCGTTTCTCGTTTAATTTAAATTACAAGCCCGAAAAATAATAATTTACGGGGAAAATTATAAAAAGATAGTTTATAGATAAATACAATATTTATGTCAAAATTCCCCAAAAATTATGTACATTTAAAAAATACGAAAATATGGACTGTTAGAAGAGTCCTTGATTTTTTTTTAAATAGATGTACGGATTTTGTGGGCTTTTACGTCCCGGTCGGGTCCCGGTCCGAAAACTTTAACGAAACTAAAATAATTTCTAAATTTAATACAAATCCCAAAAACATTGATAATAAGCGTGGACAAACATAAAACAAGTTTTAACACGTAACACGGAAGAAACGTAATCTGACACGCGTCCAGATTTCAGATCGATTCATATAATTGCATTTAAAACACATATAATTATCAGAAAAATACCCTGGTCCTAGAAGGACTAGATTAATACTTACTACATAATAAATCATGGCAACACATTTTAAATTTAATTAAACAGAGAATATTTATCATATATTTCACAAAATATGTACAAAAATTTCCCGGTTATTACATTTGTCCCCCCTTAACAGGATACCGTCCTCGTAATCTATTTTAGGAAAACAGATGAGGATGATTAGATAGCATTTCACTTTCTAACTCACAGGTTGACTCTTTAACCTTGGGATTCCTCCATAAAACTCGTACTAAAGTTACAGACTTATTTCTAAGCACTTTCTCTTGCCGGTCTAAAATCTGTATCGGTCGCTCTATAAAGACAAGTCTGGCTGAATCTCAATGGGTTCATACTCTATCACGTGATTAGAATCAGGAAAATAACACTTCAACATGGACACATATAACACATTGTGGACATGCTGCATGTGTGGTGGTGAAGCTAACTCATATGCCACTTTTTCCACACGCCTCAAATTTCAAAAGGTCCAACATAGCGAGGACTCAACTTTCCTTTCTTTCCAAATCTGGATAGGCCTTTTCAGGGTGAAATCTTTAATAATACTGCTTCTCCAACTTCAAATTCCATATCTTGTCTTCCAGGATCAGCATATTTATGTTGTCGATCTTGAGCTGCCACTAACCTTTTCCGAATAAGTTCCACTTTCTATTTTGTCTACTGAATCAACTCTGGACCCAAAATCTTTCTTTCACCAACTTCATCTCAACAAATTGGATATCTACATCTTTTACCATATAGAGCTTCGTATGGAGGCATTCTGATACTTGCATGGTAGTTGTTGTTGTAAGAGAATTCAACCAAGGGTAGATGTTCATCCCAACTTCCTTCAAAATCTAAGCACAAACTCTCAACATGTCTTCGATAGTCTGAATTGTCCTTTCACTTTGACCATCTGTTTGCGGATGATATGCAATGCTCATATTCAAGTTTTTTCCTAGACAATCTTGAAAACTTTTCCAAAATCTTGAATTAAATCGAGGATCTCTATCTGAAACTATAGACATTGGAACTCCATGTTGAAGCACAATTTCCTTCAGATATAGCTGAACCAATTTATCCAATGAGAATCTCTCGTTGATAGGAAGGAAATGTGCTGACTTAGTCACTCTGCCAATAATAACCCAAATAGCATCATGATTTGCCTTGGTTCTCGGTAATCCAACTATAAAGTCCATTGCAAGATGTTCCCACTTTCATTATGGAATGTCCAATGGCTGTATCAATCCACTGGGCCTTTGATGTTCCTCTTTAACTCTTTGGAAAGTGTAACACTTACTTACCCACTCCGTAATCTCTTTCTTCATACTTGGCCACCAAAAGTTTTCTTTCAAGTTTATGTACATTTTCATACTTCCTGGATAAATTGAATACCTGGAGTTGTGAGCATTTCTAAGAATTTCATCATTTAGCTCAGCCACATTAGGTATCCATATCCTGGAAGAAAATCTTAAAATCCCTTTGTCATCTTTTTGGCTTTCTAATTCTTCTCCTGTTAATTCTTATTGTTCATGGCTCATTATTTCCTCTTGGCATCTTATTATCTTCTCTAGCAATTCTGGTTAAAAAGACCTAACACATATCATATCTGTAGACATACTTGAAATACTGACCTCTATTTCAAGCTTCTCAAATTCCTTGATCAGTTCCTCAGATGAAGTGATCATATTCAACCTTTCCTTTCTGCTTAAAGCATCTGCCACTATATTTGCTTTTCATGGATTGTAGTTGATTGCACAATCATAGTCCTTAATCAATTCTAACCATCTCCTCTGCCTCATGTTCAGTTCTTTCTTGGTGAAGATATCTTTAAACTCTTGTGATCCGTGTAGATTTCACACTTCTCTCCATAAAGTTAATGCCTCTATTTTTAATGCAAAGACTATAGCTGCTACCTCTAGATCATGGGTTGGATACTTCTGTTCATGTGGTTTTAGTTGCCTTGACGCTTAAGCTATCACTTTATCATGTTGCATCAAAATACATCCTAAACCTTTGTGTGAAGCGTCACTGTAGATCACGAAATTTCCTTGATCATCTGGTAAGACTAGTACTAGTGCTGATACTAATCTTTTCTTTAATTCTTGGAAAATTTCCTCGCACTTCACCGTCCATTCAAATTTCTCATTCTTTCTGGTAAGTTTTGTTAGTGGAGTAGCTATACTTGCAAAATTTTGCATAAATCTTCTATAGTAACCTGCTAATCCCATAAACTTCTTACCTCTATTAGTGTCTTTGGTCTTTCTCAATTGATTATGGCTTCAATCTTTAACGGATCTACTTTCACTCCTTCATTACTCATAACATGCCCAAGAAATTTTACTTCTCGTAACCAAAACTTACACTTTGAAAACTTTGCGTATAATTTATGCTACCGCAGTATTTCCAAAACTATCCTTAAATATTCAAAATGCTCTAGTTCTGTCTTCGAGTAAACCAAAATATCATCTATGAATACGATCACAAATTTATCCAAATACCTTTTGAATATTCGATTCAACAGATCCATAAAAGCTGCCGGTGTGTTTCTCAGTCCGAAAGCCATTACCAAAAACTAATAGTGTCCATATCTGGTTCTAAAAGTTGTCTTTAGAATATCGTCTAATTTGATCTTCAGTTGATGGTATCCTGATCTTAAATCAATCTTAGAAAACCATATAGCATCTTTTTATTGGTCAAACAAGTCATCAATCCTTGGCAACTGGTACGTATTCTTAATGGTTAACTTACTCAGCTCTCGGTAATCGATACACAGTCGTATACTCCCATCTTTTTTCTTGACAAACAAAACCGGTACGCCCCATGGGGATACACTTGGTCTTATAAATCCTTTATCCAAAAGACTTGAAGCTGAACTACCAATTCCTTCATCTCAACTGGGGCCATCCGGTATGGAGCTTTGGAAACTGATTCTGTCCCTGGTGCCAATTAATAGCAAACTCAATTTCTCTGTCGGGAGGTAACCCTGGTAGATCATCTGGAAATACATCTGGAAATTCATTGACTATTGGAACAATTTCTTGGTTTATAATCTCTTTCTTAGTATCTATTACATTGGCTAAAAATTCTTCACAATTCTGGCGTAATAACTTCTTTTCTTGAGCTATCGATAATAATTTATTTTCTTATATTTCCTCTGAATACCACTTTCTTCTTTTGATCCATTGTTTGAAGCATCACCTTATTATACTTACAGTCAATCTGAGCATTATTTTCTGATAACCAATTCATCCCTAGAATAACATCAAATTCCTCCAACTTAAAAGGTATCAAGCTAACATGAAAATGATGTCCTCCTATCTCAATGTCACACCTCGGACATACTTGATCTACTGCAACTTGATTTTTATTAGCTAACTCTATCATTAGCTCTTTGTCTAACAGTTCTATTTCACAATGCAGTTTATCAACAAAATCCTTAGAAATAAATGACCTTGTAGCTCCAGAATCAATTGAAACTTTAGAATCTACGAATTTTACTAGAAGCGTACCTGCAACCACATCCTAACTCTGAACTGCATCCTTCATAGATATATTGAATATTCTGGCCTTGGGTTGAGCCGGTGGTCCTTCAATCCTTGGCACCCTTTGAGATGGAGCACCTACAATCCTGGGTGTGTTATTGGCCATTTCTGATGTAGGGCAACTTCTGGAGTGATGTCCTGGCTTTCCACATGTAAAAAAATTATTTCCTGGTCTCTGGCTTTGAATCAAACTTGGACACTAATTGGCAAAATGCCTTTCTTTCCACACTTAAAACACAGCACATTGGTTGGAAAGTTCCCAACATGCCTTCCACCCCAGTACCTGCAATAGGGTATGGGAGAAGGGTTGAACCTTTGTTGATTCTGGCTCCTGAACTGATTAGCTTGGTTCCCATTCCCAGTCGATGGTCTCCTGAATCCCAAATTTTTGTTTTGCTGAAACCCTGGCCTCTTATTAAAACGGCCCTGAAAATTACTCTGTTGTGGTCCTCCTCCTAAAGATTCAAATTTTCTTTTCCTTGCATCCCTTTATTTTTGAGATGTATCACTTCTACTTTCAATAACCATTATTTTCTGAACTACTGCCACATGAGAAGTCATTTCAAACATAGCCACTTTATCTTGAATCCAATATTTTAATCCCTGCTGAAATATTTTTGCCCTTTTCTCATCCGTGTCAACTTGATCTGGAATAAATCTTGCCAATTCTGTGAACTTTTCCTCATATTCCGCAACACTCAAATTATCTTGCATTAAACTCAGAAACTTAATATCCATTTGGTTCTTCATATGTCTCGGGAAATATTTTTCTATAAACAATTTTATAAATCTTTCACAGGTCACCACCTGATCTCTCTTCAATGTCTTCTTAGATTCCCACTAGTTTGCCTCCCCTTTTAGGAAATAGCTGGCAAACTTGGTTTTCTGCTCATCTCCTGCTCCAACCAAATCAAAAGTTTTTTCAATTTCCTTAAGCCATGCATTGGCTTCCACTGGATCAGCACTCCCCTTAAACTCGGGTGGATTAACAGCTTGAAAATTCTTAAAAGTCACTGTAGGTGGAGCTGCTAATTGTTGTTACTAGTGCTGCTATTGTTGCTGCGCAAGTTGCGTCACTTGTTGTTGCATCAATCCCAGCATTTGGACAACTGCTGGATCAGTATGACTTTCGGTACGATTCCCCTTGACTTATTACTCTTCTTGGGATCCATTTTCTGAAAATAAAATAGAAAATCTTTATACTCTGCTAAGCATGATATAAATATGTAGCAATTTATTAATATGACTAAAAAGAATTCATGCATAAAATCCTTTTATCTACTTTATAAATTTACCGACATTTTTAGTACCTGCTGCATACTTATTATATCTGCTCAAAATCTCAAAGAATAATAACTTAATAAAGAAAAGAAAAGAAATGGGTCACTACTATAAAGTGCTCAAATGAACAATGATCTGGATATAAATACAATCATCTGAACAATCATCTGAATTTAAACTGAAATATACCATCTTTTAATCTAGTGAATCGGGATAATATGGAAGAAAATTAATACTAAATAAGAAATAAAATAAATAAAATAAAGCTAATACAAAAAAATTGAAACTGATGTACAAACCAACATATATATATATATAAAAGATACTGGTACAACCAACTCAAAGTACTGACTCGGCTAATATGATACAAACTCAAAAACATACAACTCGATAATAAGAATGACAGAATAAAAGAATATACTATGCTACAAAAGATATCCCTACTCCGTCAAACTGACCCAGTTTCCGCTGACACTCTCCTCGCATCACACTGCATCATATATATAACATCACAAATTCAGGGTCAAGATTGGGTATCACTAAACAATCTTTACATAATATAAAATAACATATAAATGACCCCTCAATTTCGGATCGTTTACAAGTTATGGTATCAAACAAGAATCTAACCTCTAAAATCTACAACAAGTAAAATAAAAGTTTATTACCTCTACACTAACTCCCTTGTCTTATTCATTCTAATATCTCCATCTTCTTGCAGTTGAGATCGCTCTAATTTCTGCTGTCTATTAAAAGCTTTCACTTTTATCCTCATTTGATTCTGAAAGAAATAAGAATTCACAAAGCAAGAGTGAGCCAAAAATGCCCATCAAGTAATATAACTAATTTCCAGGTATCAATATAAAAAGAAATCTCCGGACACAATATTTAAATAATTTATAAATATTTTGATTTATTCGAAGTAGTTGAGCGAATAAAAAGTTGGCCTTTATTCGCCCTTAATCATAAATCAAAAGCAACGAGTAATTTATTGATTCATCTTTTTAAATCCAGTCTTTGTCCGGTTTTGTAATCATAGAACTTTTCAAGAAGGAATGTCGTTAATGGCGATCAATAATAAATTAGACTGGACACTAGCTCACACCTATATCCTGCTGATCGGTCAGGATACAGTGCAGATCTATACCTACCTGTATAGATCCATTCGGGTAACCATGCTCTATGACCCAATAACCAAGGGTCCGGTCCATTCCCGACCCATAGGGTCCGGTTATAATTATTGAGTGATCAAATAAATAAAATATGTGTATGGGTTTTGTCGGCCATGTATTGTTTAATTATTAGCTATGGGTGGTTAGTGGTTTACAAGGATTATTTGTATAATTGTTTGTTGAGCTGTTTTGTTTTGTTGTTACTTGTAAACGTGGTTTTAGGGTAGATTTATTTGCATAAATATTTGGAATATCTCTAAAATTGCTTTTATAGTTTCATAATTACAATTTGGGATTTTATAAAATTTAGAAATCAATATTTCATCAATTATTTAGCCCTGTACGATTTTCTGATTTCATTTATTTATAAAATCTGAATTTAATTCCGGGATTCGTTAATAATTATGAAACTCATATTTATTCAAGTTGGGAATATTCTGGAAATTTTAAAATTATTTTGGAGATTTTTGAGATTAATTTCACCCGCGCGTTGATTCATTTATTTGTTAAAAGCGGGTATAAACTTGCGTTTCAAAAGTTATTTTTAAATTATGAAATTTACGTTTTTATAAACAGCGGGATATTTGTAACATTATAAAACTATTTGGGTAATTTTCGGGTTATTTTACCCGCGCAATGGTTCGTTAAATCGCGAAATGAGGGTTAAAAATGTGGGTTTAGCGGGGGTATTTATTAATTTATTAACACGGTCAATTGCTGATGAAACAAACAGAGGGGTGGCAGTTACTGATTGGCTGGTTCTTTTTGCTGTGTTAAATCAGAACCCAGGGTCATACATTCAGTTGCATTCGAGCATGTGGGGGGGGGGGCTGAATCGATCCTGTACAGGGTCCATTTCTTCTTCCTTTCCCTTTCGATTACTTCCCTGTGGTTCTTCTTCTTTTCTAATCGATAAGTTGCGCCGCCTGTCTTTATAGTTCAGTCGCCGCCTCCCTCCAAATTCCGGTTGGGATGGTGGCGTATGTGGTGTATATACTAATATATATACATATTGGTTCAGGTATGGTTCAGTTCTGTGTGGTGGGACTTGACCCCTGTGTTTTTGCTGCGATTTATGCTTCTGGCTTGTGTTTTCCGGCCACCTGCGCGTGTATGCGCATGGTGGTGGTTTGGCATCTGCTGATACTTGCTGCATCTCTTGTTTTCTTTCTTTTCAGGGATTTTCGCCGTTGTTTTGTTACCACTGCGTGCTTGCACGCGCGTGGTGCTCTTTCGGGCTGCGTTTTTGGGCCTGTCACTTTGGGCCTTGTTATTGTTGGGCCTCTACTGAGGCTAATTTGTGCAGTTGGGTTGAATAGTATAAATTCTGATTTAATTCCTTTTATTGCAGGGATTATTTGAATAAATATTCGTAATATTAATTATTCGTGCAGGAATAGTCTTAAAATAATCGGTGGAATTTACGTTGGAAACCCGAAATTTATCGGGTACCAGTAAATTTTACCGCCGTCCGTGATGAATTTCGATGAGCGGACGGTGGACCGTGATGAATTAATTCTGGGTCCTAAATTATAAAACAAATAATTAGTTTATAAAATTATTTTTCGGTACGATAATTAGTTATTTTAAATCAAAGTCGGGCATATAATTTGGATTGTGATTGGTGGTTGTTGTTTAATTGCCTGATTGATTTGTTATTGTGACGTCGATTGTATTCGACGGGTAGTCCGATAAATGAAGGAGACGCTGCCCGATTTTCGGGAGCGTATCATGTGAAATATCGGAACTACCACTCGAATGTAAATAGTTATATAGTTATAAATAAATATTTTGTGTAATATAACTGACAACTTGTTTCCTAAAACGATGAGTATATGCGTTTTCTGAAAATAAATATTGAATCGAGTTTTGAGTATGTGAATCCTGAAGGTTACGTGTATTATAGTAATATATATTAGTACCAATCAGGTATTGATATCGTAGGGGTAGGATGTTAGCGAGGATATATCAAGCATACCTAGACGCCTAACATAGGGTATTTCGGCTCTGTAGGTTCTAGTCGAAGGACTCAAGAATTGATATCGAACTAAGATAACCTAGTGGTCAGTCGACAAGTGCAGCGAGGTCCCCAAGCGAAGAACCCTGAGAGTCTTGGATATTATCTGAGATAGATTGCTGCGAATCAGGGATATCTTCTAATGAGACATTCATTTTTCCATGAAAGCCCGAACGTCCGAGTCTATCAAAAATCAGTCAGTGATAGTCGTAAAGCTCTGCAAGGGAAGTTATATGTGTGCTGGTTAAATATACGATTTTGAAAATGAGATAGGTACAAGTTTTTTGAAAACTGGATAAAACGGTCAGATATGGGATACATTGGGGCCAGAGTAGGCCTATTGAGGTGGCGTAAGAGGCTAATTCAGTTGCGCACAATATAAAACTGATTACTCCAGCAGGTCAGAGACCTAGCTAGTCTCTGAGTTCCGAAACAGGTATATATGATGACAGTGAGAGCCGTCCAGTGTTGATAGCCTGATCAGCTGTCTTCACATATCCGTAAGTATCTGATTTAGCTTTGCGATTCTCGTAACGGAACAAGTAAGTTATATAGTGGATTTGGAAATGAAAATGGCATGCTAGAATTAAACTCTGGTATTTGTACACAGCACACTAATACGTTTGTTATGTTGAAAGCATGCTAGTTTTGAGTATCCAGTTTATGAATATTTTACATGTTTTGCAAGCGAGCTATAATCTCTGCTCCTATCACTGCTTTATTATAAACTGATTTACTTGTTATTCATATAGTGGTATTACGGAGCAATTGATTTCTCACCCTTGCAGAATGTTTTATATATGTATTGCAGATGCCTAGGAGATTCTTCCGCGGTAGTCAGGGAAGAGTTCCAGTTTCTTTTGCGTCAGGCTCCTCTGAGGCAGTTGTGTTGGACCAAAGAAGGTCTGTTGAGTTGCTGTATTAAGATAGTATTGTTCAGATAATCGTTATAGGTTAGTTTTATATTAAGTGTAACCTAATTCATACTTAAACCTGGAAAAGGTCTTGGTAAAGGGGTCGTAGTTATGTATTATTAATGATTTGGATTGAATTATGACTGTTATTTTTGTTGTTGGTGATGTCAACTCCTGACCCCGGGGTTGAGGCCGTAACATCGGTCCATCACTCGCCATCATCGTAACCATCCAGTCTGTAGAGTGTTTTGATATCAAATCATTTTGATTTCATAACATCCTGATTCGGGGTTCGCAAATAACCTCGAATAATAGGTATTTGCTCAAGGGATCAATCGATAATAAAGGAACAATAATGAAAGGTACGTGCATATTTAAGAGTAATAGCAGCAAAATATAAAGCACTTAACTATTCTGAACTTATAATAGGAAAGAAATACTTTCCTTTGGCATTTAGCAATAACACGGTCATCTTAGTCTGACGTCTCATGGTCTCACTATCTTTTTATTTAAATATTCTGCTCCTGTAATTGGTAGAAGATAGATAACCAACCCTATTCCATTTCACCCCTTACCCCACATCTGGTGCTGATCGTCTCGAGAGATCCGTATCGATAATTAAAAGATACAATTTTAATTGTCTACGATAATTACTCGATGACTGCGCGTTAAAAAAATCCTATCGTCTACCCATACGATAACTCCCATATAAAGAAAAGAGTCAAACACCAGACCCTTTAACCATGTAACCATGTACCCACGTAATTCATATAGCATATAAAACATAATCTATGTATCACATAATTTATATCACATATAGCTCAATTCATTAAGTGGTAGGTCTCGGTATTTTTAAAACTGAAATCGAGTCAAAAATATAATTTACCGAACAATAACGACTCAGAACGACTCGCAAAACAAACGACCTTTCAAAACAAAGGAATTTGGGTCTCGAAAGTATTTTTAATGGAAGCAGAATATTTTTCTGAATCTATACGCGTGCGTTTTGTATTAAACGGATGAACGGTTTATTTATTACGAATAAAATAAGAGTAAATTAATTAATAATAATATTAATTGATTTTAAATACCAAAATGTATTTTAAAACTCAAAATAACTCTTATTATCAATTCTGCTCTTACGATTTCATAATCCAACTCGTAATTATACATATTATTAATACACGTACAGCTAGGGTCCACGTACATGAAACTCAGTTCAGTATCTATATATTTCGGAAAATACTTATACTCGTCATTTTGAAAAATATAGTAATCGATTATTTACAAAATATCTTATCACGACACGTAATTAGTTTCGTATAATAGAATTATATATTCTCGTTCGACGTTTCCGCTAACTACAGGCTATGTTCCCGTATTTTCGGAATTAATTTCCTGGAAATCGGGCAACATTTTCTCTGTTTATCGGTCTATCCGTCGAAACATAATCGACGTCACACAATCCAAAAATCACAGTTCTGCAACCCGAATCTCAATACGACTTTTAAAACTAATTAATTATATTCGTTCTGAAGACTAATTTTATGAACTAATTTATTTGTTTTATAAATTTAGAACTCAGAATAATTCATCACGGTCCACTGTTAGCTCATCGAAATTCGCTAACGGCGGTAAAACCCGGAGGTACCCGTATCGGGTTTTCCAGTCACGAGTTTCACCGATTGAAATTTTGGAATAATCCAAAAAATTAAAATTAAAATTCGAGAAATCACGGAATATTTCATTCGAATTTTTCACCAAAATCAAATTAGAAATTCAGACAACAACTCTCGGAAATTAGAAATTAGAAATTCGGACAACAACTCTCGGACAACGCGCTGCTACCGGAGCCGCCACACCTCTCAGAAATCCGGGAGGCGGCAACCAACACAGACAACACACACACCAAAGAAATACACAGACACAAGCACGAACACACACACGCAAGTATGAACACACACACAAATATAGAATCATATATCTATATCTATATATATATATATATATATATATTAGTTTGAACAGAGATGAGGCAAAAGGACTTGCTGGAAAAACCCGAGAACCAGGCGGCCGGAACCAACAGGGAAACAGGGAAACAAAACGGGGAAGAAGGAAGAAAGAGGGAGAAAGAGATGAAACTGAAGATATAGAGTAGATGGATTGAGAGATGAGGGAGAGAAGACGGAGATAAATAGATGCAAGAGAGAGATTAGAGATCGAGGAGAGCGAAACAATTGAGCTGGAGAGAAAAAGATAAAGCCCATTATAATTATCTGCTCCTGACTCGATATTACTGAATCTGTAAAACCTAGAAATTTACCGATTTAACGAGTATTTTACGGGTTAAAATACCCCGAAAAATTACCAGGATAGTTTTAAAATTCTGGGAATAATTAAAAACTAATGAAATAAAGCTTTCAAAATTTTTAAATCATTTTTGGAACGCGCATCAAACCCGCATTTTATAATTTAACAAACAAACGTGCAGTTAAATAAAAGTCAGAAAATTTCTGAAATAATTTTAAAGTTATCAAAATATTAAAAACATAAGAAAATGTGGGTTTCGTAATTTTTCAAGCATTCCGAATTTTAATATTGAATTTACACTTTAATACAATCAGAAAATCATTTAGGGATAAATAATTGATGAAATATTGTTTTCTGAATTTTATAAATCCTTAAAAATAATTACTAAAATTATAAAGCAATAAATATAATTTTATAGATAATCTCAATATTTATAAAAATAAGTTCTCCATACAATCACTTTTAAAAGTGAAGATAAACCGATACAAATTAACAATTGATCACACAATAATCCTCGCACACCACCAAGTCACACCCAGCTAATAATAAATACAACATTCTGTTGACAGAATCATGATATAGTTTATTTATTTAATAATTTCAGAATTACACTTATATATCGGATCCGAATTTAGATTATTTAGCAGCTAAGTAACTTTTAATGATTCAATTTGATACCAGATTTGGATAATTATCAAAACAAAATTTCTTATAAAACACTCTATGAGAAAATAATGTAATATATCCCGTCTCTCGCAAATACGGGTTTTATTAATCTACCGAAATGACTATCGTATCAAAAAATTTACGCTTGGACTCGTACGGGTCAAACCGTACACCGGGTCAAAAAAGTCAAAACACGGAAAATATTCAGAATAATCAGATTGGGTTAGGAAGGAGATTTTCGAAGAGTTTCGGGTTGTAAAATCGCAAAAAAGGTTGAAGTTGGACGATTCCCAACTTTATAAAATAATTTTATAATTACTGAGAAAATTATTATTAATCCATAAATCTCTATAAAATCATATATCTGATAGGGATAAATAAATTATGATTGTATAATTAAATACTGCATTAATTGTACAAGCTATGGGCTGCTAGGCCCAATAAAAAGATATATGAAACTCAGACCAGAAAGGTTAAGCCTGATAGACCAGATCAGGCCTGATGGAATAAAAAAGGCCCAAAAGCCCTAATTATTAATTAATTTCGTAATTAATTAATAAGGGAAAAATCAGCTATTGAGAAGAGTCCCGATAAGGATATAAATCCTTATAGATTAGCCTCAAGGGGACCTAAAAGGATAAGGAATCAGCTTCCTACTTCCTAGGACTCCTAAGTCTATCCTAATTCAGAGGCTTGTCCACCAAGTCTCCTATACCAAGTCCAATTCAAGGACTCCCACATCTATATAAGGGGCCTCACCCCACAAATCAGAACTACGTTTTTTGGCTTGATTCTCTAATTCACAGAGATACGTAGGCATCTCGTAAAGGCAGATTGAGTCACGAAACACGAGAGCAGCCATTAAAGGCCTTGAGCTCCCGAATCTTAGTATTAAATACAGCAAGTAATAACCTTGATTTCTTATCCATAACATTTGGCGCCGTCTGTGGGAAGCAATAACAACCATGGCGAGAACACGGAGAACAATTGGAGCTCTAGAGAAAGGAACACCATCAGAGACAACCCAGGTGATTTCATCAACCGTGGAGGTTCCTCCCCATTCAACTTATGCATCTACTCAGGGGGAAGCCCAGACAGGGGCAACTCAACCTCAGCCACAAGGGACAACTCCCCCGACTATTCAAGGTACGAATCCTCAAGTTCAGCAAGTACATATACCTGTGAATTCTCGACCCGTCGGGTATGAATATTCAACTGTTGTTACTACTAACCCCCCTTATGGGATGCCCCTTCACCCTGAGGTTGGAGGAAGCGGATATGCTGAGCGAAGCGAAGCACGAGGGCGGTCGCCCCCCTATATACGAGGTTTGGATCCTATCCCTGAGGATCGGGAATTTTCTGGTCCATACACTGAGAGAGACTCCGAATCTTCGGATGATGAAGTGGCCCTGAGAAGGAGGCGCCCTGGAAAAGAGCTAATAGCCGATGGAAGGCAACGCCCCCAAAGCACCCCAGGGGCGAATCCCCAAGAAGTGCAGGAAAAGATCAGGGCTCATGAGGCTGAAATCCAAAGGCTGAGGCGTGATTTGGAGGCTCACCAAGCCACCAGACCCCACATACCTCCTAGGGGGAGAAATCCTCCTCCTATCATAGACCTGGATGGTCCGGTAAGAAGAAGGGCTGCTGTCCCAAGAACTGATCCGAGCAATCTCCTTCCCCTTGGAGATCCTGATGATCCAACTCCACCCTTCACAGAAGAGATAATGAATGCCCATGTCTCAAGGAAATTCAAGATGCCCACTATCAAAGCCTATGATGGCACGGGAGACCCCGCTAATCATGTTAGGACATTCTCTAATGCACTGCTGCTGCAACCCGTGAATGATGCTATAAAATGTCGGGCCTTCCCTCAAACCCTGTCGGGTATGGCTCAAAGATGGTACAGTCGCCTACCCCCAAATTCTATTGGATCATTCAGAGAACTAAGTCAGGCTTTTATTAAGCAATTCATCAGTGGAAGAGTCCATGAGAAAAGTTCAGCATCTCTTATGAGTCTTGTGCAAGGAGCTAAGGAATCCTTAAGAGATTACCTGAATCGTTTTACAAAGGAGGCTTTAAAAGTCCCAGATCTTGATGATAAGGTAGCCATGATAGCATTGCAACAAGGAACTAGGGATGAGTTTTTTAAGATGTCTTTGGCCAAACGACCCCCTGAGAGCATGTTGCAGCTCCAAGAGAGGGCAGGGAAGTATATCAAGGTTGAAGAAAGTATGAGGAAGACCGTAGTAAGTAATGAGCCCACTGGAGGCAAGAAACGAAAAACTGATTTGGAATATATCGCTAAGGACAAATATCCTAGAACCGAACAAAACCCTGATTCAACCCCCAAGAAGGGAGGACCTGGGCAAAAGTTCACTGAATACGCTAAGCTGAATGCTCCCAGAAGTCAGATTTTGATGGAGATTGAGAAAGACAGAGATATTCGCTGGCCTAAGCCCTTGAAGGCTGATCCCGCCAAGCTAGATAGGGGCAAGTATTGCAGGTTTCACAAAGATGTTGGCCATGACACCGATGAGTGTAGGCAATTGAAAGATGAAATTGAGTTTTTGATTCGAAAAGGAAGATTGAATAAGTATACTGGAGATGGAGGGGACAGAAATAATAATGGAAGGAAGAACTTTGAAGATCGTAGGAGGGACCAAGATGATCAGGGGCGGAATCCCCAACCTAGAGGACCAGTTATAAACACCATTTATGGAGGGCCGAGACCTCAAGGGCCTGTGATAAACACGATCTTTGGAGGTCCAACTGCTGCTGGATTGTCCAAAAATTCCAGAAAGGCATATACTAGAGAGGTTATGCATATTGTTGGAGAAGCCCCGAAGAGGGCCAGGACAGAAGTAACATTGGCTTTTGATGATTCCGACCTAGAGGGTGTGAAGTTTCCCCATGACGACCCGCTGGTCATAACACCAATAATAGGAAATAGCCCGGTTAAGAGGGTCCTTGCGGATAATGGTGCTTCTGTGGATATCTTGCTCCACGACACCTTTCTAAGGATGGGGTATAACGACTCCCAGTTAACACCAACCGACATGCCGATATATGGATTTGCTGGAGTAGAATGTCCTGTGGAAGGGATAATCAAGTTGCCAACCACCATAGGTACGGAGCCAAGGCAAGCAACGCAGATGCTGGATTTCATAGTGGTAAAGGCTAGTTCAACTTATAATGCTATCATGGGGAGAACAGGGATACATGCCTTCAAGGCAGTCCCCTCTTCCTACCATTCAGTCATGAAGTTTCCCACCCGAAACGGGATTGGAGAAGAGAGAGGAGATCAAAAAATGGCTAGAAGCTGTTATGTGGCCTCTTTGAGGGCAGACGGAGTCGGGGGGCAGGTTCTTCCTATTGAAGATATGGATGTTCGAGAAAATGATGAGAATAGAAGAAGGCCAGCAAAAGAATTGGTTTCGGTTCCTTTAGATCCCAAGAATCCTGAGAGGATGACTTTCATTGGAGCCACATTAGAGGAGCCCCTTAGAGGGAAGTTAGTGAAATTTTTGCAAGAAAATAGTGATGTGTTTGCATGGTCAGCAGCTGATATGCCAGGCATAGACCCGGAGTTAATTACTCACAAGATAAATGTGGATCCAAGTCGGAAGACAGTGAAACAAAAGAAAAGAAATTTTGCCCCGGAAAGACAAGAGGCTATAAAACAGGAAGTGGAAAAGCTCTTAGAGGCTGGTTTCATTGAGGAGATTCAATTTCCGGAGTGGTTAGCAAACCCTGTAATGGTGAAGAAGGCTAATGGAAAGTGGAGGATGTTTATAGACTTCACCGATCTGAATGATGCATGCCCCAAAGACTGTTTTCCGCTGCCTAGAATTGATACTTTGATTGATGCCACCGCTGGACATGAGATGCTGAGTTTCATGGATGGGTTTAGCGGATACAACCAGATCAAAATGCATAAGGATGACATTCCAAAGGTATCATTTATCACTGACTTTGGTGTTTATTATTATCTTGTTATGGCGTTTGGTCTCAAGAATGCAGGAGCCACCTATCAAAGGTTGGTGAATAAAATTTTTAAGGATCTTATTGGGAAGACTATGGAAGTCTATGTTGATGACATGCTAGTCAAGAGTCTAGTAAAGACTGATCATATAACCCATTTGAGGGAAGCTTTTGAGGTCCTGAGGTACCACAAGATGATGTTGAATCCCACGAAGTGTGCTTTCGGAGTAGGATCAGGAAAATTCTTGGGATTGATGGTCTCAAAGAGGGGAATTGAGGCTAACCCCGATAAAATAAAGGCAATCCTGGACATGGAACCCCCAAAAACTGTCAAGGATGTTCAGAAACTCACAGGAAGGGTTGCTGCGCTAGGACGATTCATCTCCAAGTCAGGAGACAAGTGCTTGTCATTCTTCAAGTCATTAAAGAACATTAAAGACTTTGTATGGAGTGAGGAAAATCAGAAGGCATTTGAAGAGTTAAAGAAGTATATGGGCCAGGCCCCGTTGTTGGCCAAGCCAGTTCTGAGTGAAGTTTTATTCTTGTACTTGGCTGTTTCAGAAAGCGCCTTGAGCGCGGTGTTGGTTAAGGAGGAACTAAAAGTCCAGAAACCCGTATACTATGTCAGCAAAATTTTGCATGGTGCTGAGTTGAATTATTCAGCCATTGAGAAATTCGCTTTAGCCTTGGTAATGGCTTCAAGAAAGCTGCGTCCTTATTTTCAAGCTCACCAAATTGAAGTGCTAACAAATCAGCCACTGAAAAATATCATTCACAGTCCCAAGGCAAGTGGGAGACTGATTAAGTGGGCAATAGAGTTGGGAGAGTTCGATCTCAAGTATAAGCCACGTACGGCCATAAAAGCCCAGGCACTAGCTGACTTCGTGGTGGAATGTACCATACCCAACCAAGAAGTCGGGGGGCAGGAAGATACCATACCTCAAGACAAGGGAGTCGACAATGGGGACAAGGAGAAAGAATATTGGGTTCTCTATTTTGATGGAGCATCAAAAACAAATTCCAGTGGAGCAGGGTTGGTTTTGCAAAGCCCTGATGGATTCTTAATTGAGTATGCCATGAAGCTAGACTTCCCAACCACAAACAATGAGGCAGAGTATGAAGCCCTGATTGCTGGCCTTGGTCTAGCTGGGACACTTAGAGTCAAAAACTTAAAGGTCCGTGGAGACTCGAAGCTGATCATATCCCAGGTAAAGGGAGAATTTGAGGCAAGAGATGATACGATGGCTAAGTATGTTCGCCTAGTAAGGGCTGTGATGACCCAATTTAATGAATGCCATGTTGAACACATTCCAAGGGAAGAAAATGCTAAAGCAGATGCGCTATCAAAGTTTGCTTCATCTGAGATTGAAGAAAGTTCAGGGAGTGTGTACTTCCGTGTTTTGAAGACACGAAGCATAGATGTTAAGCTTGTGGCTCCCGTAGGCTTGGGGACGTCATGGATTGATCCCATCAAGGCTCACATTCAGACCGGTTGGTTGCCAAATGATGCAACTGAAGCACGGAAGTTAACTGTTCGGGCACTAAGGTACTCTTTGATAGATGGGATTCTTTACAAAAGATCTTTCGTGGTTCCCTACTTGAGGTGTCTCAGGCCCGATGAGGCACGCTTGGCTCTTGAAGAAGTGCATGAAGGTATTTGTGGACAACACTTGGGGGGCAGGGCCTTGGCTCATAAGATAACCCGTTTAGGCTTCTATTGGCCAGAAATGATGGCTGATGCCAAAGAATATGTAAAGAAGTGTGATCGCTGTCAGAAACATGCACCAGTGGCCAGACAACCCCCCGAGATGCTGACCTCTATCAACTCACCTATTCCCTTTGCTATGTGGGGGATGGATATTCTAGGGCCTTTTCCTATGGCCACAGCACAAAGGAAGTTTCTGATTGTAGCCATTGATTATTTTACTAAGTGGATTGAAGCCAAGCCCTTGGCCAAAATCACAACTAAACAGGTTGCACAATTCCTGTGGGAAAACATTATGTGCCGATATGGAATTCCCCGTATCCTCGTCACTGACAATGGAACACAATTCAACAACGAGGAATTCAAGAAGTATTGCGAAGGAAATGAAATTGAGTTACGGTTCACCTCTGTGGCTCACCCGCAAGCCAATGGGCAAGCGGAGGTAGCAAATCGGATAATCCTGGATGGACTAAAGAAGAGAATCGAAAAGTCAAGAAATAATTGGGTGGATGAGATACTTCCCATATTATGGGCCTATAGGACTACCTGTAGAGTCACGACAAATGCAACTCCTTTCATGTTGGCATATGGGGCAGAAGCAGTAGTTCCCGTGGAGATATCACATTCCTCTCCAAGAATTCAGGCTTTTGATGAAAAAGAAAATGAGGAAGGGCAGAAGTTAGCCCTGGATTTAATCGATGAAGTGCGAGATAAAGCACACGCAAAGATAGTAGAATATCAGAAAAAGGCTTCATTCTACTACAACCTAAGGGTTAAAGAGAGGTTTTTCAAACAAGGTGACCTAGTCTTGAGAAAAATAGAGGCTTCTGGTGTCGGACAGAAAGGAAAGCTTGCCCTAAATTGGGAAGGGCCGTATAGAGTCAAGAGCGTTCAGGGTAGAGGAACCTACAAGCTGGAGACTATGGATGGTTTTGAAGTCCCGAGAACCTGGCACGCACAAAACCTGAAGGTTTACTACGTGTAAGATGGTCGAAGTACGATTCTCACTTGTCATTATGACAAGTAGGTTTAAAAGCACCTTGAAGCTTTGTTTGCATAGTATTTTTCTTTTTTAGCTATTATAGATCAGGGTCGAACCCATATTATGTAAGGTTTTGGAAAACCAGACTTGAAATTGAAGAGTTCGAAATTATTTCAACCTATGGATGTTTGAGTTGTGATAATACTTGTGTGGCCCATTAAGCCAAGTTTGAATATTAAAGTATCGGAAAAATGAAGGAGAGAATGCAAATAAGGAAAGTAGCATAGCCCCGCAGGGTAATAAGTTTTAATACAAACAAAAGTCCAGACATAAATTAAGGATAAAATTACAAAATAGAAAAACTACTCCTCCATGCGGGAGCCTTCATTCTCTTTCTCCTTATCAGCGCCTTCAGCGTCCTTCGCAGGAGAAGCGGGAGGAGAAGCAGTGTTAGGATCCAAGATGCGATCATGTGGCTGAGGAGAGTCGAAGAGGGCGTCTATGCTGTCCTCTGACTCAGCCTGCTCAGGACTTATAAAGTCCTTAGGGTCGACTAAGCCCGGGTACTTCTCAGAAACAGCCTTCACGGCCGCAGCCCATCCCTGAGTGAACTGTAGGGAGTAAAGACCCTCATCATGAATCTCCATGAGATTCTTAAACTTGTCAGAATCCATGTAGTCATCAATGAGCTTATCCTTATCGCTCCTAAGTTTCACCAGCTCGGAATGAGCCTTAGCCAGCTCCTCTTTCTTCGTGTCTAGCTTCTTCTCTAGGACCTTGGCTCTCTCCTCCCACTTCTTCATCTCCTTTTCAAAAACATCAGAGTTACCCTTCCAAGATCTAGCCTGATGTAGGGCCGCCTGGAAATAGGTATTACTCTGCAAAGAAATATGTATGAGTTGGCGCAAATTTATTGGGATACAAGAAAAGTTGAAATTCACAAAAGGAAGAGAAGAAAAAAGAAAATTACCGCAGCTTGGGCTTGAGAGCCCAGAAGCTCAATAGTCTCGACATCACTCCCCGTAACAATGTCAGTGAAATCATGGGGAGTGATGGAATGGTACGACCAATCCTTGGCATGTTTGGTGGATCCAACCACCGTATCGCTCCTCCTGAAGCCCCAGTTAGGCCTGAAGGAATGTGCCTTAAGTGGAGGATCCACATCGTCCCCCAGCTCGACCACCGGGACGTGGGGCTTAAGGAAAGTAGGACCGTCAGGTTTGCTCCTGGGATCCCTGTTTAACTTGGCCCTCTTCTGGCGGCCAGATTCCCCCTCCTTGGGCCTATTGATATTATTAATAGCCTCACAAGCTGAAAGGAAAAGCAGAAGGAATATTAAAATCCAGAAAAAAGAAAAAGTACGGTTAAAGAGAAGGAAAAATAATTTCGCAGGTATAAGTTTACCCTTATCACTGGCCTGGGAGAGACCAACTTTCTTCAAGGAAAACTCCTCTAAAAGGGTCCAGGTGTCTGTTTTCCCATCGTCTGAAATTAAGGCTTGGTAGGCCACCTCCTCCTCATCAGTTAATCTGATGCTACCAGGACTACCATCTGATACTTTGCAAAATGGCCTACGGAAGAGTGTGGCCCAATCACCCCCAGCCCAGGTCAGCCTAACAAACTCATCCCTCCATTTAGGGTTGTTCTCGACTATAGAGTTACTATCAAAGATATGGGGAATTTTGGGCCGTTGGCGAATTAAAACCCAGCCCGGCTGACTCATGGAACTATTATAGAATTGGAAAACTTTCCTAAAGACTGCTACGGAAAGAGGAAAGCTATTCCTGAGACAAAGGACCATAAAATAGATAATGTTCCTCCAGGCGTTAGGAGGGAGTTGACAAGGGTTGATTCGTACATCGGCTAGTAAACGAGGAATAAATTCGTGAAATGGGAACCTAAGACCTGCGGTCAGGGCTCCTCGATAAATGAACAGGGTATCCCCCTCCCAATTACAAGTCCTATCCCCAGGGGCGGCTAGAGTGATCCTAAGGTGGGGTGGAAGTCTGTACAGGGTATTCATAGACTCTATCCTACCATCTAACTCATGAAAAGTGTTACCATGATTATACGAATCTAACTCAGACAGAGAAGGATATTCATCACCTCTCGAGTTAATCATATCAATGAGGGAAGTATATGGAGATTGAATTTGGATGTTTGTACCTCTCTTAGAGACATTCATCTTCTGCAAACGAGCTAGGTCACGGTCCGCCATTAATATGCTTCGGTTGAAGGCTTGAAACCCAGAAATACTTGAGAATGGAGGAGCTGCGGTGGCTTTGGTCGCCGGAAATCGCCTTCAAAAGGGAGAACTTTAGAGAAAAATGTGAGATGAAATGAGAAGTGGGAAGTGAAGTGAGGATTCTCACCCCACAGTACACTTATATAGGCGAAAAGCTCGGAATACGAGGCGTTTTTAGGCCCATTTAGCCAGGCCCAACCTAAAGGCCCATCTACAAGAAGTATCAGGAACAATCTAGAAGCTCCTGTGGAATTTAAAAAGTCAAAAATCGACCAGAACCTTAATATGGTTCGATCAGAGTCCTGATCGATGCAAAAGAGAGTCCTGATCGATATCTTATTCGAACAGGAGGGAAGAAATCCCCTAAGATCGATCAGAGTCCTGATCGACAGAGAAGAGAGTCCTGATCGATATCTTATTCGAACAGGAGGGAAGAAATCTCCTAAGATCGATCAAAGTCCTGATCGACAGAGAAGAGCGTCCTGATTGATATGCTATTCGAACAGGAGGGAAGAAATCCCCTAAGATCGATCAGAGTCCTGATCGACACAGAAGAGAGTCTTGATCGATATCTTATTCGAACAGGAGGGAAGAAATCCCCTAAGATCGATCAGAGTCCTGATCGACGGAGAACAGAGTCCTGATCGATATTCCATTCGATCAGAATGGTCGAGAGCCATTTAATTCGTTCAGAGTCCTGATCGAAATCGATCAGGAATCCTGGTCGATTAAGCCCGTGTAGCAATCGACTAGGGTGTCACTTTGAAGGCCAATTCGGTCAGAATCCTGATCGAAATCGATCAGGAATCCTGTCGACCAGAGTGTAAGATCCTGAGCTAATTCGATCAGGATCCTGATCGATTTTGGCTGCATCCTGATCGATTTTGTCTGCATCCTGATCGATTTCGAATGCATTCTGATCGATTTTAAGCCAGAAAATTAAGGATAAGTCCCGGGAAATTAGGGAAAAATCCAGAAAATTAAGGATAAGTCCCGGGAAATTAGGGAAAAATCCAGAAAATTAAGGATAAGTCCCGGGAAATTAGGGAAAAATCCAGAAAATTAAGGATAAGTCCCGGGAAATTAGGGAAAAATCCAGAAAATTAAGGATAAGACCCGGGAAATAAGGAAAAAATCCAGAAAATTAGGGAAAAATCCCAGAAAATAAGGGAAAAATCCCAGAAAATTAGGGAAAAATCCAGAAAATAAGGAAAAAATCCCGGAAATAAGGGAAAAATTCCTGGAAATTAAGATAATTCCTGAATAAAAGGAAAAATTCATTGTAAATGTGTAGGTCGCTCCACACTTTACGGAAAAACGAAACCCTGTAAGGGAACAAATAGACTTAACTTCTGCGAAACCTAATCAATGTTTCCCAAAAGTTGGGGGGCAAATGATAGGGATAAATAAATTATGATTGTATAATTAAATACTGCATTAATTGTACAAGCTATGGGCTGCTAGGCCCAATAAAAAGATATATGAAACTCAGACCAGAAAGGTTAAGCCTGATGGACCAGATCAGGCCTGATGGAATAAAAAAGGCCCAAAAGCCCTAATTATTAATTAATTTCGTAATTAATTAATAAGGGAAAAATCAGCTATTGAGAAGAGTCCCGATAAGGATATAAATCCTTATAGATTAGCCTCAAGGGGACCTAAAAGGATAAGGAATCAGCTTCCTACTTCCTAGGACTCCTAAGTCTATCCTAATTCAGAGGCTTGTCCACCAAGTCTCCTATACCAAGTCCAATTCAAGGACTCCCACATCTATATAAGGGGCCTCACCACACAAATCAGAACTACGTTTTTTGGCTTGATTCTCTAATTCACAGAGATACGTAGGCATCTCGTAAAGGCAGATTGAGTCACGAAACACGAGAGCAGCCATTAAAGGCCTTGAGCTCCCGAATCTTAGTATTAAATACAGCAAGTAATAACCTTGATTTCTTATCCATAACAATATCAAACTAAAAATTACCAGAAAAATATTAAAATTATATATATTTTATTCTAGATAATTAAAAATTCAAATACCCTTATTTTATCATATATAAATGCACAAACATCACTTCCAATTATCAAATAATTCTTCAAAAAATCACATAAAATCACTTAACAGTTATTTATTGATAAAACAATTACAAGATATTTTCCAGATATTATATCCTTATTTTTATTGCCTTATAATTTTAGTAATTATTTTTAGGGATTTATAAAATTCAGAAAACAATATTTCATCAATTATTTATCCCTAAATGATTTTCTGATTGTATTAAAGTGTAAATTCAATATTAAATTTCGGAATGTTTCAAAAATTACGAAACCCGCATTTTCTTATGTTTTAAATATTTTGAGAATTTTCTGGATTTTATTTAAACGCACGTTTGTTCGTTAAATTGTAAAATGCGGGTTTGATGCGCGTTCCAAAAATGATTTAAAATTTTTGAAAACTTTATTTTATTAGCTTTTAATTATTCCTAGAATTTTAAAAATATCTAGATAATTTTTCGAGATATTTTAACCAGTAAAATACTCGTTAAATCGTTAAATTTCTGGGTTTTACAGATTAAATAATATCGGGTCAGGAGCTTATAATTGGCTATATCTTTTTCTCTCCAGCTCAATTGTTTCTCTCTCCTCGATCACTAATCTCTTCTCGCTCATTCTCCTATCTCTCTCCTGCATCTCTCTCTCCCGTCTTCTCTCCCTCATCTCTCAATCCCTCTACGCTCTCTCTTCTGTTTCATCTCTTTCTCCCTCTTTCTTCATTTTACCCATTTTCTTTCCCCGTTTCCCTCTTGGTCCCGACCGCCTGGTTCTCGGGTTTTTTCCGGCAAGTCCTTTCGCCTCATCTCTGTTCAAACTAGTATATATATATGATTGTATATTTGTGTGTGTGTTCGTACTTGTGTGTGTGTGTGTGTTCGTGCTTGTGTCTGTGGATTTCTGTGATGTGTAACCTGTGTTGGTTTCTGCCTCCCGGATTTCCGAGAGGTGTGGCGGCTCTAGTAGCAGCGGGTAGGCGTGTGAGTTTTGCTGGTTGTGATTCGTGTTGCTGTTGTCCGAATTTTTAATTTGATTTCGATGAAAAATTTGAATAAAATATTATTTGATTTCTCGAATTTTAATTTTAATTTTTTGGATTATTACGAAATTTCAATTGGTGAAACTCGTGACTAAAAAACCCGATACGGGTACATCCGGGTTTTATCTCCGTCACTGATGAATTTCTATGAGCTAACGGTGGACCGTAATGAATTATTCTGAGTCCTAAATTTATAAAACAAATAAATTAGTTTTAGAAGTCTTATTAAGATTCGGGTTGCAGAACTGTGATTTTTGGATTGTGTGACGTCGATTATATTTCTACGAGTTGACCGATAAAACGCTGCCCAATTTCCGGGAAATTAATTCCGAAAATATGGGAACATAGACTGTAATTATCGGAAACGTCGAACGAGAATATATAATTCTATTATACGAAACCTAATTATGTGTCGTGATAAGATATTTTGTAAATAATCGATTACCCTATCTTTCAAAACGACGAGTATAAGTATTTTCTGAAAATGTAGATACCGAACTGAGTTTCATGTACGTGGACCCTAGTTGTACGTGTATTATAATAATATGTATAATTATGAGTTGGATTATGAAATCGTAAGAGCAGAATTGACAATAAGAGTTATTTTGAGTTTTAAAATATATTTTGGTATTTAAAATCAATTAATATTATTATTAATTGATTTACTCTTATTTTATTCATAATAAATAAATAGTTCATTTGTTTAATATAAAATAAATGTGTATAGATTTAGAAAAATATTCTGCTTTCATTAAAAATACTTTCGAGACCCAAATTCTTTTGTTTGAAAGGTCATTTGTTTTGTGAGTCATTCTCAGTCGTTATTGTTCGGTAAATTATATTCTCGACTCGATTTCAGTTTTAAAAATGACAAGACCTACCACTTGACGAACTGAGCTATGTGTGATATAAATTATATGATACATGGATTATGTGTTTATATGCTATATGAATGACGTGGGTACGTGGTTCAAGCGTCTGGTGTTTGACTGTTTTCTTTATGTGGGTAC
The DNA here is from genome assembly GCF_009905375.1 of Apium graveolens. Classification (NCBI taxonomy): domain Eukaryota; kingdom Viridiplantae; phylum Streptophyta; class Magnoliopsida; order Apiales; family Apiaceae; genus Apium; species Apium graveolens. Next base: position 33,631,768 of record NC_133647.1, read on the forward strand.
ATGGATTTGTGATATACTGCAAATATTTTTTTCCTATTATAAGTTCAGAATAGTTAACTGTTTTATATTTTGCTGCAATTACTCTTAATTATGCACATACCCTTCATTATTGTTCCTTTATTATCGATTGATCTCTTGAGCAAATACCTATAATTCCGAGTTATTTGCGAACCCTGAATCATGATGTTTTAAAATCAAAGTGATTTGATATTTAAATACTCTACGGACTGGATGGTTACGATGAGGGCCAGTGATGGACTGGACCCTATGGGTCGGGAATGGACCGGACCCTTGGTTATTGGGCCATAGAGCCTGGGTACCCGAATGGATCTATTATAGCATCCTCCAAACCCGGGGTATAAGTCTGGGGGTTACTAGCTAATTATCAAACCTGTACAATCTTGTATAACAGTTAAACATATATATCTATAACCCCTTTTAATACTAACCAGGATCTTTTTAGGTTAAAGTATGAAAACAAGAACCACATTCTAATTTTATTAGAAGCCAAATTTAAATTCTCACAAAACTCTCTTTATTACAAACCATTGTCTAACAAATTTTTAAACTACATTCATCTTTATTCAACACACACATCAACTAACCACACTACACCTGCTCAGGTAACTAAAAGCTTTCCTCCTGAATTGGGATCAACACTTTTGGTATTAGAGGATCCCGCTACTTGACCCGTTTCTTTACCACGCGAGTCTTGATAGGTTTCATTTTCCTTCTTAAATAAAAACAATAAGGTGAATAACAACAAAAAGGGGGAGAACTATGAGTTGCTCAACAAGTCCGTAATATATAAGCAGTGTCATAATAAACTAGATAAACCGGTAATTTGGTTACATCTGCAAAGATATAACCTCGTAAGACAAGGACAAAGGCCATGATTGGTGAGTATCAATAAACTAAACTGGACACAAGTTCGCACCTATATCCTGCTGATCAGCCAGGATACAGTGCAGATCCATACCTCAATATATAGATCCATTCGGGTACCCAGGTTCTACGGCCCAACACAAGGATTCGGTAAATTCCCTGTCCATAGGATCAAGTGTATACCTGATCCTAATCGTCACCATCCAGTCCATAGAGGAGCAACCGAAATAATCGGTATGATTTGATGTATCCTCTAATCGAAATATATCAGGATATATGTATATATATAGACTATTGGAATATGAATAGAGGATTTAACGAACTAGGAGAAATCAGGAATCGAAATGAAATATGAACAAAGAAATAATAATTATGTATCAGTTTTTGTGAACAGGAGTTATCAATGTGTAACTACGATAATAATCTGAAAGTAATTTACTATTCTAAAATTAGAATAGGGGAAAAACTTGCCTTTCACGTGATTTACTCCAAGTGTATCACCTTCCTCTATCACCGGCTCGATCTGCCTTGTTGGCTTTGTTTCTATCAAAGAAATAGGCTTATTTAGTCATCTCGCATTTCAATCGCGTCTCAAACCGACTTCACATAGCCGCTATCATCTACCCGTACGCGTATTATTGACTCGTATAATAATTAATAACAATTAGGACTCAATTAACCACATAATTCACATAGCACATAAGTCACATAGACATTCTAGGTTTAAAATAATTTTTAGAATCAAATTCGACTCGCTATTCGCTTTACTGAACAATATCTGGCTCGTTTCCTATTTTTCGGGATTTATTGGACTCGTCTCCATACGTAATAAGGCTTATAAGTAGATAAATATCAAAATTCGCCTCGATTCTAAAAGAAATTAAGATTTAAAACTATTTTTAATGAAACAAATCATTTTTCTGAGTCGAAGGGCTTCCGTTTCACTCAAATCTAGTAAACGGTTTAATTATTATTCAATAAATAAGAATAAATTATTTTATTACTCAATATAATTAATTATTCCTAATTATTGAACCCTAAATATATCATTAAATAATTATTTGGGAAAAATCAGAATTAAAAATGATTTTTCAAATTTTTTAAAATTAAAATGAATTTATCATGATTTATTGAAAATAATTTGATTAATTATCAAAATATTTAATCATTTTTAAATAATTAATAAATAATAATTTATTAAAGAAATAAATAATTCTGCTTTTTAGAAAATATTTCAGAATTATTTATAATATAAATCAATTAAATAAATAATTAACTAATCAATTTATAAAATAAATAAAACTGATTCTTATAATTAATAAAAATAAAAAGTAAAAATAATTTCCAGAAACATTTGTCAGAACTGGAATTTCTGACAAATCAGATCAAACACGGGTCAATACAGGAGTCAAACGGGTCAAAATCCGGGTCGTGAAGAACACGCCGGATTTTGCCTAGAATCCGCTCACTGGAGCAGATTCCGGTGGCCCATTTTTAAGCCAAAAACACAATCCTTTGGTCTGTTTTTCATGGGGTTTCAATTCCAAATCACTCCAGCTATTCAACTCCGGCAAAAACTGACCAGAATCATCCATGTATCAGCATCTCCGGTGAAATCGACCAAAACTCCGGCCAAACATCAATCTAACGATCCTGTACATGAAACTTCACGTTCTATAGTTCAAATCAAAGATTATGAACTCTACAATCAAACCCCTCACACCCTATATACCTGAGCTTTCTCAAAATCAAAAGCGTATAAATCAAAAATCGACATAAACCCTAATAATCGAACTTTACTATTCAGGAATCGTTTCTTCAATTAAATACCATGAATCGATCAGAAATCATCATATAAAGGTATTCATAACATCAAATTATCTTAATAACCCTAGAATGAAAAAGTCCTGATTCGCGTATAAACCCTAAAAATTAAAATTGAAAAATAATGAATCAAAACTTGAAATTGATACCAGAAATCGAAAGAACAGATCAAGAGGATGAATTATGATACTCACATCGATCGATTTGGTGCAGTAATCAACCCAATATCACGACTTCATTGTTCAATCCGACCGGAAAATCCTGACCCGGAATTCAGAGAATTTACTGAATTTTCTGATTTTTAATTATTAATTATAAATAATTAAATAAAAATTAGGCTATTTATAGTAGGTAAAATTATACTCCTAATTAAAATTAAGGCGCTAATTATACATCTATTAAATTAATTGGCCGCTAATTTTATAATTTTTGAGTATTAATTTTTAAATATTTAATATATACAATATATATGAAAAAAATTCTCAAAAATTATGAATAATTCAAAAATGCAAAGAAATAGTATAATTGAAAGTCCCAAAATTTTGTAAAAATAAAAATATGATTTTTGTAGGATTTTTACCACCCAATGGGGCCTGGAAAAGTAATTTTTTGCGAAAGAAGAAAATTTATAAAATATATAGATGTTCAGAATAACGCAATGGTACAAGCCGTTCTAGAAAAAATAAGGCCAATTATTTTATTTTAAGTATCAGCTATTAAAACATAGTTCGGGTCATATAACTTTTGATACAAAAGTTGTTAATATCAGATAAAATATCCGATAAATACCCGAAAAATATCCTGATAATACGGAACACACGTAGCACATATCAGTTAGGATTTTATACTTAATTACACATAAATGATATAATAACACATAATTTATTATTACGATATAATACAAGCGTAATTTCTCAGTCGTTACATTCTTCCCCCCCTTAATAGGATTATGTCCTCAGAATCTCGCTAATAAAATAACCGGGGATACTTTTCTAAAATTTCACTCTCCAGTTCCCAGGTTGACTCTTCAACTATAGGATTTCTCCACAAAACTCGTACTAAAGGTACTGAATTATTTCTCAACACCCTCTCCTGCCGATCTAGGATTCTTATTAGCTGCTCAACATAAGATAAATCAGGTTGAATCTCTATCGTCTCATATTCTATTACATGTCTAGAATCAGGATTATATCTCATAAGCATTGACACGTGAAACACGTTATGGATATGTTGCATGTGAGGTGGTAAGGCTAACTCGTACGCAATTTTCCCGATTTTCTTCAAGATCTCAAATGGACCAACGTATCGTGGTTTCAGTTTACCCTTATTGCCAAATCTGGTTAAACCTTTCCATGGAGATATTTTTAATAAAACATGTTCTCCTTCCCGATAGTCCATATCCTTCCTAGCTTGATCTACATATTTGCGTTGTCGACTTTACGCTGATTCGAGTCGCTTTCGGATAAATTCTATCTTTTCCTTGGTTTACTGGATCAATTATGGACCTATAATTTTACGTTCACCAACTTCATCTCAATACACAGGTGATCTGCATTTCCTTCTGTATAAAGCTTCATAGGGTGGCATCCCAATGCTTGCATGATAGCTGTTGTTGTAAGAAAATTCCACTAGCGGTAAATGCTCATCCCAACTGCCTTTAAAAGCAATTGCGCAGACTCGTAACATATCTTCAATTGTTTAAATTGTTCTTTCACTTTGATCACCTATTTGTGGATGATAAGAGGTATCCATGTTCAATTTAGTGCCAAGGCTTTCTTGAAACTATTTCCAGAATCTTGAATTGAAACGTAGATCTCGATCAGATACGATGGATATAGGAACTCCATGTCGCATCACAATTTCCTTGAGGTATAATTGCACTAATTTGTCAGGTGAAAATCTTTCGTTGATTGGAAAAAAATGTGCTGAATTGGTTAATCTGTCGATGATCACCCAAATTGCATCATGATTGGCTTTAGTTCTTGGAAGTCCTACCACGAAATCCATTGATAAATGTTCCCATTTCCATTCTGGAATATCCAATGTTTGCAGTAATCCGCTTTGACATTGATGTTCTGCCTTGACTCATTGGCATGTGTATCATTTACTCACCCACTCAGCTATTTCTTTCTTCATATTTGTCCACCAAAAGTTTTCTTTTAAATCTCGATACATTTTTGTACTTCCTGGATGAATGGAATATCTCGAGTTGTTAGCATCTCGTAAAATTTCTTCTTTTAATTCCGGAACATTAGGTATCCATATTCTTGATAAAAATCGTAGAATTCCTTTATCATCCTTCTGACTTGTGATTTCTTCTCCTATTAAGCTGTCATTTTCTTGACTCATCACTTCTTCTTGGCATCTTTTAATCTTTTCTAATAATTATGGCTGGAATGTCCTTGCATAAATAACTTTAGTGGATTCGCCTGGGATACGAACCTCAATTTCCAACCTCTCAAACTGACTAGTTCTTCTGAAGAAGTCAACATTTTCAATCTTTCTTTCCGGCTTAACGCATCTGCCACGGCATTCACTTTTCCTGGGTGATAGCTGATGGTAACATCATAGTCTTTGATCAACTCTAGCCATCGCCACTGTCTCATGTTAAGTTTCTTCTGCGTAAAGATATACTTTAGACTTTTATGATCCGTGTAGATTTCAAACTTCTCGGTAGAGATAATGTCTCCAAAGTTTCAGTGCGAATACGATTGCTGTTAGTTCCCGATCATTGATAGGATATTTTTGTTCATGAGGTTTCAGTTGTCTAGAAGCATATGCAATTACGTTACCGTGCTGCATCAATACGCATCCTAGTCCTCGATATGAAGCGTCGCTGTAGATAACAAAATCTCCCTATTCATCTGGTAACCCAAGTACAGGTGCGGTCACCAATCGGTTCTTCAGTTCTTGAAAACTTTCTTCACATTTGTCATTCCACAAAAACTTTTCATTCTTTCGAGTCAAATTGGTTAGTGACATAGCTATTTTCGCAAAATCCTTGACAAATTTTCTGTAATAACCTGCAAATCCCAAGAAACTTATGACTTCTGTCGGTGTTTTTGGTCTTTCCCAGTTTAATAAAGCTTCAATCTTTGCTGGATCAACCTTGATTCCTTCATCGCTGATTATGTGGCCCGAAAATTCTACTTCTTTTAACCAGAATTCACATTTCGAGAACTTCACGTAAAGCTGTTCTTTCCTTAAAAATTCCAAAGCAATCCTCAAATGCTCGGCGTGTTCTTCTTCAGTCTTCGAGTAAATCAAGATGTCATCAATAAATATAATCACAAATTTATCCAAATACCTCTTAAATACCCTGTTCATCAAATCTATGAACGCTGCTGGTGTGTTGGTCAGACCAAATGCCATTACGAGAAATTCATAGTGTTCATATCTGGTATGAAAAACAGTTTTGGGAATATCTTCAGCCTTGATCTTCAATTGATGGTATCCCGAACTCAAGTCTATCTTAGAAAACCAGGCGACTCCTTTTAACTGACTAAACAAATCGTCAATCTGGGGTAAATGATATTTATTCTTAATAGTCAGCTTATTTAGCTCACGATAATCTATACAGAGTCGCATGCTGCCGTCTTTCTTCTTAACAAACAAAACTGGGGCACTCCACGGGGACACACTGGGTCTTATAATTCCTATATCCAGAAGATCTTGTAATTGCATTGATAATTCTTTCATTTCAACTGGTGCCATCCGATATGGAGTTTTCGAAACTGGTTCTGTACCTGGTGCTAAATCGAAAGTAAACTCAATTTCTCTGTCCGGCGATAATCCTGGAAGTTCATCTGGAAAAATGTCAAGAAATTCACACACAACTGGGATGTCTTTTATCTTTGGACTTTCCTTTTCAGTAACCAACATATAAGCTATATAAATGTACACCCCTATCGTAGTAATCGTTTAGTCTACATCATTGTCAAGAACTTTTTTTGCTGTTTCTCACCCCTAAATATTATCGTTGCATTTTCCACAGTTCGCACTTTCACCTTTTTATTCGCACAATCGATCTGAGCATTACTACCGGCTAACCAATCCATTCCTAAAATAATATCAAACTCTCCTAACTTGAAAGGTATCAAGTCAACTGAGAAATGATGTCCGGCTATATCGATTTCGCATTCGGGACAACCATTGAATTTCACAATTTTATCTTATCAATGAATTCTTCATAAATAAAAGATCGTGTGGCTCCAGAATCAGTCAATACTTTTGCGTCTAGTGAAGTCACTGAAAGCGTACCTGCAATTACACTGGGACTCTACACAGTTTTCTTTATAGTCATATTAAAAGTTCTTGCTCCAGGCTGATTATGTTGTGGTGGTGGAGGTAATGCCAACACTCTCGGAATACTAGCTGCCATAGTTCGTCCTCTATAATCCCTGGCTACATGCCCTTTCCTTCTGCATTGGAAACAAGTAATTTCTGTTCTCCCTGCTGGACATTTATTGGAGTAGTGCCCCTTCTGTTTACATTTGAAGCATGTCATGTGTGCTTTGCTACAGACACCCATATGTTTCTGTCCACATGTCTTGTAGTATGGTACTAGTGGTCTGATCATTCACTGTTGATTCGAAGCTTGGAAATGATTACCTATTCTCTGGTTGCCTTGTCCTATCCTTTGAAAGTTCACATTTGTCCGGGCCTGAAATCTCGGATTCCTGTTAGAACGGTTCTGAAAATCCCCTTGTCACTTTTCCTTTTGGGACATCTCACTTTCCCCTTCAACGATCATGGCTTTCTGAACCACGGCAGTATAAGTTGTCAATTCAAAGACTTCCACTCTGCTACGAATTTATGGCTGTAATCCTTGTTAGAATCTTTTAGCCCGTTTCTCTTTATTATCCACCTATTCCAGAACAAACCTAGCCAATTCCGTAAACTTGGTCCCATATTCAGTCACCGACATGTTCCCTTGCTTCAGCTCCAAGAATTTGATCTCCATCTGGTTCTTCATAAAGCGAGGAAACTACTTTTCTAGAAACAATTCAGTGAACCTATCCCAAGTAACTTTCTTAGATTCCAACCAATAATTTGCTTCTCCTTTCAGAAATTAGCTAGCAAAATCAGTTTTTTGATCTTCTTCAACTTTTACAAGCGCAAATGCTTTCTCTATTTCCTTTAACCAGGCCCTTTCCTTAGTAGGATCCACTGTGCCTTCAAACTCTGGAGGCTTAACTGATTAAAACTGTTTGAAGGTAACGACAGGTACAACTGATGGTATCTTAGGTTCAGGACGAGGTGGCTGTTGTAACATCTGTTGTTGAATTTGTTGTTGTTGTTGCTACATCTGTTGCTGCATCATTACCATCTGTTGCTGCATCAGATCGAACATTTGGTTCATGGTATCATTGTTCTATCCTTCAGAATTGCTATTGGAGGTTTCAATTTTGGTCTTTCGTTTTGGTGCCATTTTATGATAATAAAACAAATGGTGCTTTTAATAATTTATTAAACAATTATAATGGATAAAGAAATAATTTGACGGGTATTAGCACAAGAAATTTGAACAATTGATAGTGGAAAGAAAACAATTTGATTAATATTAAAATAATAAATTTAAATGATTTAAATTTAAACAATCAGTTGAAATGATTTTAAAGTTTTGAATGGTAATGATAAGACATTGTTTTGAATTAGACATAATTTAAGATATGGAAAACTGTAAAATAATAAAATATATGTAAATGCTGTAAGGACAGGAATTTAAATAAATAAAAAGAAAAAGTTGAAAAAGTTTATTTTATATATATAACACCAGCCTGAGGTGTTAGTGCTTGGTACAAAAGGTCTACATTAGAAATGTCATGGCTACTGTTGATACATGTTAAAACTGGTTACTATACACATACATGAAAGAGATATGTCCTAAGTCCAATCATGTATGAGGATTTAGGAATAACTTTTATGTACTCTGTTTTAATTTCATTGATATTAGTAAAAGACTTGTTTTGTTTTTATTGCGGGCTCTATCTATTTAAATGTTTAAATAAGATATACCACAGTTTAGAGTAAAGCTTTTTATGGATTGTGATGAGATCATAATAATGAGACCTAAAAGATGATAACTCTAAACTTAAATAGTTCCTGGTCGTAGGATTACTAACTGGTAATTAATAATTCGCAAAGATCGGTACATATTATGCTTGCTTCATTATGAAGGATGTCTTTTCTCATAGACATTTGTGTGGTGACACTATAGCTAGTATGTAGGTGCTTATTATAGAATAAGTTCACTGAACATGACTCACACAGCTGAACAACTGATGGAGTTCACTCACGTGTCAGCAGTTGTTCACATAGTGATAGTTGTACAAGTATCCTTAAACTTGAGGTCATCATAGTCATCTTGTGTACACTGAACTATGCTTTGGTTTAGTTCTTAGTCTCAATGGACAATTATAAGGGCTCTACTGGGTACAGGAATTTGTACACGAAGATAGTGTATGATCAATAAAGGATCTACCCCTTCTAGTGTAGGAAGAGAATGTTCAATGCTGATCCACTTATGTTAGTTCAGGAATCTCTGGCCAGAGTGAATGAAATAAGAAAGGAGTTTCTAATTTACATTAAATAGAACTAAGCATAGTGAATGGGAAAGCAAGTGATTAAATAAGATAGGCTTGACACAAGTTCCATGCCTTGTATTTAATCGTGATATTGCAGGGTAGAAGGAATTAATTGTACGGTAACTACTCACTGAATAGGTTCCTGGTATTCTAAGCAGTGAATTCGTATTATCCGGATAGTCGCGATATGCTGAGAAGTATCCCTCACGATTTAGAATAAATTTGATTAATTAATTAATCTTATTTAATAAATTAGAGAATTTATATAAATAATGATAAAATAGTTTTATTATCATTTATTTCTACTACCGGCTTAATATTGAACCTACAGGGTCACACCATAAAAGAGAATGATTTAATGGTGGAGAAATTAATTAATAATGGCTGATAATTATTTATTTATGAAATAAATAATTAATTGGCAAATTTAATAATTGATTAAATGATATTTAATTGATTATAAATTAATTAAGAAAAAGTTCTTAATATTATTAATTAAGAATTTAATTTTTGGAAATTAAATCAAGTGAGAGAATTATTTCTAAAGTGTTTAGAAAAAGGATTAATAATTAAAGGTGTTTTAATTATTAGTGAGAATAATAAAGGGTTAATAATAATAATATTTTATGAAAAAAAATTCAGCTGAAAATTTTGCCTATAAATATACTATTATTGACCCTATTTTTGCCTCAACCAAAAAGATTTACAAAACCCTAATTCTCTCCATCTCCCCCTCCTTCATTACATCGTTTTCTTGGTGGATACCGGTGAAATGCTTCACACTTGAGGAGCAGCTGTTAAGGATCTCCGTTCATTGTTTTTGGATCGCCATTAAAGACCTCCATCTTTCCATTAACGTAAAGCTTCTTAAGGTAAACATACTGAACTATGAATTAAATATTATTTTTCGCATGGATCCTGCGGAGGGTTTTGTTTTTTTTAAGATTTAAATTTACGTTTTCGTTGCGTTTATGTGCTAAAAACCCTTCAATGGCATCAGAGCTACTTGCGAAAAGTTTTTAATTCATTTATGTGTTTAACTGTTTTCGATATATGAGCATGTACGTGATTCACCATGATTTGATGTTGATATAATATGCTTATATATGTATGGTTTTGAATATATGATATTCATGTGAGTTGTATAATCATAAGATGATTATATAATCTGTATATATACTGATATATACATGATTTATGTTTGTTCTAATTATGAGAATCATATTAGATACGGATTCTGAATTGGCTGCTACAGATTTGCAGAAATCTGGGTCTGGTGTCCGATTTACGCAAACGAATACCCTATTCCATAGGTGAACGAGCGTCTGAACAAAACTGATAGATAAAGCTATCAACAACTCGTCTGTAAGGCATTTGACGTCGTTGACTGCCCGTAAACAGTGATTCTTATTTTTCTGATTTGATTCTGATTTTTCTGATTTTTGTCATATTTTCTTTTTATGATCAGATCATGGATAATATGATATGTTAATATCAGATTATGTGTTTTAACATGCTTTTATGTGTTGTATGAGCATGGTGGATGATTATGGCCTTTCGACCTTAGTGTAATGGTTTTGGTTTTGGTTTTAAATACGACTTGCATGTCGTCAATCTTTGTAATCATAAATCTCGAATGTAACTCGAGTTATTCTTGTAAGTTCATTAGATTAGTTTTACTTTCAATCATGTAATTTAATTGAAGACTCAAGAAGGCTATCCAATGGAGGTGATACAAAGAAGAAAATGAGGCATACAAGAAGTCTAAACAAAGAAGAAGACTTATGTAATAAGTAGTTGTATTTATTTCCATCACCATATTAGATTGACCTTGATCTTTATCATGAGCTTGATAAAGATCACATAGGATAGGGCCATAACCAAACACATTTACTTTAATGCACTTTACATTTACTTGTTTATTTAATTTTATATATGAGATATATGCCTATATTTACCATGCGATGATCGATTTAGGTGAACTTAAATCAATATAAGGCGTGCTCTAGAAAATCTAGAATATGAATCGTTTCTTGCATTAACAATAAATATTATGAATACGATCATGAGATTCTTGTGTTTATGAAACACGTAATTGAATATGAATTTTCAATATTGAGAGAAAGGATGATTCTGTCAACAACAGATTTCTATCTGTAAGAAAGGGTTATTAAGTGACACCTCTTGACAATGCTCCACCCGATTTGGGAATCATCTGATTATCGATTATTGATTGGAAATATTGAATTTAACAGGAAGAATCTCTTTATAATATGATTATGATTGTAACGTAATATAATCCCTCTAAAATTAAATAATATCAAGTAGTAATTGGCCAATGACACAACGGGCTTGTGTCGGTCATAGCCTTCCAACATGGTAGAAAGTGGTTCTTATTTTTAAATCATTGTCGTTTCGTGCTACAGCCGAGGGCTTTGATTTCGAAATAAGAAATACTTGTCTATTACATAGAGATGTGTACATTGAATTAGAATCTAAAGGTAGGTACGTGCTACAGCCGTGGGCCGTTGGAGACTGATTCAATTGTACAAAATGTTGGGTTAGACTTGACTTAGAATATTGAGTTTGTCGTGCCACAGCCGTGACTCAATTATTCAAGAGGCTAAACTTATATTAGGGAATAACATAAGATGTAATTGACAAGAGTTGTCTGCCTATTGAACACCACATAACGTTTCGTGCCACAGCTGAGGTTGTATGATGGAATGTAGGATCCCTATTCCCACTAGCATTATGAATGCTTAATTTTCACTTAGAGGGTTGAAAAAAATTAGATAAACTAGTGGGAGACACTTATGAATAAAGACCCGATTCATATAGTGCTTTGAAATGAAATTGAATATTTGCTAAGTGTTGTTATGTGTTTATCATTTACAGATTTACTATATTTATCATGTCTTCTGCACTATCATTCCGGAGCATACTAGATGCTCACAAGTTGACTGGTCCTAATTTAGCTGTTTGTTTTCACTGTAACAAGTTGGGGCACTGGAAGAGGAACTGTAAGGTTTACCTTGCAGAATTGAAGAAGAAGAAGGGTAGTAAGACTACCGCTTCTGATTCAGGCATGTTTATGATTGAAGTTAATATGTCACTAGGTCAAATTTCTACTTGGGTATTAGATACCGCCTGTGGTTCTTATATTTGCAATTCATTGCAAGAACTAAAGGGAAGTAGGACTCTTGAAAAAGATGAGGTGATTCTACGTATGGGCAATGGAGAAAGGGTTGCGGCCATATCTGTAGGATCATTTAGTTTACATATGCCTACGGGCAAGACTATTATTTTGAATAATTGTTATTACGTTCCCTCTATTTTGAGGAATATTGTTTCTATTCCTATGCTGGATGTGGATGGTTTTTTTATTTATTATTAAGAATAATGAATGTTCTATCCTTAGAGATAATTTTTTTTTTGGAAGTGGCATTTTAAATAATGGTCTGTATGTATGTGACGTAGAGCATGATTTACTTCAATTGAACAAACTAATAAAAGAAAATGAGATGATGAAAATCTGACCTATTTATGGCACTGTAGGCTAGGTCATATTAGTGAAAATAGACTGCGGACATTGCATAAGGAAGGGTTACTTGACCCCTTTGATTTTGAATCATATCCAACATGCGAGTCTTGTCTATTGGGTAAAATGACCAAATCTCCATTTAGTGGACATGGAGAGAGGGCTGCAGATTTGCTAGGATTGGTACACACAGATGTATGTGGACCAATGTGTACGCAAGCCATGGGTGGATTTTCGTACTTCATTACTTTCATAGATCATAGATCTAGATTCGGATATGTGTATTTGATGAAACACAAGTCTGAAGCCTTTGAAAAGTTCAAAGAATATAAACATGAAGTGGAGAAACAAACCAAACACAGTATTATAACTCTTCGATCAGATCGAGGTGGTAAATACTTGAATGGAGAGTTTCTAGATTATCTCAAAGAAAATGGTGTAGTCACCCAGTGGACTCCTCCATATACTCCACAGTTAAATGGGGTATCTGAAAGGAGAAATCGAACTTTGTTAGACATGGTTCGGTCCATGATGAGCTATGCGAATCTTCCAGTATTCCTATGGGCTTATGCATTGGAAACCTCAGCATATTTACTGAATAAGGTGCTTTCCAAATCTGTTCCTCAAACACCATATGAGATATGGAAAGAAAGGAAACCGAGTCTTAAACACGTTAAGATTTGGGGATGTCCAGCTTATGTCAAGAAAGTTGACCCAGATAAGCTGGAATCTCGATCCATAAAATATAATTTTGTGGGATATCCTAAAGAGACTTTAGGGTATTACTTTTACACCGATCATCGGGTGTTTGTCTCCAGACATGCTACCTTCTTGGAAAAGGAGTTTATCCTTGAAGGAAACAGTGGGAGCAAAATTGAACTTGATGAAGTTCAAGAAGCACAAACTACTACGGATCAAGTGGAAACACCTGTTCAGACTGAACAACCTTCTGTGGAACAGCCCATTCGTAGGACAGGGAGAGTGTCTCGCCAATCTGAGAGGTATTATGGCCTTGTTATTAAGAATGACAATGAGTTGTCAATCATTGATGATGATGACCCTGTGACCTATAATGAGGCTATGAGTAGTGTTGACTCAGAGAAATGGTATAGTTCCATGAAATCCGAAATGGAATCTATTTATACCAACCAAGTATGGACTCTGGTTGAGGCGCCTGAAGGTGTTAAGCCTATTGGGTGCAAGTGGGTATACAAAAGAAAGATTGGAGCAGATGGCCAGGTGGAGGCCTATAAGGCCAGGCTCGTGGCAAAAGGATTCAAACAAAGGCAATGGATTGACTTTGATGAAACTTTTTCGCCTGTAGCCTTGTTAAAATCAATTCGGATTTTGCTTTCGATTGCTGCTTACTACGACTATGAGATCTGGCAAATGGACATGAAAATGGCCTTTCTCAATGGGGAACTTGAGGAGGAAGTGTATATGACACAGCCAGAGGGTTTTCTTTCCAAGGGAAATGAACACCTAGTGTGTAAGCTACTGCGAACCATATACAGTTTAAGGCAAGCTTCTCGTAGATGGAACATCCGTTTTGATGAGACAATCAAAGAGTTTGGTTTTATCAAAAACATAGATGAACCATGTGTCTACAAGAAGGTTAGTGGGAGCGCGGTAACATTTCTTGTATTGTATGTGGATGACATACTTCTTATAGGAAATGATATACTGATGCTACAATCAGTCAAAGTATGGCTATCAAATAACTTCACCATGAAGGACTTGGGATAAGCATCCTACATTCTCGGTATAAAGATCTATAGAGATAGATCTAGAAGAATGATAGGTCTTACCCAGGGTACATACATCCAGAAAGTGCTTAAAAGGTTTAGCATGGAAAACTCCAAAAGAGGTCTCATACCGATGAACTCTGGAGTGTCCCTTTCCGAAAAAATGTCTCCTAAGACACCTGAGGAAAGAGAGCGTATGAGTAAGATTCCTTATGCTTCAGCAATAGGATCTATCATGTACGCGATGTTGTGTACAAGGCCTGATGTTGCTTATTCAATTAGTGTGACGATCAGATATCAGTCCAATCCAGTTGAAGACCACCGGAAAGCAGTGAAAAACATCCTTAAGTACTTGCAAAGGACTCAGGACATTTTTCTTGTTTTTGGTGGTGAATCTGAGTTGAAAATAGAGGAGATGTCAACGTCGAGAGAGTTGACACACATAATAATGTAGCAGACCCACTCACAAAGCCACTTTCTCAGGTTCACTTTGATCGTCATAAAGACAAGATGGGTATTAGATACCAGAGTGATTGGCTTTAGTACAAGTGGGAGATTGAAAGAGATATGTCCTAAGTCCAATCATGTATGATGATTTAGGAATAACTTTTATGTAATCTATTTTAATTTCATTGATATTAATAAAAGAATTGTTTTATTTTTATTACGGGCTCTATCTATTTAAATGTTTAAATAAGATATACCACAGTTTAGAGTAAAGCTTTTTATGGATTATGATGAGATCATAATAATGAGACCTAATAGATGATAACTCTAAACTTAAATAGTTCCTGGTCGTAGGATTACTAACTGGTAATTAATAATCCGCAAAGATCGGTATCTACTATGCTTGCTTCATTATGAAGGATGTCTATTCTCATAGACATTTGTGTGGTGACACTATAGCTAGTATGTAGGTGCTTATTATAGAATAAGTTCACTGAACATGACTCACACAGCTGAACAACTGATGGAGTTCACTCATGTGTCAGCAGTTGTTCATATAGTGATAGTTGTACAAGTATCCTTAGACTTGAGGTCAGCATAGTCATCTTGTGCACACTGAACTATGCTTTGGTTTAGTTCTTAGTCTCAAGGGACAATTATAAGGGCTCTACTGGGTATAGGAATTTGTACACGAAGATAGTGTATGATCAATAAAGGATCTACCCCTTCCAGTGTAGGAAGAGAATATTCAATGTTGATCCACTTATGTTAGTTCAGGAATCTCTGGCCAGAGTGAATGAAATTAGAAAGGAGTTTCTAATTTACATTAAATAGAACTAAACATAGTGAATGGGAAAGCAAGTGATTAAATAAGATAGGCTTGACACAAGTTCCATGCCTTGTATTTAATCGTGACATTGCAGGGTAGAAGGAATTAATTGTACGGTAACTACTCACTGAATAGGTTCTTGGTATTCTAAGTAGTGAATTCGTATTATCTGGATAGGCGATATACTGAGAAGTATCCCTCACGATGTAGAATAAATATGATTAATTAATCATATTTAATGAATTAGAGAATTTATATAAATAATGATAAAATAGTTTTATTATTATTTATTTCTACTACCGGCTTAATATTGAACCTACAGGGTCACACCATAAAAGAGAATGATTTAATGGTTGAGAAATTAATTAATAATGGCTGATAATTATTTATTTATGAAATAAATAATTAATTGGAAAATTTAATAATTGATTAAATGAGATTTAATTGATTATAAATTAATTAAGAAAAAGTTCTTAATATTATTAATTAAGAATTTAATTTTTGGAAATTAAATCAAGTGAGAGAATTATTTCTAAAGTGTTTAGAAATAGGATTAATAATTAAAAGGTGTTTTAATTATTAGTGAGAATAATAATGGGTTAATAATAATAATATTTTATGGGAAAATTTTCAGCTGAAAATTTTCCCTATAAATATACTATTATAGACCCTATTTTTGCCTCAACCAAAAAGATTTACAAAACCCTAATTCTCTCCATCTCCTCCTCCTTCATTACATCATTTTCTTGGTGGATACCGGTGGAGTGCTTCACACTTAAGGAGTGATAAGTGGCATGTTATACCACTTAGAACGTCTTATAATAGCTTAAATTGGTGTCTTGAAATCAAGTATTTTGTGTATTTGATGCATTTTTCTAGTGTTGGTGCATTTCAGGGTATTAGTTGCATTTCGGGAGAGAATTCATCAATAATAAGCCTTGGCATGTGTCTAGCATTGCAAGTGGGAAGATAGGAGCAGATTGCAGCGAAGAAACGGAGCAAACAGATCATTTTTCCAGAAAGGGTCTGAGCGCCCGCTCAGCTCTGCTGAGCGGTCGTGCAGGGTCGTAAATTCAGAATAATTATTTTAAACTCCTATTTCTGTTTGGCTTCTGACTTCTGAGCTATCTGGGTTTTATGGGACTCCTATATAAGTAGATTTCAGAGACGTTTCACTAAGGTTGGATTGTTGTATTAATCAAGGAGCGAAGGAGATAAGGAAGAAGACCATTTTAGCACACCACAACGAAGAGGAAGCATATTTTCTTGTGAATCTTTATTTCGTTGTAACGTTGGATGCTAGTTTTCTTACTTTGAATCTATTTACTCTTGTGACGTACTCTGGTTTAATATAATTAGTTTAGTTATTATTCTCTTGTGTTTATTTATCATATTTTCATATGAACCCATGATGACAATGAGTGCTATTATGGGCTAATCGTGATCATGGGGTCGTAACGGATTTACTATGGAATTCTTTAGTTAGTTGTTTAATACCTTAGTGTGTGATGATTGTATGATATCTAGTATTGGTTGTGCGTATTCGTCTTATGTGCGTCGCGAACATATAAGATAAGGTGTTAATCTCTTGTGAAGCGATGGTGGATCTTGAGATTTAGAACTTGCCATGCTAGCATAGGTTCATGTACGATGTTGCATGATTAGTGGGTAACTCTAACCGTTTTATTCGCCCTGTGTAATGAAAAGGGAATAACTTGTTCTTAAATTGTTATGTTGTCAATTTCTGTAGACATATAGGGACTCAACATAATTGATGCCTATTCAACTTCTATCTTAATTGTGGATGTTTGGTAGAATGATATTAGTACAATGAAAGTTGGCTTTTATCAGTTTCATGTTATTCGATTAATATCATCATTGTTGCATTCTAAGGGTAATAACAATGACTATTGAAGGAAGTAGTAATGAAGTTGTGATCTCATGATTGTTTTAATATTGTTAATTCTAAGTGATAATTAAGTGCTTAATTCTATTAGTTAATTGTAGTTAATAATTAGTTAATCAAATCTAAGTGTTATTGTCTTAACATTGAGAAGTAATCATACATTGGTGAGTGAGTTTAATTGAACATAATTAGTCTGAGTCTCTGTGGGAACGAACTAGAAAGTATTCTATATTACTTGCGAACGCGTATATATGCGTGTATTATTAGCGCGTGATTTTGCCCTAACAAGTTTTTGGCGCCGCTGCCGGGGACTCAGCGTATTTGTTTAGTTTATGTACTTACCATCATTGGTCATTATGACTCAGTGATTAAGACGTGTTACTTATTGTTTCCAGTTGTGTTTCAGGTACTTTAGCGAGCGTTTATGCAAACTCGTTCTCGTACTCGCAAGAGGACTTTAGATACAGCTGAGGAGACAGACGAAGTTCTTGATATTCCGGAGAAGATAGATTTTGAAGATTCGGATTCAGGAAGTTAGCAGAAAGAGCCAGTAATCATGGGTGATCGTATTGTTCCGGCAGATCCAGCTCTTATGGACTTTTCTCATCCTAAAATTGATGACATTCAGTCAAGCATTCTTCATCCGGCTATTCAGGCTAACACCTTTGAAATCAAGCCGGGCACTATTCAGATGGTGCAGAATTCTGTTTCTTTTGGAGGTGCTGCGACTGAAGACCCCAACATGCACATAAGGAATTTTGTCGAGATCTGCAGTACTTTCAAATATAATGGTGTGACTGATGAGGCTATCAAGCTGAGGCTTTTCCCATTCTCTCTGAGGGATAAAGCTAAGGACTGGTTATATTCTGAACCAGCTGGGTCCAGCACTACTTGGCAAGAACTTGCGCAAAAGTTTCAGGTGAAGTTTTATCCAATGCCAAAGACTGCTGCTATGAGGAGTGCTCTTACTCAGTTTGCGCAGCAACCTACAAAATCTATGTGCGAAGCTTGGGAGCGCTACAAGGAGATGTTGAGAAAGTGTCCACATCATGGAATGCCCGATTGGATGGTGATCACTGGTTTCTATAATGGTTTGGGGGCCCAATCTCGGCCCATGCTCGATGCAGCAGCTGGAGGCGCCTTGTGGGCCAAAAGCTATACTGAGGCTTATAATCTTATTGAGACTATGGCTGCAAATGAGTATCAAAACCCAACTCAAAGGATGATGCCTGGGAAGGTAGCAGGTATTCTGGAAGTTGATGCAGCCACCGCTATTGCAACGCAACTCCAAGCGTTGTCTATGAAGGTCGATTCTCTAGCCACCTATGGAGTCAATCAGATAGCTATGGTCTATGAGCTTTGTGCAGGTTCTCATGCTATGGATCAGTGTTCTCTTGTTAACAAATCTGTTCAGTATATGAACAATTATCAGCGACAACAGCAGCCTGTGCCAGCTACTTATCATCCTAACAACAGAAATCATCCAAATTTCAGCTGGGGTAATAATCAGAATGCTATTCAGCAACCATATCAGCAAGGCGTAAGTAAACAGTTCAACCCACCTGGATTCCAGCAACTATAGCAGTATGCTCAAAGGAAATCATATCCTCAACAGGGAGGTGCGGCTACACCCACTAGTGCTGATTTTGAGGAACTTAAGTTGTTGTGCAAGAGTCAGGCAGTGTCGATCAAGACCTTGGAAAATCAAATTGGTCAAATAGCCAATGCAGTGCTCAATCATCAACCTGGCATACTTCCCAGTGACACTGAAGTGCCAGGCAGGAAGGAAGCTAAAGAGCAAGTCAAGGCTATTACCTTAAGGTCTGGAAAAGTTGCTGATGCTGAAAAAGCAAAAGAAGGAGAAGCTGAAGTTGGAGATGAAGAAGCTAAACAAAAGGAGAAAGCGGCGGAACCAAGGAAGACTACTGTTGAACACACTCTGCCTGAGGGTAATACAGGGGAGAAACAACTCTATTCTCCACCACCTTTCCCTAAGAGATTGCAACAACAAAAGCTAGATAAGCAGTTCGGTAAGTTTCTGGAGGTGTTCAAGAAACTTCACATCAATATACCTTTCGCTGAGACTCTGGAGCAAATGCCTAGTTATGCGAGGTTTATGAAGAGTATTCTTTCAAGAAAGGTGAAACTGGATGACCTTTAGACCGTTTCTCTAACGGAAGAATACAGTGTTGTGTTGCAGCAAAAGTTACCTCCAAAGCTTAAAGATCCAGGTAGCTTCACCATTCCTTGCACCATTGGCAAGTTGTCTTTTGACAAGTGCCTTTGAGATTTGGGAGCAAGCATCAATCTGATGCCGTTGTCGATCTTTAAAAAGTTGAATTTGCCTGATCCAATTACTTACCCAAGAGGCATAGTGGAGGATGTGCTAGTCAAGGTGGATAAGCTCTTCTTTCCTGCAGACTTTGTTATTCTGGATTTCGAGGAAGATAAGAAGATTCCCACAATCTTGGGAAGACCTTTCTTGGCGACAGGCCGTACCTTGATAGATGTGCAAAAAGGTGAACTTACTATGCGGGTGCAGGATCAGGATGTGACATTCAATGTATTCAAAGCAATGAAATTCCCTACAGAAGATGAGGAGTGCTTAAAAGTGGATTTGATTGATTCTTCGGTTACTTCGGAACTCGATCATATGCTAATGTCTGATGCATTAGAGAAGGTCTTAGTGGGGGATTTTGACAGTGATGATGAGGATGGCAATGAGCAACTACAATATCTTAATGCTTCTCCCTGGAGGCGAAAGCTAGACATGCCGTTTGAATCTCTTGGTACTTCTGACCTCAAAAATGTTGAAGGAAAGCTCAAACCATCAATTGAGGAAGCACCCACCTTGGAGCTTAAACCATTGCCTGAACACTTGAGGTATGCTTTTTTAGGTGATGCATCTACTTTACCTGTTATTATTGCATCTGACCTTTCAGGTAGTGAGGAGGACAAGCTTTTAAGGATCTTGAGAGAATTCAAATTGGCTATTGGATGGACCACAGTAGACATCAAAGGGATCAGCCCTTCATATTGCATGCATAAGATTCTGCTAGAGGAGGGTAGTAAGCCGACTGTTGAGCAACAGCGCAGACTTAATCCTATCATGAAAGAGGTGGTGAAGAAAGAAATTTTGAAGTGGCTGGATGCAGGAATCATTTATCCTATTTCTGACAGTTCTTGGGTGAGCCCCGTGCAATGTGTACCTAAGAAAGGAGGTATCACTGTGGTAGCAAATGAAAAGAACGAGCTCATCCTCACTCGAACAGTCACAGGATGGAAAGTATGCATGGATTACAAAAAGTTAAACAAGGCCACAAGGAAGGATCACTTCCCGCTTCCGTTTATTGATCAGATGCTTGACAGGTTGGCAGGTCATGAGTATTATTGTCTTCTGGATGGCTACTCAGGGTATAATCAGATTTGTATTGCACCAGAGGATCAAGAAAAGACTACCTTCACTTGTCCATTTGGCACATTTGCTTTTTGCAGAGTTTCGTTTAGGTTATGTGGCGCACCTGCCAGTTTTCAGAGATGTATGATGGCTATATTTTCTAACATGATTGGAAATAATGTCGAGGTGTTCATGGATGACTTCTCCGTCTTTGGACATTCGTATGGTGAATGTTTGAATAATCTTCGTGCAGTACACAAAAGGTGTGTGGAAACTAATTTGGTGCTCAATTGGGAAAAATGTCATTTTATGGTGCGTGAAGGCATTATTCTTGGGCATAAGGTCTCTAGTAAGGGTCTTGAGGTGGATAAGGCCAAGGTAGGAGTCATTGAAAATCTTCCACCACCTATTTCTGTGAAAGGAATCCGTAGTTTTCTTGGTCATGTGGAGTTTTATCGGCGTTTTATCAAGGACTTTTCGAAGATATCTAAGCTGTTATGCAACTTGCTTGAGAAGGATGTGCCTTTCAAATTTGATGATGAATGTTTGACGGCATTCGAGACTCTTAAGAAGAGTTTGATCACTGCACCAGTTATTACAACACCTGATTGGATAGAGCCTTTTGAGATGATGTGTGATGCGAGTGATTATGCGGTGGGCGCAGTTCTTGGGCAGCGCAAGAATAATCTCTTTCATGTGGTCTACTATGCTAGCAAGACCTTAAATGGGGCCCAAATGAACTACACCACTACTGAGAAGGAGCTCTTGGATATAGTCTTCGGGTTCGAAAAATTTTGATCTTATCTACTTGGGACAAAAGTGACAGTATTCACTGATCATGCGGCCATTCGCTATTTGGTTTCCAAGAAGGATTCGAAGCCGAGACTCATTCATTGGGTGCTCTTGCTACAGGAATTTGAGTTAGAGATCAAGGATCAAAAAGGTACTGAGAATCAAGTAGCTGACCATCTCTCTAGATTAAAGAATCCCGAGTCTACTTCACATGATAAAATATTGATCAACGAATCTTTTCCGGATGAGCAGTTGTTCGCAGTTCAGGAGGAAGAGCCATGGTTCGCAGATATTTTGAATTATCTTGTCAGCAATATAATAATCCCTCCTAATTTGACCACAGCTCAAAAGAAGAAGTTTCTGTATGAGGTGAAGTGGTATATGTGGGATGAACCGTATTTGTTTAGACAGGGAGCTGACCAGATCATCAGGAGATGTATCCCATTCTGTGAGACAGAGGGGATATTACGAGACTGCCACTCCACAGTTTATGGTGGACACTATGGTGGTGAGAAGACTGCAGCTCGTATTCTGCAAGAAGGTTTTTTCTGGCCTACTTTGTTTAAGGAGGCTCATCAGTTTGTTTTAAGGTGTGATCATTGCCAAAGAGTAGGAAATCTTACGAGAAATGATGAGATGCCGTTAAATGTTATAATTGAAGTCGAGGTCTTTGATGTTTGGGGAATCGATTTCACGGGGCCTTTTGTCTCATCCTGTAATAATCAGTACATCTTGCTGACAGTCGATTACGTCTCAAAATGGGTAGAAGTCAAAGCTCTACCGACAAATGATGCAAAGGCAGTATTGAATTTTATTCATAAGCAGATTTTCACAAGGTTTGGAATGCCACGAGTAATCATAAGTGATGAAGGGTCACATTTCTGCAACCGTAAGTTCACTTCTATGATGCAGCGCTACAATGTGAATCATCGAGTTGCTACTGCCTATCATCCGCAAACAAATGGTCAAGCGGAAGTGTCTAACAGAGAGATCAAGCGCATTTTAGAGAAGGTTGTTTGTCCGTCAAGGAAGGATTGGTCTTTAAAGCTCGATGAAGCTATTTGGGCTTATAGAACAACATACAAAACTCCACTTGGGATGTCCCCGTTTCAACTTATGTATGGTAAGAGATGTCATTTACCTGCGGAGCTTGAGCATAAGGCCTATTGGGCATTGAAGAAGTTGAACCTGGATCTAGATGCAGCTGGATAGAAGCGAATGCTTCAGCTTAATGAACTTGATGAATTTCGACTCCAAGCGTACGAGAACAACAAAATGTACTAGGAAAAAGTGAAAAAGTAGCACGATAGGAAGCTACATCCTAGGTTATTCGTGCCGGGGCAACAAGTTCTCTTATTCAACTCTCGTCTCCGACTTTTTCCTGGGAAGTTGAAATCAAGGTGGTCTGGACCTTTTATTGTCAAAACTGTGTTTCCACATGGAGCGGTGGAGATTTTTGAGAATGATCCGGACCAAGCATTCAAGGTTAATGGTCAGCATTTGAAGCACTACTATGGGGACACGGCAAACCGGGAAGTGGTTAGTGCCGTTTTATTGTCAACTTGAGGAAGGTACGCAACGTCAAGCTAATGACGAAAAAGAAGCGCTTCGTGGGAGGCAACCCATGATTTGTTGTTACAGGAACCCTTAGAAGTTAATAACCTATCCAAAACCACAAAAAAATCAGAAAAATGGAGCCTGGGAAAAAAAAATTCCAGAAGCCCCCTGAGCGCCCGCTCAGCTATGCTGAGTGACCGCTCAACAAGCTGAGCGCCCGCTCAGCTCTGCTGAGCGACCGCTCAGGGGTCGACTGGAAGAATTTTTTTATGTTCAATAAAAATCCAAAAAAAATCAGAAAAATAAAAACACAAACACAGCCCATAACCCACGACCTATTTCCCCATTATCCCATATTTTTAACCCTTAAACCCACTCCTAATCAAATTTTACCCTAATCCCTACTCTATATATACATACACCTATCCCATATATCTCTCATACACTTTCAACACTTCAACTCTCTCCCAAACACAAAAACACAAATCTCAAGCACTTTTACTCAGTTTCGATGGCACCCAAGAGAGCAAGGACTATCGATAGCAGCATCACTGTCCCTACTGCTGGTTCCTCGAGGGGTACTGCTGTGAGGCCTCGTTTGAATGATAGGGCTGCTGAAGAGGAGTACACTAGGCTTCTGGGGAAGCCAATTTTGAAGGAGAGGGGATTCTTACCATCGGGGAGGGATGGTGAGTTGTTGCCTATGATTGCGGAGAAGGGGTGGATTGCTTTTTGTGAGTCTCCTAAAGCAGTGCCGATGAGCGTGATTCGCGAGTTCTATTCGAATACGAAGGACGAGAAGAATGGGTATTCTGTGGTCCGGGGGATGACGGTGGATTATCACCCTGCGGCGATCGCCGTGTGATTGGGCAGAGACAGAGGAAACCCACGGAGGAGAACTGGAACGAGAAGACTGCTGAGGATTTTGACTTGGATTTGATTTGTGCCACTTTCTGTAGGCCAGGCACAATTTGGACCTTCAAGACTGGAACTAATGAGTATCGTCACTTTCCGGCGATCGCCATGAACAGGTATGCCCATGCATGGAATGCTTTTATTTGTGCTAATATTTTGCCTACTTCGCATGCACATGAGGTCACAGTTGAGAGAACACAGTTGTTGTGGGGAATTTTGAATGAGGAGTACTATGTGGACCTTGGTGAGTTCATCTACGAAGGAATTCTGAAGTTTTTGAGGGGAGCTAAGCACATGAACATCCCTTATGCATCTACGGTTACCAAGCTTTGCCGAGCGGTGGGAGTTCAGTGGCCGTCTCATGAGCAGTTGCAGTTGCCGACCGCTCCTATTGACTCCGGGACTCTACATGCAATGCAGGAATGGACCGGTGGTGAGCCCGAGGAGCATGGGCTGGGTTATCGTCTTCCAAGAGGGCGTCCAGCACGAGGTGCTACCATGGAGAGGCCAAGGCGTGATGAGGCTGGTTCTTCTAGAGCTCAGGAGGGTGCTGGGATGGCTGATGCCGAGTATAGGAGGCTATCACGGAGGATGGATGATATGTACGAGACGCAGAGCAGGTTTGCTCAGGTGCTCACCCTTGCACTAGGGACTGTTTTTCGAGGCCTTGGAGCTGACATCTAGTGGCCAGTTTTTGGTGAGGACTCTGCATATCCGCCTCCTGATACACCACCCTCTGTGGGTGATGATGATGATGATCTCTCCGAGTAGGTATACCCTGTGTTCCTTTCTACTACCTTCACTGGGGACAGTGAAGATTTTAAGTTTGGGGGTGGTAGTTAAGGAATATTTTTTGTGTGTGTCATATAGTTGCATATTCATGATAGTTTAGTTCATATAATTGCATAATTTTTGCCATATAGTTTTATTTATTTATTTATAGTTTTATTTGTTTATCATGTCATGTAGCTCATGCATATGCCATGATCCCTTTTGCGCTGATTTACCAATTGATTTGTGATGTTGATACGAGTGTAGTGATAGCGTTAAAGTGATGTTGAGTCATGTAGGTTGATATGCATGCTAGAAACACTTGTAATTTCACCAAGTCTTAGAGAATGCTTAAGGACTAGATGGTTGTTATGGTTTGATGGTTTTCGAGGCTAATCTATTTATTATGCTTAGAATTTTATAATAGGTTCTTAGTGATAAAAGGCATGAAGAGAAAAAAATGGAGTGAAAAATGGAATTCATTGCTAATTGTGGCTAGCCGTCAAATGGCTAGTAGCCGGCTCGTATGTTTATGCGAGTAGTCTAGGGTTGAGCAAGATGGAGTGAAACGCACTTGCTCAGAAATTTTGAAAGAGCAGCTGCTAAGGATCTCCGTTCATCATTTTTGGATCGCCATTAAAGACCTCCATCTTTCCATTAACGTAAAGCTTCTTAAGGTAAACATACTGAACTACGAATTACATATTATTTTTCGCATAGATCCTGCGGAGGGTTTCATTTTTTTTAAGATTTAAATTTATGTTTTCGTTGCGTTTATGTGCTAAAAACCCTTCAATACACACCTAAACATACCATACTTTGTTGCCTCTATCTACATATGTCACATATAATACAACTAGCTCCAATTGTCAAAAATCAAAACCCTGGCGGAATGCGTCTCAACTCACTACGAAGCATCTCAATAACTGACTGCGCGAGACGGCTGGCTCTATGATACTCTGCATAGAAATGCGGCCCATCATGCATCAAGGCATCTAACTCAATAGTAGCACTATACACCTTCTGTTATAGTCTCTGCCTCAACATGTAATCTGGATGAAGTGTAGCTAACGGTCCTCTATCTCTCTGGTCAAACAACCACATGATCTCTCTACACTGCAATCTCCAATACTGTACATCCTTGAAAGGCATATTTCATAGCCTATTTGTTTATTCGAGGATTTAACTCAACTCAAATAAGAATGTAACAAGTAAATAGTGGATCTACCGTCAAAGAGATCTCTCAAAGTAACATCTGACAAAGGATTCAGAAACAATGTTCATCTACAGACTTGAGGAATTAATTCACTGGAAGAAGTTCAAGAAATTGATCAAGCCTCGGTGATATAAATCAAGATTGTGGATTTAATCAAATGACAAAGATCTTGTCAGGGTATCAGATAATTACAGGGATTTAATCTGAAGAAAATCAAGTTATCAAAGTCAAGTCATGAAGAAACGTCACGGAAGTTAGTCACTCAAGAACCAGACAGTACTTCGAGTGTCAACATTGAAGTGGTAGAATTGATTCATAATTTTCAGAAGATTTTTAGAAGAATGGTTGTTGTTCAAAGAGTGGTATTAATTCTCTATTAATTAATTAAGTCATATAATTTAATTAAGAAAATAAATTATATCTGTAAAGATTAATTTATTGATTAATTGAATTAATTGATTAATTAATTCTGAATTAATATTATGAATTTTCAGAATTGATTTTGAATTTATATTCAATATTAATTCAGCATGACAATTAATTGAACTGGTATGACAATCAGATTGTCATACCGATTGTCATGCTAGTTCAGGAGATAGTCATACTGATTGTCATGGTAGTACAACAGATTATCTCACCGAAAGTTCTACCAGCTATGGGATTGTCTTGCTAATTCAATCAATTATCATGCCGATTATCTTGCTAGTTCAATCAATTATCATGTCGATTGTCTTGCCAGTTCAACGGATTGTCTCACCGATTGTCTTGCCAGTTCAATTGATTTGTGTTGATTGATTTATTAAAGACAACGGCAGCAGACATTAAAATCATCTATCAGACATTCAAGATACTTCAACAAGTTAAGAACAAAAGCACAGCAACTGAAACAAACATTACATCTCTTAATGCTGAAACCAGATCATTAATTTCTAGCAATTAAAGTTAAATCTAAACCACTAGAAATCATTATCCTGTTCTTGTGTAACTATCTAGCGGATCAAAATCCCTAGAACTTAATCTCAAATTGCTTTTAGCATTTGATCTTTTTATTGAAAAAACAGAAAAAGTTCATGTCAAATTTATTCTAGATTTGTGATAATTTATTTGAGATTAATCCCTTGTAAACGATACCGTTGTTGTAACACCTTTCAAGTTTAATAATAATTTTATTTAACTTGAATTTTGTTTCACTTTTTTATTCCACATTAAATTCGATTAAACAGTATAGTTTGTATTCAACCACCCCTTCTACAAACATATTGGGACCTAACAATTGGTATCAGAGCCTTCTGATTAACGAACAAATCAAGATCCTAGACTTTTGTGTATTTTCAACTCCTTGAATTTTTATTTATTCAAAAATTCATAATGACTTCACGAAAAGTTGGAACCGTTAAAATTCCACTGTTTGATAAAGAAAATTATATTATGTGGAAGAAGAAGATGCTCTTGTTTTTACAAGTTGCAAATCCCAAATATCTGGACTTGTTAAAGAAGGGTCCAAAAATTCCGATGGTTATTGAACCAGAGGTTATAGAAGATGATGTTGTAATTACCAAAGCTAGAACCTATGCAAAAGATCCTGAGGATTTTACTCCTACTGAAAAGGAATAAGCCTCTTTGGATGCCATCCTTAAATTAATTTTAGTTGATTCCCTTGATCACTTGATGAACAGACATGTGATGAACTGTAAAAATACTAAACACATCTGTGAAACTATTGAGGTGATTAATGAAGGCATAGAGGAAGTTAGGGAGAACAAGTTAGAGATCCTAACCTTTGAGTATGAACATTTTAAATCCAATCCAGAAGAAGGAATTACTGAAGTGTTTGAGAGGTACACTGCATTGATCAAGAACCTGAACATAAATGGAAAATATTATTCAATCAGGGAGGTCAACAAAAAGTTCCTTTTAACACTGCCAACTCATCTTGAACATAGAATCACTGCCATAAGAGAAGCGAGAGATCTGAGTGAGATTTCTTTGGAAATGCTCTATGGTGTGTTAAAAACCTATGAGTTGGAGCAGATTCAGCAGAAGAAAGTCTACGGGAAAGGTAGAGTGGGCAGCACGTCTACTGCTCTAGTAGCTGAAGGTCAACAACAACAACAATAATCTCAACAGTCAGAGAGAATGGTACAGTCTTCCAAGGATGAGGAAAATGTGATAGTAGCAGAATATGATCCTCCTACTACAAATCAATCCGTGTTATTCCCAGTGGACTAACAATGAGATTTACAGAAGGGGGGTTGAATGTAAATCTCAAAACTTTTTCAAGTTTTGAGCAGTTTCTAAGGCTAAGTGTTTTTGAGAGCAAGTGTGTGTGAATTGCTTGAAGCAAATGTAGACAGATATATATTCAAACACAAATGTAAAGAACACAGAGAACTTAAAAACTTTTCTGATGGATTTGTTGTTCCACCAGAGATGTGTTATTTCAGAAAATCTGTGATTCAAAGAACTAAATCACAGCTGCTTCCTAGTACAAACTAGATGATTTTCTCTCTGGATTTTTCTAAACAGCTCTGGAAAATTTATATCTAATTACTAGCTGTTACTTGGTTTATATATCACCAAGTTTACAAGTGAAGACAAAACTGTAAAATACAATTAAAAAAGCTCTTCACATGTTTCTTTTTCATTTCTCTATCCAATGCAATTTAGGCTTAGCTGTTAATCTTTGAATACTTCCTTGTTTGCACCAGAATGGAAATGCTGCATTTTCTTGATTCCTCCTAGAGGCTTCCACATTCCAGTTTGTCTCTGTCAACCCATGTGCCTCTATCAGCTTATGAATTGTCACTGTCAACTGCTAATGAACTAAGCATCCGTTGAAGCTTTCATCCGTTGATGCCTTATCCGTTCAGGCTTTATCCGTTGATGCATTATCAGTTGAAGTCTTTATTCGTTGAAGCACTTATCCGTTGATGGATATTATCCATTGAAGCATTAGAGACATCCGTTGAAGCTTTGTTTCTTATCTGTTGAAGGTCTTCAATATCAATTGATACTTCTTCACTTATACAAAATTACAAGGCATGAAATATTTACAATTAGCCCTCCTATTTGCATATCTACTAGTAGTCAACATGACTGATACTTTCCTATAACATCTAAGAATTACAACTTGAATCCAGAGAATGAAATGTGCTACAATACTAAACTTATTGCTAAGTAAAGCTACTCCTTCAACGGATAGCCAAAATGGTCTTATCCGTTGAGGCTATAAACACTAGATTTCTACTTAAGTGTTTTGTTTAACTTATCATCAAACTAATACACATATTCCTAACAATCTCCCCCTATTTATGTCTACTAGAACTGCAGGCATAAATTTGGGTTTAGCTTGATGATAACAAAACACTTGACAAATATATTAACTGTAATAAAGCAGAAATTCAAAAGTGCTGCAAAAATGTGTATGCTTAGATGGAATTGAAGAATTACATTGTTTCCAAGGGTGCTCCTTTAGCCTGAGCAGATTAATTTCTTTTCCTTTGATCCTTTGTTTTCTTTTCTAGCCTCCTGTCGTTCTCCTCTATTTGAAGTTGAAGTTGTCTGTAGAACTCAACTTCATCTTCTTCATTGATGTCCAACTTAGATTGCATATCCTTGAGAGTTTCATTACTGGCAATCTTGAGCTGATCTTCAAGTCTGAAAAATCTTCTGACTCCTTTGTTATCTTTGAACTCCATCAACCAATGAGGTGATTTGTGAACTGTAATTCCTCTTTCTTGAATGAGTAATATTCTAGGCAAGGCATTGGGTTCCCACCAAGTTTTCCTTATATTGGCAATCTTGTTGAGAATCTCAGTCTTGGTAGTCCTGGTAAAGCCAGAATCCCTTTGTATGGATGAGTAGACTCTAACCAAGGTAGAGTAGCCTTAATTCAGAATCCTGTAGAGAGGCCAAGTTCTTTCCCCACTTCTTTTGTATTTGAACACTAGTCTTTCTGGTAGCTGTCTGTAGGCAGCTATTCCCCTTACTTCCTCCAGCTCATCCAGATAGAGTTCAATGTCTGAAAATTCTTTTATGTCACAAATGTGAACATAATCATCCTTAGAGGCTTGTGGCTTAGGCTTAGGCTTCTGAGAGAATTTGATTGAGGTTTTAGAGGGTGTTGATTTGATTCTTCTTTTCTGCTTCTTTGATGGTGGAGAAGAGGTTAAGAAGGTGGGCAATTTGATGGTGTCCCAATCAATTGGTTCCTCCTTAGGAATGATTGTTTCACCATGAATGTTTATGAAGGGGTCAGGAACAATGGGTTCAGGAATAGAAGGTAGTGGTTTGGATTTTGATTGGGTTTCTTCAGTCTCATCTACCATCTTTCTCTTTGCATTGGCCTTCTTTCTGTTCCCTTTCTGCCATTCCTCTCTTTCCTTACTTCTTTCTTCCATATCATTATCAACCATATCCCCCATACCTTCATCTTCACTTTTGTCTTCAATTTCTTTCTTTTCTTCAGCTTGACTTGACTTTAGCTATTTTTCAAGCTTTGCTTGTGCTCTTTTGTCAGCCTTTAGCTTTTTGGCTTCTTCCTTCAACCTTCTGGTTTCTTCCCTCTTGGCTATTGAGAATTTGGGATGTCCTTGCATCACACAGATGCTCTTTCCCTCTCTAAAGATAATAGCCATGTTCCTCCTTACAACCACATCCATGGTCTCCTTGTGCTTTATGATACTTCCACCCAAAACCTTGTCTTCATCAGGCTTTGGAAGAGGAAAATCCACTTCTTTCATCTGAGCAAGGCTTAGAGGATTCTTTGTAGAGTCCTTATTAGATCTGTTGTTGGGCTTGAGAACCATAGGTTTCAGATTCTTGGAAGAAGTCTCTCCAACCTTATTTCTCCTTACTGGCTTGAGCTCCATAATAATTGGTTCCACCTTTGTGCTATGCTTCACAGATTGTGATTTAGAAGTTGTAGAACCAAAAATTTGTTGCATCTTTTCATCAATTTTCCTCCTTTGCTCTTTGACTTGCAATTCAGCTGCTGCTATCTGGATTAGATCAATTCCATCAAGCTTTCCTTTGATTTGAATAGTTGGAGAAGTGGTGATGGCAGGAACTAGCACTTGAGATATTTGAACAGTTATTGATGGCTCTCCTTCCCCTTCCCTTTTATCCTCCCCCTTTTTGTTATCATCAAGGGTATGGGTCAAGCCTTGTGCTTTTGCCAGCTACATTAGGAGATTTGTCTGAGTTTGTTGATTCTGAACAATGGTGACCATAGAGTCTTCAATGATCTGAACTCTATTTTCCAATCTGGTCAGCTTCTTGTCAGCATCAAATTCTTTCTTCAGTCTCCCCAACAAATCTTGCATAGTACCATAAGGCATGACTGAATCCAACTTCTCAGCATTGTAGGATTTCAGATCAGCAATGTCCTGCTTGAGTTCATCCACACTTAGATTCTGTTTGAAATGCTACAACTGCAAGAGATGCAGAGAGTCCAGATGAGCTTGAAGAATTGCCTTGGTACCAGCATCTGTAGTCTCCTCAAGGGCCTTTTGAATAGTCATTACTTGCCTGACCAAAGTGACACCAAATTCTCCTGGTGTAGATTCCTTTGCCCATGCCCAATCAGGTAGACCTGGAACAGAACTTGGGCCTGCTACTCCCCCTAAATTCATGCTTTCATCCAAAGAATTAGAGTCATCATCATTAGAATTTACTCTAAATTCTTCAGATGGCTCACCAGCTTGAGAAGGCAGCCTGTTAACAGCAGCTTTGTCTCTGGGAAGAGATTCTGAAGTGTGTACAATGTGCAAAGTCTGTTCTGCCTCCATATTGCCCTAAGCAGCCAATAATTGATAGGCTAGAACAGGGTGAGTAAAAGTATCAGCATCCAAGGAAATGTTATCAATTATAGCTTTGTAATGTTACTGAAATTGTCTTTCCTTTTCTGCATCATCCACTATCATTGACTCACTAGCAATGGCTGGATCCATCCTTATAGCTTCTGTACCTGCCTTTCTCTCATTTTCTCTATTTTCTTGCATCAGGGGCTCCCCCTGGCTCACACACACCCTCACACCCTCACCCTCACCTTCTAAGGTGGCACTCCCCTCACTCACTTTTGCCAAGCTGGAAGAAATAGCATTCATATGATGACTCTCAACCTCTCCTTTTGCCTGGGAGCAACCCAGCCTCTCACTCAAAATATCACTCCCTTCCCTCAAACCTAAAAGTGATTGTACAGTAACCATGTCTTCTACAGTTGGAGTTATTTCTGTTATATGTGTAGAGACCATCAACGGATAGGGAGTATCCGTTGAAATGGAAACTGATGGTATCAATGGATAACTGCTGTTAAGCTTATCCGTCGAAGAACAACCACTTGTCAACGGATGAGAGATATCCGTTGAAGAAGGAAAAGATGTAGATATAGAAAGTGACATATTTGTTGAATCTGTGTGAATTGATTTTAAGTGAGGTGACACAGATTCTTCAACCATATCTGAAAGAATTGGCTGATGATCCAACAAATCATCTAAAAGATGATGATCATCAGATTTTGAGTGGGGCTCCTCCCTGAGTTTTAAGGAGGGAGAATCAGGAATTGATGTGAATATCATATCCACATCCAGAGAGGGTGATGGATAGTTTGATGATTGATGTGTTTCTATTATGAGAGAATGGGGCTGTGACTCCACATTTGCTGGAGTCACATCAAGCTGAATTTGAGAAGGCAAAGATACAGGTGGATGTATATATGCTGTGTGTGCCCCTTGTGTGGAAACTAGGGTCTTGGCCTTCTTCTTTCTTGAAAAGGCTTTGATTGGTGAATTTGTGGCTTCAGTGTCCCTCCCTCTTTTGTTCTGTGTCCCTGGTTGGGGACTATTTTCAATAGTTGCACCCTTTTGGGAAGATGCAACTAGGGATGTGTTTGACTCCTTTTGAACCACCACAGTCTTTTGAGAAACTGTGGCTTGGCTGGCTGGGGTACCACTCACCTCTCCCACCTTATCCCGGGGGGTTTCTTGATGTTCACCCCTCCCCTCACCACTCACACCCTGTTCACTCCCTTCAGGGTTAATGGTAGTTGTTACAACTATTGTCTTTTGAGAGACAACAAGGGTGGTTTTCTTTGACTTGTGTTTTGAAATTTTAGTTTTGGTGGCTTTGGTAGGAACCTGTTTGGACAAAGACACAGATTCCATTGCCACACTGGAAGGCAAAGAAATAATGGGGTTGGAAACAGTAGGAGTTATAGCAGTGTTTACCTCACTTACCTGTGGTGCATTCATGATTGGCAAATATACCAATGGCACCTGGCTGTTGAGGTTCATTCTCAAAAGGTCAGCAAGGACCCTTTTCTCTTGTGCCCAGCATTTGAGTTTATTGTTCTCATTTGATATAACCAATCCTTCAGCAACATGGTTAGCCAATAACATAAAGAATCTAGCATAGTAGATGTTATGTGGTCCATTAGCTTTGTTACCTAATCTGGAACCTAATTCTAGCATGACACAGTTGCTAAAATTAAAGTACCTATCAGAAACTAGCATATAGAGCATATTAACAAGAGATGAAGTTATGGCATCAAAATTGCTAATCTTCCCAGAGAAAACCTTGATAAAGGCATCTCCAAGAAAACTCCATTCTTTCCTAAGGCCCTTCCATAATACTACCTAAACTAGCAGAATCAAAAGCATAGCCTATGGAATCTAACATAGCAGATACATCTTTATCAGTGTGTGGTGTCATGGCATTATTCTCAGGCAACTTAAAGCAAGACTGTATATCATCACAGTTAATGCAATAATCCTTACCTTTGAGAGAGAAGGCAATAGTCATATCTGTGGAGTTGAACTCTGTAGTTGTCCAAATCTCCTCAATCACCTCACAGTAGATGGTTGGGGCTTCCAGCATTGCATAGCTTATTTTGCAGTTTTTGATGAAGTCCATCATCTTGTGATAATCAGAATGGGCTTCATTCTTTTCAACCAAGGCTACAAAATTATTCTTTTCATAAACAAATCTAGGTTGAGACATAATTTTGACTACTGGTGCCATTGTTGTGAGTAGAGGTTTCAGAGAAAAACTTGAGAATTTTGGGAGAGAAGGAGAATAAAAATTGCAAGAAAGCGTAAAGTGAAAATTAGAATTCAATGGGCTTTTATACTTTCTTGAATTAAAACGTAAATAAAATGATTAAATGATACTTTTAAATAAATTACAGCCGTTTAAGAATAAAGAAAACTGTAGAAATTCTGAAAACTGCCTTTAATACAAATATATACAACAGTGTATATCTGTATCAACGGTTAAGTAAAAGAATCAACGGCTGTGACTCACTTAAAGTAACTGATGTGACACTTCAACGGATATGGTAAATAGTTATCCGTTGATGATCAACACTATTTTATCCGTTGAGGGATAAAATTACTAGAAATATATTTGTCTTTCAATGAATAATGAACATCCGTTGATAGAACAATTTTGGCTTTCAACGGATAGGGAATATTCGTTGATAGAATAAGTCTTACTTAAAGCCAACTTTGTTCTTGCAGCAAATTCATTCCAGGCTTCAAGGCAGATTATATAGAGGATATAAATTTATGAATAATTAAGCATACCTAGCTCACTTACTAATCTTGTGAATGTTGATTCATCAAGTGGCTTGGTAAATATGTCTGCAATCTGCTTTTCACTTGGTACAAAATGAAGTTCCACTGTACCTTTTATCACATGTTCCCTAATGAAGTGGTACTTGATGTCAATGTGCTTGGTTCTTGAGTGCTGCACTGGATTTTCAGTAATGGCAATGGCACTTGTATTGTCACAGAATATAGGAATTTTGTCAATAGTTAGTCCAAAGTCAAATAATTGATTCCTCATCCATAGTATCAGTGCACATCAACTACCAGCAGCAATGTACTCAGCTTCAGCTGTTGATATAGAAACAGAATTTTGCTTCTTGCTGAACCATGACACAAGCTTGTTCCCTAGAAATTGACAGGTGCCAGTTGTGCTTTTCCTGTCTATTTTACAGCCTGCATAATCTGCATCTGAGTAGCCAATTAGATCAAAACCAGACTCTCTAGGGTACTAAATTCCTAGATTTGGAGTCCCTTTGAGATATCTAAAGATTCTTTTAATAGCCACTAAGTGAGATTCTTTAGGGTCAGCTTGAAATCTAGCACATAGACATGTAGAAAACATTATATCAGGTCTATTAGCAGTTAAATATAAAAGTGAGCCAACCATACCTCTATAACTTGAAATGTCCACAGACTTTTCAGCCTTGTTTAATTCAAGCTTGGTGGCAGTGGCCATGTGAGTTTTTGCAGATGAATAGTCCATTAAGTCAAACTTCTTTAAAAGATCATAAATATATTTAGTTTGATTAATGAAAATTCCACCACTAACTTGTTTAACTTGTAAACCAAGAAAATAAGTTAGCTCTCCCATCATGCTCATTTCATATTTACTTTGCATTAACTTAGCAAACTTTTTACAAAGCTTATCATCTGTAGATTCAAATATAATATCATCTACATAAATTTGAACAAGTATTTTAGAGCCATTAACATTTCTAAAGAAAAGAGTTTTGTCAACAATACCTCTTGTGAAGTGATTATCTAGAAGGAATTTTGACAAAGTCTCATACCAGGCTCTAGGTGCTTGCTTTAGTCCATAGAGTGCTTTCAACAGATAATACACATAGTCTGGAAAGTTTGGATCTTCAACCCCTGGAGGTTGACTTACATAAACTTCTTCCTCCAATTGCCCATTTAGAAATCCACTCTTGACATCCATTTGATAGACTTTGAAATTGGCATGGGCTGCATAGGCTAGAAAGATTCTGATGGCCTCAAGTCTGGCAACTAGAGCAAATGTTTCATCAAAATATATTCCCTCTTGTTGAGAATAGCCTTTAGCAACCAATCCGGCTTTATTCCTCATGACAATGCCATTTTCATCCATCTTGTTTCTGAATACCCATTTTGTGTCAATAGAACTC
Organism: Apium graveolens; assembly: GCF_009905375.1. Classification (NCBI taxonomy): domain Eukaryota; kingdom Viridiplantae; phylum Streptophyta; class Magnoliopsida; order Apiales; family Apiaceae; genus Apium; species Apium graveolens. The sequence continues at coordinate 33,668,150 of NC_133647.1, forward strand.
TTATTCTTTGGCTTGGGTACCAGCTTCCATACTTTGTTCCTCTCAAATTGGTTTAGCTCCTCTTGCATTGCTAAAATCCAATCTGGATCCAATAGAGCTTCTTCTACTCTCTTAGGTTCCTCCTGTGATAGAAAGCTACTATACAGACATTCATCTTGAGTAGCCCTTCTAGTTTGCACTTTAGATGTAGCATCACCAATGATCAGTTCAAAAGGGTGATTCTTGGTCCATTTCCTTTGAGGTGGTAGATTAGCTCTAGATGAGGTTGCCTCAGTATTGTCATGATGTGAGATAGAATGTTGATTGGTTGAAACTCCCCCTGAGTTGCTGATCCTTTGAAAGGAATTGGGAGCTCTATCAACTGATGAAGTGAATTGATTATCCGTTGACAGACTGTGATCAACGGATGCTTCATTATGAACTTCAACGGATGATGCACTTTGTCTTTCAACGGATGCTGTATTGCTTCTTTCAACGGAAGCTGAATTATGACTTTCAACGGATGCAGCATTCTGTGCACTATCCAAAGGCATATTTTGAATTCTTCTTGAGATGCCTTCTTCATCATTCCCATCTTCACTATCATCACAATATATCTCAATATTGTCAAATTTGAGTCCTTCATGATGTCCCTCATCTGTTAGTCCATCAATCTTTTTATCATCAAACACAACATGCACAGATTCCATGACAGTGTTGGTTCTTAGATTGTAGACCCTATATGATTTTCCAGCAGAATAACCAACAAATATTCCTTCATCAGCCTTTGCATCAAACTTCCCTTTGTGATCAGATTGATTCCTTAAGATGTAACATTTACAACCAAAGACATGCAGAAAGTTTAAAGTTGATTTTCTTCTCTTGAATAATTAATAGGGAGTCATGCCTTTTGCCTGATTAATTAGAGAAATATTCTGAGTGTAACATGCACAGTTAACAGCCTCAGCCCAAAAGTAAGTTGGGAGTTTTGACTCTTCAAGCATTGTCCTTGCAGCTTCAATTAGTGATCTGTTCTTCCTTTCCACCACACCATTTTGTTGTGGGGTCCTTGGAGCTGAGAACTCATGCATGATCCCATTTTCTTCAGAGAACAACTTCATGGTTGAATTCTTGAACTCAGTTCCATTGTCACTCCTAATATTCCTTACTTTGAAATCAGGATGATTATTGACTTGCTTGATATGATTGTTAATGATTTCACTAGCTTCATCCTTTGATCCAAGAAAATAAACCCATGAAAACTTTGAGAAATCATCTACAATCACTAGGCAATATTTTTTCCTTGAAATTGATAATACATTGACTGGTCCAAAAAGATCCATGTGTAGCAGTTGTAATGGTTCATCAATTGCAGATTCAAGCTTCTTACTGAATGATACTTTCTTTTGCTTTCCTTTCTGACAAGCATCACACAGTCCATCCTTTGTGAATTATACTAGAGGCATTCCTCTAACTAAGTCATTTTTGACTAGATCATTCATTGTCTTGAAATTCAAATGGGACAGCTTCTTGTGCCATAGCCAACTTTCAACTGAGCTTGCTTTGCTGAGAAGACAAGTAATAGATTCTGCATCTGTAGAGTTGAAGTCAGCTAAGTACACATTCCCTTTTCTAACTCCAGTTAGAACCACTTTATTGTCCTTCTTACTTGTGACAATACAGGCTTCAGAATTGAAGGAAACAGTATTCCCTCTGTCACATAGTTGACTGATGCTCAATAAGTTGTGTTTGAGACCATCAACCAATGCAACTTCATCAATGATGACATTTTCTTTTGAAATTAAGCCATATCCCATAGTGAATCCTTTGCTGTCATCTCCAAAGGTTATGCTAGGGCCAGCTCTCTCCTTAAACTCTGTGAGCAGGGTGAAATCTCCTGTCATATGCCTTGAACAACCACTGTCCAAGTACCATAGATTCCTTCTTTTTCCCTGCACACAACAAAATCAATCAAGTTGATTTTGGTACCCAAGTTTCCTTGGGTCCAGCCTTGTTAGTCTTTTTCCTAGACTTCATTCCTCCTGCATCTTTTGACTTAGGTAACTTTGGGTCAACCTTGATCTCAGATGTGGTTGGTTGAATTGTAGGGTTAGTCACAGAATCATTTAGCACATTTGATTGAATTTGATAAGGCATAGATTGTGCAAACATGTTATTCCACATAGGCATATTGTATGGCATTTGAGGCATACTAAATGCAGTAAAATAAGGATTATGAATATATGGCATGTTTACAAAATATGCATGGGGATTCTGATGAGACATAACAGGCATTGCATGCAGAGGTGACATAGACATGTTAGGCATGGAGGGATTTGAAGGCATGGGAGCATTTTTAACAGATTTGCAATTATCAGATAGGTGATTAACACTTTTATAATTCACACAGCTTTTTCTAGGAGCATACCTATCAGGTGTGTAATTGTTATATTTATTAATCCCTACCTTCCCATTTCTTTTAGATTTTCTTTTAGTTTCCTTCTTATCCTCAACCAACTTAAGCCTATTTTTCAGCTGATCTAAAGTCATGTGTCCTATATTCACCTTACTGGCATCTTTGGATGTGCTGGCTCCTTCTTTGATAAAGTTCTTGAAAGTTGAATCATCCTTCTTATTGAGATTTTTATTTTTAAAATTACTTGCCTGTTTTAATTGATGAGCCTTCAACGGATGCTCTTTTTCTTCTTTCAACGGATAACTTTCATCATCCGTTGATTCCACATCCGTTGACAATCCATCAATTAATTCTAACTCCTTTTTGTTTTTCTTCCAGGCATCCTCACAGAATGATTCAATTCCCTGAACCTTGGCAATCTGAACACTAACATCCCTTGATGTTTTCCAGGCCTTGATTACCTCTTGCTCACTTTATAACTGTTTAGAAAGAATTTCTACTTTCTTAACAGCTTCTTCTAGTTCACTCTCAACAATCAAGCATTTAAGTTTAATCTTTTCAAGCTCAATTACCTGATCCTCTAACACAACATTCCTATCACTTAAAAACACATTATTCTCTTTGATCCTATTGTTTTCCTTGGCTAGTGATTTAAGGGAAACTCGTAAATGATATAATTCATTTGACATATCATTTATGGCTTCATTGCATTCATTTTTAGAAAGCTGAGAGAGATCAGTAGTAATTACCTGGTTGCTTGATGAACTAGTTTCATTTTCATCAGAATTAGCCATCAGGGCTAGGTTGACATATTCCATATCATCATCTTCATTGACTCCATCTGCTGCCCAATCATCTTGAGTGAGAAAAGCTCTTTCCTTTTGTTTGAGCAAATCAAAGTACTTCTTTTTGTAATCAACTTGCTCAAATTTCTTTTTATCAGAGGTTGGCTTCCTATACTCACTTGCAAAGTGTCCACTAATGCCACAGTTATAACATTTGAACTTGGATTTGTCCATCATGTTTTTGTTTGGCTTAGTGAATTTTGTATTTTTCCTGAACTTCATCTTTGCAAACCTCCTGGACAGAAAAGCCAGATGTTCATCAACATCATCAGAGTCATCCTGACTGGAATTGTTTTCATCCTCAGCTACTTGCTCTTTACCCTTGCTTGATTCTGATTTGCTTGTGCCAATTTTGAGACTTGGCATTGTCTTCTCCTCATTCCTGGCTTCAACCTTCTCACTGTCAGCTACAAGTGCAACTGATCCTCCTTTTTTCTTCCCCTTTTCTAACAGCTCATCTTGCTCCATCTCAAGTTCATATGTCTTCAAAATTCCATATAATCTTTCAAGTGTGAAGTCCTTATAATCTTGAGAATTTCTTAGAGAAACAGTCATAGGCTTCCATTCCTTTGGTAGAGACCTTAGAAATTTTAAATTGGAGTCCTTGACTTGGTACACTCTCCCATACAGCTTCAATCCATTCAACAGTTTCTGAAATCTGTTGAAGGTATCATTCAATGATACTCCTTCTTCAAAATGAAAATATTCATACTGTTGAATGAGAAGCTGCATTTTGTTTTCTCTAACTTGCTCAGTGCCTTCACAGATAAGCTGCACAGTATCCCAAATTTCCTTAGCAGTTTGGCTGTTAATGACATTGTCAAACATATCTTGATCCAGGCCATTAAACAGAATGTTCACGGCTTTCTTGTCCTTGTGAACCTGTGGCGCCCTCCAAACCCGGGTCAGAAGTTTGGGATCCACACACACACCTTATTTATAACCTGCTTATAACAATAATAAAGATAATAATAATATATGCAGTGACCCTACTTACCAACCACCACAGACCGCAACAGGTTAAAGTATGCACACAAGCCAAACACACTAATATATTACAAACCGTTCGAATCCCAACTATTTCAAACTCAAACTGAGTATTAAACATTATTACAAACTTTTACAAATTTAACTTATCCCAAAAGAAGCCTACTAGCTCACCTTTCTCAACCTGAACCCCTAGCTCTCGTGCTGGACTGGGGATCCTCTTTACCAACTGGTTCCTTTTTAACTGGAAAGAATATAAACAACATCGCACAAATGAGTTAACTAGCTCAGCAAGTCACAATGACAAAACTGAGAATAATGATCATCAGGTGAATACGATTATGATATCAAGTGAATAATGGATTATGATTTAGAATTGGATACTATACTTTTAATTTAAAAATCAAGGTTAGGTTGCTGATCAGTCATGCACTAACCCTGAGCAAGGCACACAACATTGCTCTAACTACTGGATCCAAGGCACACATTGGCCTAACTTGACCATTATATGGTCTGACCACGAATCTGGTCCATAATTTTATAAAAAACAATCCAATTCTAACATAATAACAGAATATGCAATAATAAACAATAACCGAAATCACTAACAACAATAAACGTTTAACAATGAAAGGGTTTCAATCCTTGTAAGGATCAATAAGGCAATTTAAAAGCTTGGATGCTGGGCAATGAAAGAATTGGATAACAAAGGAATCAACATTTCAGGGTTTTAAAGATTTGGGCTTTCAAAGCATAGGATACAATGATTGAATGTACAAGTAATTCAGTTCAGTGTTTGGGATTTTGTTTACATATATTTGTAGAGTAATATCGCATACTTGAGATTTGTGTTTAGGTATACAACAATCAATGGTCTAGAAAGAATAAGGTTTACGGCTCAAGAACAATAACTGGAATCAGAGTTTAGGTTTCAGTGCTTCAAAGCACTTGCAGTATCAATCTGACTATCAAATACTACAATATCTCGAGAAAGTTCAGAACACTTGCCTGATATTAGCTTACTACACTGCACTCGTTTCCAATCACAAGCGTCTTATTCCTCAACTATCTGTTTCCCTTTCCTACGTCTTGCCTCTTCTGCTCACATATCATAAGCATCTATCAATAATTTACTCATGTAATTCTATTCAACACATACTTCTGTCTACCCTTCGTTTTACCTAAATCCGATTAACGGATTAAAAGTTATGCAATAATCAAGTAAACACTGAATATATAGACCGATAGTCAATTAACAAGTCACATATAGCACATAATACATCACGTAATCAATGATATATTATTTATAAAGAAGTCTCGGGTCATAAATAGGCTTTCTGGTATTTAAAATGATTTTTAAAACATTTTTCGGAATTAAAACGGGTCGTTGGATCAATTTCGGGTTAATAAATAGGGTTCGGTTGGCCCATTCTGGCTCCGAAATAATTTTAGAATAATTATCGAGCCTTGAAAATAATTTAAACTAATATTTTAAAGCTCGAAACTATTTTTCAGAATTTTTAAATCATTTTTAAATAATTAAATCTAATTAAATAATTAATTAAAATCAATTAATAATTAATTAAATCAATTAATCAATTAATTTTCGAATTAATTGACCAATTAATCAATTATAAATTAACTGAAATTAATTAACTAATTAATTTAGATTTATTTATGAATTAAAAATAATTTTCAGAATTAAAATAATAATTTTTAGAATGTTCAGAAATTAAAAACGAATTTTTATAATAAAAATAAATAGGAAATATGATTTTTAAACATTTTATAAACAGGAATCCTAAATTTGCAAAGTCTGGAAACTTCAGGGACCTAACTGTATCGTGCCCAAAAGTCCAGGGACCAAACTGCAATTTTACACCCCGTCGTCGGAAAACAGTCGGGTTCGCCGGAGAACACGATTCCGACCTCCTCACCTTACCACAAGCTCCAGATCACATCTACAAATTACCAGGAATACAATCATGCAATCAAAACAACCTAACAATCCCTGAGTTGGCCGGAATTTGGCCGTGAAGTTTTCCAGTTTCCGGCGAACATCAGAAAACTTCAAAACATAACTCCCTTCTCTACAGACCTCGTTGGTTCATGACACTTATACGACTAGATTGCAAATTTCACAGAGAACACAACCCACTATAACACAACATCAATCTATCACAGAATAAGAAACCCCCAAATTTCAATTAAGAACATTCATACGGGTTATAAACCCTAATTTTGAAATTCGAAAATTAAACCCACTTTTGAGCATGTTATTGAACTCCAAATCAGACGTATGACATATAAAAATCATCAGGAAAACAAGCTCTATAACATGCAATCATCAAATCATACAAACAATCATCCGAACAAAAATTCATATTTTTAATAAAATAAATTCAAAAATAAATAATTTTTTAGAAAAATAACCTTGATTTCTGCAGTGAAACAAGGCTCAGAATCTGATAGAACACTTCAAATCCTTCGTTTTGGTTACTCAAGCTTTGAAAACAGAGATCGGTAACGCCTTCGTTTTGCTGTTTGATTCTTAGAACAGTTTTAGGAAATTAGGGCTTTTCTCTGAAAATTATATAATTAACTATCTGCAAATGATTTTGATACGAAATAAAATACGGTAAAAGGCTATTTATAATTACGGAAAATTTGTATCCCGTTGGATCATTCCGGATATAAAACGGTACGTTTATTTGTAAAAACTGATCCAAACGGTATCGGTTTTCGGGATAATTATCCAAATCAGTACAATTTGTACTGCGGTCTTGGTCTCAGCGCCTGGTTACACGTATTACGAAGTGATAATTGGGATAGTTTAATAAAAAGCTCCCGTTTATCGAAAATACGGGTTTTATTGATTTACCGAAACGAATATTGTATCGAAAATGTTGCGCCGGGACCCGCGCAGGACAAACCGTACGCCGGATCGAAAAAGTCGAAACATGGAATATGCTCGGAATATTACAATTAGGTTAGGAAGGAGTTCTCGAAAGAGTTTCGGGTTCCAAAAACATAACAACGGTTGACGTCGATTGGTTCCCGTTTTTATAAAATTGATTTTAATTACCCGGAAAAAGATTTTAGAAATTTTATATGATTCTTATAAATCCATAAACCAACATAAAAATAATTAGGAAGATATGAAAATTATCTATATTTTATTTTGGACATATAAAAATTAAAATACTCAATTAACATTATTTTTGAATATTCAAATACAGATAACACTTAACAATTAACTTACAGAATAAATACTGAACAAATATAATAATTATATAATAGCAAAAATAATTACACGATATATCCCGGATATTACATCCTTCCCCCCTTAAAAGGATTCTGTCCTCAGAATCTCTAAGAAAACAAATGAGGGTACTTTTCTCTCATATCACTTTCGTCAACCTGGGTTTCTCCACAATACTCTTACTAACTTTACCACTTTATTTCTCAATACTTTCTCTCTTTCCTCTAGAATCTCTATCGGACTCTCTACATATGATAAATCTGCTTGAAGTTCTATTGGCTCATATTCTATTACATGCCTGGAGTCTGGATTATATTTCTTAAGCATTGATATGTGAAAAACATTATGAATGTGCTCCATGTGCGGAGGTAACGCCAACTCGTAAGCTACCTTGCCAATACGCTTTAGGATTTCAAAAGGTCCGACATATCTTGGGTTTAGCTTCCCTTTCTTCCCAAACCTCTTTAGTCCTTTCCACGATGATACTTTCAATAATACCAAGCTTCCTTCTTTAAATTCCATGTATTTTCTTGACTGGTCTGCATATTTCCTTTGACGATCTTGTGCGGCTATTAATCTTTTCTGGATAATTTCAACAACTTCCTTTGTCTGCTGCACCAATTCGGGTCCGAGTATTTTGCGTTCTCCTACTTCATCCCAATATACTGGAGATCTACATTTGCGTCCATAAAGAGCTTCATAAGGTGGCATCCCAATGCTGACATGATAACTGTTGTTATAAGCAAACTCTACCAGGGGTAAATGCTCGTTCCAACTTCCTTTGAAATCAATAGCACAAACACGTAGCATGTCCTCGATTGTCTGGATCGTTCTTTCACTTTGGCCATCCGTTTGGGGGTGATAGGCCGTACTCATATTCAATCTTGTTCCCAAACATTCTTGAAAACTCTTCCAGAATCTTGAATTAAATCTTGGATCTCGATCAGATACAATAGACACTGGAACTCCATGACGAACTACGATTTCTTTCAAGTACATATGAACTAACTTGTTAGGCAAAAATCTTTCATTTATAGGCAGAAAATGAGCTGACTTGGTAAGTCTATCTACTATAACCCATATGGCATCATGATTAGCCCTTGTCCTTGGTAATCCAACTATGAAATCCATGGCAATATGTTCCCACTTCCACTCTGGAATCTCCAATGGTTGTAGCAATCCGCTTGGTCTCTGATGCTCTGCTTTAACTTTCTGACAGGTATAGCATTTGCTAACCCATTCCGTAATTTCCCTCTTCATATCTGGCCACCAATAATTCTTCTTTAAATCTCTGTACATTTTGGTACTTCCTGGATGGATGGAATATCTTGAACTATGTGCCTCTTGTAAAATTTCATTTTTCAGCTCCGTTACTGGTGGAATCCAAATTCTTGAAGAAAACCTAAGAATACCTTGATCATCTTGTTGCGTGCATAATTCCTCACCTACCAAACTATTTATATCTTGATCCATTACCTTTTTCTGTCATTTCTTTATTTTCTCCAATAACTCCGGTTGGAAAATCATACCGTACACTTTTGCTTCCTCAGGCTTGCAAATTCTAATCTCCAATTCCAATTTTTGAAATTCTTTATATATCTCTTCAGGTACGGATAACACATTTAACTTTTCCTTCCGACTTAACGCGTCTGCTACAACGTTCGCCTTACCGGGATGATATATATTTCAAACTTTTGTGATCCATGAAAATCTCACACTTTTCTCCATACAAATAATGTCTCCAAATCTTCAAAGCGAAAACTATAGCTGCTAACTCCAAATCATGAGTAGGGTACTTCTGTTCGTGTGGTTTTAATTGCCTTGACGCATACGCAATCACCTTGTCGTGCTGCATAAGAACACATCCTAATCCTTTGTAAGAAGCATCGCTATAAATTATGAAATTCCCTTGATCGTCTGGAAGTGACAAAACAGGTGTTGTGATTAATCTCCACTTCAATTCCTGAAAACTTTCTTCGCACTTGTCATTCCATATAAACTTTTCATTCTTTCATGTAAGCTTTGTCAATGGTGTTGCAATTCTTGAGAAATTCTGAACGAATCGTCGATAATATCCTACCAATTTTAAGAAACTTCTTACCTCAGTGGGTGTTCTCGGTCTTTCCCAATTCGTAATTGCCTCGATCTTTGCCGGGTCCACTTTGATCCCTTCGTTACTGACTATGTGTCCTAAGAACTGAACTTCCTGTAGCCAAAACTCACACTTCGACAATTTAGCATATAACTTCTTTTTCCTTAAAATCTCCAAAGCTGTCCTTAAATGTTCCGCATGATCCTCCTCCATCTTTGAATAGATCAAAATATCGTCTATAAATACTATAACGAACTTGTCCAAATATTCCTTGAAAATTCTGTTCATCAGGTCCATAAATGCTGCTGGGGTGTTGGTCAATCCAAAAGACATCACTAAAAACTCATAATGTCCATACCTTGTTCTGAAAGCTATCTTTGGTATATCTTCTGGTTTGATCTTCAGTTGATGATATCCCGATCTTAAATCGATCTTGGAAAAATACTTGGCTCCCTTCAATTGGTCAAACAAATCATCAATTCTGGGTAACGGATACTTATTCTTGATTGTAAGCTTGTTGAGCTCCCTATAGTCGATGCACAGTCTCATGCTTCCATCCTTCTTCTTGACAAATAATACCGGTGCACCCCACGGGGATACGCTGGGTCTGATTACTCCTTTCTCTAACAGCTCTTGTAATTGCTTCGCTAACTCTTTCATCTCAACGGGCGCCATTCTATATGGGGCCGTGGATACTGGTTCGGTTCCAGGTGCTAAGTCGATTGCAAATTCAATTTCTCTATCTGGAGGAAGTCCTGGTAACTCGTCGGGAAATACGTCTGGAAATTCATTTACAACTGGAATATCTTCAAGTTTTGCTGGCTCCTGACTTCTGTCGATCACATATGCTACGAAATGCTCACATCCTTTTCATAGTAACTTCTTGGCTTGAATCATCGTTGAGAACTTCTTTACCTGCTTCTGTCCCTTGAACGTTACTATTCTTTCGTCTGGCGTTTTTATCATTACTTTCTTATTTCGACAATTTATCTGAGCCTCATGCTTAGATAACCAATCCATCCCCAATATAACGTCAAATTCTCCTAACTTAAACGGTATCAAATCTACACAAAACTTACTACCAGAAATCTCAATCTCACAATTCCCACAAACTTGGTTAACAGTTACACGTTCTTGATTTGCTAATTCCACAGTCATTATTTCATTTAAATACCCAACTGGACAATTTAACTTACTAACAAAATCTTGTGAAACAAATGATCGAGTTGCTCCCAAATCTATTAACACTTTGGCACATAAAGAATTCACATTAAGCGTACCTGCCACGACATCCGCATCTTGGATCGCATCCTTCACCGATATGTCAAAAACTCTAGCTCTCGGAGTCTCATTCACTGTTAGGGTAGATCCCATAATCCTTAATGCATTACTGACTGGGGCTGGTGTCTTGCAATCCCTGGCCATATGTCCTGGCTTCCCACATTTAAAGCATGTAAATCCAATGGCTGGAACCTTCACTGCTGGATTCCGGATAGGCTGATCCTTATTCGTTGGCTCTCTTGTTGGCTGATTTCGGCACTCCCTCGAGTAGTGCCCTTTCTGGTTGCATTTAAAACATACCACATTCAACTTGTTACAAACTTTTCCATGCTTCTTTCCACATACTTGACAATCTGGAAAAGTTAATCTCAACTGATTCGGCTGATTCACATTAGCTGAGCGATTGCCCTGGCCTCCGTCTCCTGCATTTTGTCTCCTGAAATTAAAATTTCTCCCTGGCTGAAACTTGCCCTTCTTAAAATTTGGAAACTTCCCTGTTTGTGACTGACCCTCACTTCCCTCAACTTTCCTTTTCTTGCTTTCCTTTTCTTCTGGAACATCTCACTCTCTGTCTCTGCGATCATAGCTTTCCGTACAACACCGACATAGGTATCCAATTCAAAAATAGCTACCTTCCCTCTGATCCATGGCTTCAAGCCTTGCTGGAATCTCTTAGCTTTCTTTCTATCAGTATCAACATATGATGGCACATACCTTGACAATTCCTCAAACTTCCCCTCATAATCTGTTATCGACATGTTCCCTTGCTTTAATTCTAAAAACTTCAGCTCCATTTGATCCTGAACAAACTGAGGAAAATACTTTTCTAAAAACAATTCCTTAAACCTTTCCCAAGTAATAACATCTGTGCTTTCCAATGTCTTCACCATCTCCCACCAATAGGTGGCCTCATTCTTCAGATAGTAACTTGCAAATTCAACCTTCTGCTCCTCTTTCACTTTTACCAAGGCAAATGCCTTCTCTATTTCCTTTAACCACACATTTGCTTCAATTGGCTCTAAGGAACCCTTGAATTCTGGTGGGTTTACTACCTGAAAAGTTTTGAAAGTTACCTGGGGATTGGTCTGTCTCTGCTGTTGTTGTGCCAGGTGAACTGTTTGTTGGGCCAAGATTTGAAGAATCTGGGCTATTGCTGGGTCCATGGGTCCTGGGTTCACATTCTGGTTTGTCTCATATTGGTTGTTATTGTTATTGTTGTTGGTTTCTTCATTCTGGGTGTTGGTGCGGGTATTTCTTCTGGGAGGCATTTTCTGTAAAGAATCAATCAATTTATTTAGCTTTTGAATCAAATCTTTGTATAAAAGAAAAGTTTTGTAAAATAGGAATATCTCTTTTTGAAAACAGTTGTAACTAAGTAAATTGCATGCTTCTTTACAGAATATAAACAGTTATGGAAGACAGGGTACATGGTATCACAGGGTGTACTGGTGCAATAAATAAGGTAAAGTAAAATAGGTGCAATAAAGTAAATGACAGTATTGGAAAGGAAAAGGTACTGATATATAGATCAAAAGTTTTAGGTAGTACAAGCGTAAAGATGCTTCAAAAGTAAAAGCAAAAAGGGTACAACAACCTACTCACTAGTCAGCATCGCTAGTCTATAAATACAACTCAAAAGTCTACTGATACACACTACACACTACTGTCCATACTATATAACCATAACAACACTGCTCAGCATCTCCATCTCAAAATCTCTAACTCAGCTCCAAGGAAACTCTGGTCCTGCCAGCCTCTCAAAGTCCTCCATCACCTCAGTAGCCCAGCCCAGCAGTGCATCAGGGCCTCTGCCAGGTAGTGTAGCTCCATGTAGCCTAGCCTCAAGAACCCTCCGTGTCACATAAATCTCCTCTCGAAGCTCCCTTACACCACGATCAACATCTGTAGTCCTAATGATATGCTGTAACTCTCTAATCTGAGCCAACAAGGAATCACGCTCCAATAGAAGAGCCTCATACCGGTAATAAGGAACTGGGGGCAATGTAGACTAGAATGGGGCACTCGCTACTGAATGCCCAGTGGAATCTGAATCAGCTGGTGGGGGTCCTCTGACAGGTGGCCTCATGCCTGGAGGTGGAATAGCCTGCAATGGTACGGGCTGCAACACCGGTGGAGGTAGAATAGCCAATGCTGGTGGAATAACAGGACGTGGATCCGATGCTGGTGCTCCAACTGAAGGCTCTGAGTGATCAGCTGATACGGGAATAAAAGAGTCGGCCATCTCTGCTATCTGAAATCATATCGTAATATAAGAATCTCGTACCACGACGCAAACTATACTAATACCGGTTATACCATAACACTCAACCTCTCGACGTTCTATCATCCTATACCTTACTTCTAATCCTATCCCTCTACCCATTCCCGTCAACCTAGGCTTGTGTCAGTGACTTATAACCTGTAGCTCTGATACCAAACCTGTGGCGCCCTCCAAACCTGGGTCAGAAGTTTGGGGTCCACACACACACCTTATTTATAATCTGCTTATAACAATAATAAAGATAATAATAATATATGCAGTGACCCTACTTACCAACCACCACGGACCGCAACAGGTTAAAGTATGCACACAAGCCAAACACACTAATATATTACAAACCGTTCAAATCCCAACTATTTCAAACTCAAACTGAGTATTAAACATTATTACAAACTTTTACAAATTTAACTTGTTAGATATATTTGATAATGTCATGGCTAATATGTTTTATGTTTAGCTTTCAGATCTTACGTGAACAGGATAAATCAGTACTTAACTGTTGATCAGTACTTATACTGGAAGTCAGGACTTAAGGATATCAGTACTTATATTATCAGGAGATAATCATCAGAAGATAGATATCAGAACTTAAGTGCTGAAGGACAATCAGATAAGGACAGTAGCTGATTAAAGGAAAGAAGATCGAGATAAACATAAGAAGAGATATGCATGAAAAAGGAATTCCGTGAAGAATGGAATACTTGGAAGAAAAGATATCTGGTTGATATATTTTAGGAAGCAGAATTATATTCCATATCAATTAGTGATTATCTTGTAACTGTATAGTATATAAACACAGGCATATGGTTTACACTATAAGTGTTATCATTATCGAAGTTATTATTCTATATAACCCTAGCAGCTCTCGTGATATTTGTTCATCACTGAGAGGTAACAGTTCCATACTGTAATAGAGTTTATTGTTTCAATAAAGTTTGTTTTCTGTTACTTAAGATCTTAAAGTTCGATTTGAGTGTACTATACACTGTATTCACCCCCTCTACAGTGTTTGTGTGACCTAACAATTGGTATCAGAGCCTATCAGTTAACTTACATACAGTTAAAGATCCAAACACAATCATGTCGGACACAGAAACTCCAACTAAGCCTACCACAACTGAGGAACCACCAAAGACACTAATTCAGAGTCGGTATGAGACCATCAGAGTCCCCATACTGAGACCATCTGAATATCCCATATGGAAGGTAAGGATGACCATGTTCCTGGAGGCAACAGATCCAGAATACCTAGATAGAATCAAGGAAGGTCCTCACAAACCAACCAAACTCGCTGTTGCAGTTGCAGGTGAAGCAGCAATGACCGTACCAAAGGAGAAGAGTGATTATACTGCTGAAGATATAACATCAATTGCTAAGGATGCTAAGGTACGACACTTACTGCATAGTGCCATTGATAATGTAATGTCAAACAGGGTAATCAACTGCAAGACTGCTAAGGAGATATGGGATGCTCTGGAAACAAGGTGTCAGGGAACTGACACAATTAAGAAGAACAGGAAGATAATACTCACTCAAGAGTATGAACTCACTTTGATTATCACAGTAAATAGGGATTTTGAAATATGTTAACCCATAATCCAGTAACTGATTCTTCATCCAAAGAATCTGTGCACAACAGCTTTCTGCAGCAAAATACTCTGCTTCTGCAGTTGATGTGGAAATTGACTTTTGTTTCTTGCTGTACCAAGAAACCAATCTGCCTCCAAGAAATTGGCAGCTTCCACTTGTGCTTTTCCTGTCAATTTTGCAACCTGCAAAATCTGCATCTGAGTAACCTATTAGTTTAAAATCTGATTCTCTAGGATACCATAATCCCAGAGCAGCTGTTCCTTTAAGATACTTAAAGATTCTTTTTACAGCTGTTAAGTGAGGTTCTCTTGGATCTGCTTGAAATCTTGCACAAAGACAGGTAGCATACATGATATCAGGTCTACTAGCAGTTAGATAGAGTAGAGAGCCAATTATACCTCTGTAGTCAGTAATATCTACTGATTTACCGGTATCCTTATCCAGTTTTGTTGCAGTGGCCATTGGAGTGGATGCACTTGAACAATCTTGCATTCCAAATTTCTTTAGCAAGTTTCTGGTGTACTTGGTTTGACAAATAAAAGTGCCTTCCTCATTCTGCTTGACTTGAAGGCCCAGAAAGTAGCTAAGTTCCCCCATCATACTCATCTGATATCTTGACTGCATAAGTTTGGCAAACTTCTTGCAAAGTTTGTCATTTGTAGATCCAAAAATGATATCATCAACATAAATCTGGACCAGAAGTAAGTCCTTTCCATGGTTGAGGTAGAACAGTGTTTTGTCTATTGTCCCTCTATTGAATCCACTTTCCAGAAGAAATTGAGCTAAAGTCTCATACCATGCTCTAGGAGCTTGCTTAAGTCCATAAAGTGCTTTGTCAAGTCTGTAGACATAATCTGGATGTTTGGTATCTACAAAACCTGGAGGTTGTTCAACATATACCTCTTCCTCCAATTCTCCATTGAGAAAAGCACTTTTCACATCCATTTGAAAGACAGTAAACTTTTTGTGAGCAGCATAAGCCAAAAATATCCTTATGGCTTCTAACCTAGCAACTGGTGCAAATGTTTCATCATAATCAATTCCCTCCTGTTGAGAATATCCTTTTGCAACTAGCCTTGCCTTATTCCTTGTAATTATGCCATCACTGTCAGTTTTGTTTCTGAATACCCACTTTGTACCAACAACAGATCTATTCTTTGGTCTTGGTACTAGGGTCCAGACTTTGTTTCTTTCAAATTTATTCAACTCTTCCTGCATTGCTTGCACCCAATCAGCATCTTGAAGAGCTTCTTCCACTTTCTTTGGCTCAGTCTGAGAGAGAAAAGAATTGTAAAGACACTCATTTGAAGTATATGTTCTAGTTCTGACACCTGCATCAGGATTTCCAATTATCAAATCATGTGTATGTGATTTTGTCCACTTCCTTGCAGATGGAAGGTTTTCTCTAGAACTGGATGCTCCCCCATGATCCATGGAAGAAGTAATTATTTCAGTGGAAATCTTATGACACTAGCAAATTCTGATAACTGAGCTTAGTTAAGTTCACTTTGTATATCTTATTACTAAGTCACAAATTAGAATAATGCTACTCATCTGTTAAGTTCTGATACTAGTAAAATTGCTGAATGTACTAAGTGCTGATAGACCTCTCTTATCAAAAGCAAAAGCAAAAAGATCAAAGATTAAAATCAGGTACTCCTTTGAGATCTAGAGTAAAAATGCGGAAGGGACGACCCAAGTGCATTGCTGGTATTAAGTAAATATGCATCAAAAAAGCAAAATATTTTCTTGGTGACTTTTCACACTCTATGATTACTGGAGAAATACTCTGAAAATAGCATAAATTCTGATAAACAGTCGTGACTCACTTACACTGAGAAGCCACTGTAAAATAGAATTTCAAAAGATGCATAAAATTAGCACAAAACAGTTGAGGTGGACTCAAGCATAAACTCATTCTTTAGTCGGTTTCAGGACAATGACAGATCTTTAGCAAAATTTTAGTTATGCCTTATTTCTAAGATGTACTGCAGTGAATCAGACTTTACTCTTTGTCTGTTTTTAGCTTAATGCACACACTAATCACTCCATCTGTATGATGAAAATTTCTGTGGTGGTCTATGTTATTTTAGATAAAACAGTCAATGTGTCATTATTGCATAAATTTTGAGGACAAGTTCTAAGTTACACGTTCTGATAATTAAGTACTGACGTCCATAACTCAGAACTTGTATGAGTATTTACTAAGATAGGCATTCCTTTTTCGAGTTAAGAAATTATGTTCTGATGACTGTTAAGTTCTGGTATAGGTCTAAGTTCTGATTTCTCAGTCTAATCCTTTACTTGGCTTATCTTTGAATAAAATTTGATAACAGTCTCAGTTTGTACTCGAATATGTTGAAGTGGAAGATTAATAGTCACTGTGATTAGGATTAATGGTATTTGTACTTGAACATACCACTATTTCTTGTGTTTTGTGCGGTCTAGACCATGCTTCCTCTTTCCAATGACTGTTATTTTTTTCAAAGTCTAGGGAGACGAGGTAGAATTAATTCTACCTGTCAGCATTAAATATCCTTGCGTCTCTTGGCATTCTCTTGCCTATATAAGCAACCACTTCACATCAGTCCTTCCATCACATTCTTCTCACACACTTATCCTCCTTCTTCTATCAAAAACACAATGGTTCGATACAACATGTTTTTGAACAACCAAACCTTCACAATGGAGCTAAGTTGTGCCGATTGGCAACAGGAGTGGCATGTAACAGCCATTCCTGAGGAGATCTGGGATTCTGTCCCATACGAGGTGCTAACTCACCTTCTATTCTTCTATATGGATTACCATCGCCATCTGGAGCGATTGGAGGAGGAAAGGCGGGAAGCTATCCGTCAGCAAGAGCGAATCATACGACTCGCCATATTGTTCGTCGAAGATAGGAAGAGGAAGATGACTTAATCTCGTCTTCTTCATGTTCTTCTTCATCCTCAGCTTTGTCAGGCTTCTTAGCTAGGACTAAAGCTGTTGATGTTCGGGTTAGAAGCTTAGGGAAAATCTTGTATTGATGTAATTTCCATTTCATAAATGTATTGACTTGATATATTAATGAAAACTGTTTTTACTTCAAGATTTTGTCTCTGAGTTATTTTATCTTGTGTTGATAAATCCTGATTGATATTCTGATGACCATTTAAATTTTGTTTTTATTTAAGTTCTGATTCTCTGTCAGCACTTATTCATCGAAATTATCTCGGTCATTTTTAACATGATTTATTTTCAGAATATTAATGTTGCAGTGACAAATAATTCAATCAGTGATAACGGGTTAAAATTTGAATTGTTTCCCTTGATAAATGGAACAGTTTTTCCTTGAAACTCGACAAATGGGTAAGTAATGATTACTGTTTTCTCGAGCCCAGTAACTATCCGTTATTACTGCATGTCTGACAGGTGTCCAACAGTAATATTTTTTTGTATAAGTACAGCAGAGAGAAGATTTCTTTAATCTTTTTAATTTCTTCATCTTTTATCTCTCTTCTTACTTTTACTCTCCTTCACTTTACTATTTCCGTTGTTTTCATACAGATATTATATCAAACACCTATCAGGCCTACTTAATTCTCAATTTTTTTTTCACATGGCACCAAAGGATTTAATCATTGATGGAGCAAAGTTTGTTCCAAACAACTATGCTGCAATTCTTGATCATGCTGAAGCTCCATCTGAATTGCACTTTGTGCAAGATCTTCTTGCACATAGTGAGGTTGGGTACGCCTTAACTCAGCCTGAATTATTTTCAAGTCAACAAGTTCTGAGGTTCTGGAGGACTGGCATTTTTGATGATGGTGGTAACCGTGGAACTCCCGGTATTATCTTCTAAGTGGGTGATTCATCTTTTGTAGTCACTCCTGGTACAGTACGCAGGGCTTTACATCTTCCCGAGGATTGTACTTTCTCAGTTCCAGAGGACTCAGCCCTTCGGGAGTTAATGGCTGAATTGGGATATGAAAAGAGTCTGACGAAACTTGGACAGTTGAAACGGGCTAATATCAGAAGAGAATGGAGTTTCTTCTTTGATTGCATCACCAAAGCTTTTGGGAACAAATGTTCAAATTTTGATGTTATCCCAATTCTGAGTCAGCACATAGGGTATGCTATTATCCATCAAACTCATTTTGACTTTGCAACTGGAATAATTAGTTTTATTGGGGATAGGATGACAGAGGATCGAGATGTTGTTTATTTTGCTCGATTCTGTCAACTTATTTATACGTATTGTACTGCTGAACCCCAGTTAGTCAGCACTCAAACCCCACCTTTTAAGGTTACAAAAAGGTACTTTAATGACCTGATAAATGCTGACACAAAGAAATCAATGGTGAGACAATTACAGATTCCTCAGTCTGTGAAACAGATTCTGGTAAATGCTAATCCTGCTACTTACAAATCTGTTTACTCAAATGTTCAACCAACTCACCATAACCAAAATCCATCAACCTCAGTACCTACCTCTCATTCTACTCAACCTACCCTCAGAACTTATCTCAAATCCTATCTCTCCACTTCACAGACTGCTCAACCTTCTTCTTCAGCACCTACTGTGAAGCCTACATCCTCTAAGCCAAAGAGAACAAAGACTGTTCCTCAAACACCTCAAAAGAGGAGGAGATTTATTTTGAGAGATGAATCAGATTCTGAGGAACAGATTCCTTCTTCAGAACCTGTGGTGGTTGAAGCTGAGAAAGCAACTTCTCAGAAGGATTCTGCAATTGGGGGTTCTAGGCTTCTCAAGAGGCTTAGACGCATGATAGTTTCTGAAACTCCCAAGGAATCCAAATCAACAAGGAAGTACAAGAAACAGAGGGCACAAAGGCCAGTTTCAGATGATGAGGAGGAAGCAGCTAAGGAAGGGGATCAGGAATCTCTGTTCTCACAAGACAAAGAATTTGCTCCAGTCACTTCTTCTCCATCAACTCCATCTCAGGAAGCTGTATCTGACAAGGCTAACTCACCATCTGTGTCTCTTGTTGATCCAGGCACAAGTGCTGAAATTGATATTCAGAACCTGGTTGTGCCTGAAATACTTTTCTTAGAAGCTCCAACAGCAAATAATACTTCTACAACACCTGTTATTGATGCTGTTCAAACTCCAGAGTTATCAACAACACCTTCTCTACATCAAGATGCTGATGATCAGATTTTAGGTGAGCATCAGGATATGGCTGTTGATCAGAACTTAGTATCAGATCAGCAATTAGAGGATGCTGAAGCCTCCATTGCTACTCACACTGTTGTCTTATCAGAAGATACTGATTCTTTAAGTTCTGATGCTGCAAATGTTGGAGATACTGGTGAAGTTGCTACAACTGTAGATGCTGATGAAGTAGGTCCTTCAGGACATACTCCTCCACCGACTCTTCCTAAGTCTGAACTGGTAAAGGAGTTTGTTATCAGGGATGCACCAGTACCTAGGAGTGAAACTCCTGCAGGTCAGGAGTGGACTAAAGAATGAAACTCAGTTTCATGTGTTCCAAATGCTTTACATCTTGCTGAGCACTTGACTAAAGCTGATGAAATGTTAAATTCTGATGATTTTAAAACCCAGCTTAGAGTCACTGCATTGAGTACTAAACATCTACAAGGTCTTCATTCCAATACTCATGCAGAGCTACACAAGATTCAGGAGAACTTTATCAAACAGGAACAAGTTTGGAAAATTGATAAGAAAAAGTTCTTCCAACCTACCATTGACAGGGTTGCTTATATTGAGAAAACTCAAGAGAAGCAACAAGCTCCAATTGATCAAATTCTGACAAATCAAGCTTCTCAGAAATCGCAACTTACTGAAATCCAGACCTCAGTGGAACTACTTATCCCTCTTTTATTACCTGCTGATGCCAAAAAGGGGGAGAAGGTAATTAAGTCCAAATGCAAAACCAACAAGACACTGCAAGGAAAGGATGATGGAAAAGATGACCAAGGAACCTCTGGAATGGGTAGTGGTCATAGTCAAGGTAGAAGGTTTACATCAATACAAGCTAGTCACAGAACAAGTTCTGATACTGGGAAAAGAATAAGTTCTGCTGCTGGTAAAAGGATAAGTTCTGATGAACTTCTAGATCTTGATGAGGAAATGTCAAGACAGTTATTTCTTCAAGAAAATCCAGGGATGGACTTGGAAAGTTTAAAGGAAGAAGAAGCCAGACTTAAATCAGAGAAAGTCACATCTAAATCTGAAGCTTCTGGTAAAAAGTTACTTCCAAAACCTAAAGGCATTGTGATCAAAGAAAGGATACATACTGAAGCAACTTTGGCTAGATCACAACCATAGATAGATTCAAGATCCAAGGGTAAAGAAAAGGTTGGTGAACCTATCAAGCCTTATGTACCTCCTGAGGAAGAAGAAATTACTGATGGAAAAGATGATCTTGCTCTGACTACAAGAAAAGTTCTTAAAACAACCTCTGACATGGCTCAAGTTGTTCAGAGTCAAGAAATTGTAAGTTCTGATATTCAGAAGAAGCAAGTAACCTCTGACAGTGCTCAAGTTAACTTGATATCAGAAAATAGATCTAAAACACTCCTACCAGGATTCACTAAAGCAAAACAGACTCAATCTTTGAAGACTACTGCAAGTGGTTTTGAAGCAAGAGTAGTTACTGGAAAGGAAGCTAGAGATAAAACTGGATTGGGAAGTGCTGATGAAAGAAGAGTACACAACACTACCAATGATCCAACTTCCTTGAGTGAACCAGGTATTGGAGCAACTCCTGAGAGATTGAATCAACTGGAATCTGTACAGATGGTTTACCATACCTACTTGAAAGAATACATCATGTTGTATTTCATGACAGATGGTAGGGTTTATCATATAAGACAAAATGCCATTCCTTTGAAGTATTTTGAAGAATTGGAGCATGTACTTTTCTTACTTCAAGTGGATGACAGAATAACAGAGACTGCTGCAAACTACTTAAAAGAACAGATTCAGAGACAGAAAAGGCTTTATTCCTAGCAGCTCTCGTGATATTTGTTCATCACTGAGAGGTAACAGTTCCATACTGTAACAGAGTTTATTGTTTCAATAAAGTTTGTTTTCTGTTACTTAAGATCTTAAAGTTCGATTTGAGTGTACTATACACTGTATTCACCCCCTCTACAGTGTGTGTGTGACCTAACATAACTTATCCCAAAAGAAGCCTACTAGCTCAGCTTTCTCAACCTGAACCCCTAGCTCTCGCGCTGGACTGGGGATCCTCTTTACCAACTGGTTCCTTTTTAACTGGAAAGAATATAAACAACATCGCACAAATGAGCTAACTAGCTCAGCAAGTCACAATGACAAAACTGAGAATAATGATCATCAGGTGAATACGATTATGATATCAAGTGAACAATGGATTATGATTTAGAATTGGATACTATACTTTTAATTTAAAAACCAAGGTTAGGCTGCTGATCAGTCACGCACTGACCCTGAGCAAGGCACACAGCATTGCTCTAACTATTGGATCCAAGGCACACATTGGCCTAACTTGACCATTATATGGTCTGACCACGAATCTGGTCCATAATTTTATAAAAACAATCCAATTCTAACATAATAACAGAATATGCAATAATAAATAATAACCGAAATCATTAACAACAATAAACGTTTAACAATGAAAGGGTTTCAATCCTTATAAGGATCAATAAGGCAATTTAAAAGCTTAGATGCTGGGTAATGAAAGAATTGGATAACAAAGGAATCAACATTTCAGGGTTTCAAAGATTTGGGCTTTCAAAGCATAGGATACAATGATTGAATGTACAAGTAATTCAGTTCAGTGTTTGGGATTTTGTTTACATATATTTGTGGAGTAATATCGCATACTTGAGATTTGTGTTTAGGTATACAACAATCAATGGTCTAGAAAGAATAAGGTTTACGGCTCAAGAACAATAACTGGAATCAGAGTTTAGGTTTCAGTGCTTCAAAGCACTTGCAATATCAATCTGACTATCAAATACTACAATATCTCGAGAAAGTTCAGAACACTTGCCTGATATTAGCTTACTACACTGCACTCGTTTCCAATCACAAGCGTCTTATTCCTCAACTATCTGTTTTCCTTTCCTACGTCTTGCCTCTTCTGCTCACATATCATAAGCATCTATCAATAATTTACTCATGTAATTCTATTCAACACATACTTCTGTCTACCCTTCGTTTTACCTAAATCCGATTAACGGATTGAAAGTTATGCAATAATCAAGTAAACACCGAATATATAGACCGATAGTCAATTAACAAGTCACATAGCACATAATACATCACGTAATCAATGATATATTATTTATAAAGAAGTCTCGGGTCATAAATAGGCTTTCTGGTATTTAAAATGATTTTTAAAACATTTTTCGGAATTAAAACGGGTCGTTGGATCAATTTCGGGTTAATAAACAAGGTTCGGTTGGCCCATTCTGGCTCCGAAATAATTTTAGAATTATTATCGAGCCTTGGAAATAATTTAAACTAATATTTTAAAGCTCGAAACTATTTTTCAGAATTTTTAAATCATTTTTAAATAATTAAATCTAATTAAATAATTAATTAAAATCAATTAATAATTAATTAAATCAATTAATCAATTAATTTTCGAATTAATTGACCAATTAATCAATTATAAATTAACTGAAATTAATTAACTAATTAATTTAGATTTATTTATGAATTAAAAATAATTTTCAGAATTAAAATAATAATTTTTAGAATTTTCAGAAATTAAAAATGAATTTTTATAATAAAAATAAATAGGAAATATGATTTTTAAACATTTTATAAACAGGAATCCTAAATTTGCAAAGTCTGGAAACTTCAGGGACCTAACTGTATCGTCCCCAAAAGTCCATGGACCAAACTGCAATTTTACACCCCGTCGCCGGAAAACAGTCGGGTTCGCCGGAGAACACGGTTCCGACCTCCTCACCTTACCACAAGCTCCAGATCACATCTACAAATTACCAGGAATACAATCATGCAATCAAAACAACCTAACAATCCCTGAGTTGGCCGGAATTTGGCCGTGAAGTTTTCCAGTTTCCGGCGAACATCGGAAAACTTCAAAACATAACTCCCTTCTCTACAGACCTCGTTGGTTCATGAAACTTATACGACTAGATTGCAAATTTCACAGAGAACACAACCCACTATAACACAACATCAATCTATCACAGAATAAGAAACCCCCAAATTTCAATTAAGAACATTCATACGGGTTATAAACCCTAATTTTGAAATTCGAAAATTAAACCCACTTTTGACATATGAAAGTCATCAGGAAAACAAGCTCTACAACATGCAATCATCAAATCATACAAACAATCATCCGAACAAAAATTCATATTTTTAATAAAATAAAATCGAAAATAAATAAATTTTTAGAAAAATAACCTTGATTTCTGCAGTGAAACAAGGCTCAGAATCTGATAGAACACTTCAAATCCTTCGTTTTGGTTACTCAAGCTTTGAAAACAGAGATCGGTAATGCCTTCGTTTTGCTGTTTGATTCTTAGAACAATTTTAGGAAATTAGGGCTTTTCTCTGAAAATTATATAATTAACTATCTGCAAATGATTTTGATACGAAATAAAATACGGTAAAAGGCCATTTATAATTACGGAAAATTTGTATCCCGTTGGATCATTCCGGATATAAAACGGTACGTTTATTTGTAAAAACTGATCCAAACGGTATCGGTTTTCGGGATAATTATCCAAATCAGTACAATTTGTACTGCGGTCTTGGTCTCAGCGCCTGGTTACACGTATTACGAAGTGATAATTAGGATAGTTTAATAAAAAGCTCCCGTTTATCGAAAATACGGGTTTTATTGATTTACCGAAACGAATATTGTATCGAAAATGTTGCGCCGGGACCCGCGCAGGACAAACCGTACGCCGGATCGAAAAAGTTGAAACATGGAATATGCTCGGAATATTACAATTAGGTTAGGAAGGAGTTCTCGAAAGAGTTTCGGGTTCCAAAAACGTAACAACGGTTGACGTCGGTTGGTTCCCGTTTTTATAAAATAGATTTTAATTACCCGGAAAAAGATTTTAGAAATTTCATATGATTCTTATAAATCCATAAACCAGTATAAAAATAATTAGGAAGATATGACAATTATCTATATTTTATTTTGGACATATAAAAATTAAAATACTCAATTAACATTTTTTTGAATATTCAAGTACATATAACACTTAACAATTAGCTTACAGAATAAATACTGAACACACATAATAATTATATAATAGCAAAAATAATTACACGATATATCCCGGATATTACAGATGCTCTTCAATATCTTCAACAGTCCATTCTGCCTTTGGCTTGGGAATAGACTGTCCAACAGCAACTGTTGCAGTAGCAGCTGTGGCCACCTTGTGAGGGATGTGAGGACCATTTTCAATGCAGTTGATGTAGCTTTCATCTTGAGAGAGAAGATGTAAATGCATCTTCACCTTCCAGTGATGATAGTTATCTCTTTCCAAAATTGGAATCTTTACACCAATATCCTTCTTACTCATGATGTTAGTAGAATAGATCTTTAAACTCTTTGTATGTTAAGAGCTTGCTCTGATACCAATTGTTATTCCCAGTGGACTAACAATGAGATTTACAGAAGGGGGTTGAATGTAAATCTCAAAACTTTTTCAAGTTTTGAGCAGTTTCTAAGGCTAAGTGTTTTTGAGAGCAAGTGTGTGTGAATTGCTTGAAGCAAATGCAGACAAATATATATTCAAATACAAATGTAAAGAACATAGAGAACTTAAAAACTTTTCTGGTGGATTTGTTGTTCCACCAGAGATGTGTTATTTCAGAAAATCTGTGATTCAAAGAACTAAATCACATCTGCTTCCTAGTACGAACTAGATGATTTTCTCTCTGGATTTTTCTAAACAGATCTGGAAAATTTATATCTAATTACTAGCTGCTGCTTGGTTTATATATCACCAAGTTTACAAGTGAAGACAAAACTATAAAATACAATTAAAAAGGCTCTTCACATGTTTCTTCTTCATTTCTCTATCCAATGCAATTTAGGCTTAGCTGTAAATCTTTGAATACTTTCTTGTTTGCACCAGAATGGAAATGCTGCATTTTCTTGATTCCTTCTAGAGGCTTCCACATTCCAGTTTGTCTCTGTCAATCCATGTGCCTCTGTCAGCTTATGAATTGTCACTGTCAACTGCTAATGAACTAAGCATCCGTTGAAGCTTTCATCCGTTGATGCCTTATCCGTTCAGGCTTTATCAGTTGAAGTCTTTATCCGTTGAAGCACTTATCCGTTGATGGATATTATCCGTTGAAGCATTAGAGACATCCGTTGAAGCTTTGTTTCTTATCCATTGAAGGTCTTCAATATCAGTTGATACTTCTTCACTTATACAAAATTACAAGGCATGAAATATTTACAATTAGCCCTCCTATTTGCATATCCACTAGTAGTCAACATGACTGATACTTTCCTACAACATCTAAGAATTACAACTTGAATCCAGAGATTGAAATGTGCTACAATACTAAACTTATTGCTAAGTAAAGCTACTCCTTCAACGGATAGCCAAGATGGTCTTATCCGTTGAGGCTACAACCACTAGATTTCTACTTAAGTGTTTTGTTTAACTTATCATCAAACTATTACACATATTCCTAACAATCCGGTGATGATTTTTACTTCATGGAAGAGCTGGAGCAATTGGAAGATGGGTCAATGGCCCAGATTGTCAAGAGATTCTCCAATGTCAGATTCAAGAGAAATCCCAACGTCAAGTACAAGTCCAACTACAACAGATTCTAGAAAGGTGGATCTTCAAAGTGTGGTGGATACAAAACAGGGATGGTTGATCGGAGCACCATTCAATGCTTTAACTGCAATGAGTTGGGACACTTTGCCACAGAATGCAGGAAGCTAAAGCAAGTAAGGAAGAACTCTTATGATTCAAATAAGAAGAGTAACTTTGAAAGGGCTTATCTGGCAAAGGGTAGAAGCTGGGATGATACTGATAGTGAAGATGAATAAGATGGGAATCTTGCTCTTATGGCTATTGATGGAAATACTTCATCGTCAAGAAAAGAGGTAAAATTTACTAATGCTGAATTAGTTTATCATCTAGGAGGTTCCTTAGATTATGCTCGTCGTGATAATGAAATGTTAATTCAACAGATCAAAGACCTTGAGAAAGAGGTCAATGAATTAAGACTTGTGCATATTAATCAGGAAAAATTAAAAGAACAAGTATCTTTTCTAGAGAATAGAGTTAACTATTATAGACAACTCGAAACTATTCTCAAAGACAAGATCACGGGTCTTGAGACTAAGGTTAAAGCTTACTTTAATTCTTGTTCGAAGGCTAAAGAGTTCTACAATAAGCAAGCTATTAATAAAACATCTGGAATAGGTTTTGATTACAATGTTGCTAGTGGAGAATTAGGCATAAAATCCCCTCCTCATGTCTGTGCTAAAGGTAGGGAAGTACCACATGTGCTTAAGGGTGTTGATAAACCTCTCTATAAAGGATCAATTGTTGAACCATTTGATGAGACCTCCTTTATTATTCAAGAAGAAATATGTGCTGAAGATTGTACTAATGAGAAGGTTATTTCCAAGCCACGTGTGTCGAAAGTTCCAGTCAAAGTTGTGAAAGCAACTGAGACTAACTCAGACACACATAAGTTGGATAACAAAAATGCCATGTCTACCATACATAATTTGCCTATTGTTAATCCCTCTCATAAAGTATACGGTGTTCCTAATTGTATGTCTTGTGCTTTTAATTTGATGTATGCATATTTTAATGGTAAGCATGTTTCTAGTGATAAGACTACTCCTCGTTAGAATGTGAATAATAGGAAGCCTGATAGGTCTAAGACTGCTAGTCCTCCTAAGGCTAGAAATGAGACATTTGTGCCTAAGCCTAAACAGAAATTTGTTAAGGCTGTTTACAAGGTCAAATGTCCAGTCGTTGAGAAAGTTGAGAACATAAAAATTAAGAATGTTGTTTTACTTGATAAAGGCCAATTCTACAAGTATGCCGGACCCAACCAAGTTTGGGTTCCGAAGAAGGTCTAATCCATTTGTGTTGCAGGGCATTAAACAGGTGGAACCGGTAGTGTGGATTCTTGACAGTGGATCGTCAAGACATATGACCGGAGATAGAGCCCTGCTATCAAATGTGGTTGAGAAAGCTAGCCCAGTGGTTACCTTTAGAGATAAAAGAAAAGGTTTAACTGAGGGATATGGCTGTTTGCAAGCTGGAAATGTTATCATTGAAGATGTGTACAAGTGCACTCCTGGTTGGTGAGTCAAAAGGGGAAGTCAATGCACCACAGTTCATGGACTTTACAGTTGCAGATCTGTTAGACTATGCAATCTCTTCTTCACAATCTCACTTCAGATTGGTGTGAACAAGTGTACTACTCAAACAATCGTCAAGGATATGGTATGGCACTCTAACTGAAGTTACAGTTTAATATGAACTAGTAGATTTGTCATATTAATAACTCTCATATCACTATGCACAAACATATTGTTTTATATGTGCAGTGATATAATTATAATGTTATATGTTGGTCTATAAATAGACTTGTGCACTCAAACAGTTTTAGGAGAAAATCAAACTTCTTTCTACATTAGTGATTTCTTATTTCATTTTAAAATCTTTTGAAATCACTATTGTACATCATTTCTCTCAAAAGATTAAATGTATGATTTTCATTCATTATAGATCTTAAGTACATTTTATCTCTATTTTCATATGTTCTGTGATACAGGTTCAGCCTCCAATGGCCTTCTTTCATTGACAGTCATGAGGTTGAAAACCCACAACTTCTATCCCAGACTGTAAAGACAAACACAGAAACAGAACCAACCAACACTCTCTTACCACTAAAATGAAGTATGAATGAGCGTGAGGGAGATAGTGCCTTAGTGCACCACATAAGGAAGGTTCTGAAGTCTACCCAACAGCTCTGTCTCCTACAAAGATGAGTAGTATTTAAACCGAGACAACTGCTAGCCCCCATACATCTTCTCAAGAAGATGTAATGGCTGAAAAAGGTGCAAAAACAGTTACTAGATTCACCCACTCAACAGGGTGCGTCTATTGAAATTTTCCTGTCGGCCAGGGTATCCGATGTAGTATCACCACCTCAAACATAAACAATTCTTGATGCACAAGGAAAGGTTACACACACAAAGGAGGAGTTGACAGAAACAAGAGTTTCGACCATTTTAAGGTCAGATTCGACTGGTCAAGATTCTTTAATAGACCACTTGCCTTTACAGGTGTTAGGAGATGATACTGATCCAAAAGCCATATGTCAGTGGTCAGTGTCTACCTTCACAGGCTTAA
Source organism: Apium graveolens (assembly GCF_009905375.1). Classification (NCBI taxonomy): domain Eukaryota; kingdom Viridiplantae; phylum Streptophyta; class Magnoliopsida; order Apiales; family Apiaceae; genus Apium; species Apium graveolens. The sequence goes on from NC_133647.1 coordinate 33,697,247, forward strand.
ATCCCCTGGATGCATCTGCGGATAGTGGATCTGACATAGGCGCAGATCGGTAACTTGTTGACAATGATTCAGATTTTACCTGATAAGTCACAAGGAAATGTCTTCACATACATTAGAAGGGAACTTTGATCTTTATGCTAAATTCGTTGGATCATTATTTACCTTCCCAGAGTTCAAATCTGGAACCCTAAAAGGGAAACTAGCAACTTGTAGATTATGACTCAGATTCATCTGACGAGTTTAACAAGGATGGGGATTTGCGAACTCCCATTGCACCACCTGTGACCTCCTTAAGGATGGCTAAGGTGATTTTCCTTGTAGGTACAGCTGAATTTTGGAGCTATGAGAGGAGTGATATACTTGTGAGAATGAGTGTAAACACGAGTGGAGAGAAGAGTGAAACACATGTGAGGTACACTAAACAGAATCACACACTCACGGTGAGGAAGAAAGAGAAACTATTTGTTATTTCTTTTCAACCAAGTGGAATATGAGAACTCCTTCAGACAGCGGCATACATTCCTTCTCTAAGGGGAGATAAAAGCTTAAGTAATAGTTTGGAGGATTCCTCAACTAAGGGGGAGAAATAGCAGGGAGGAAAGAAAAAGAAAAAGGTAAAGCACATGTACACTACACCACACCATTGTTGTTCAAGGTGATTTCCTAGTAATCAGAAGAAGTGGTTTGGTTCATCACTATTCTTCATAAGGGAAGAAGCTGTTTTCCAAAAGGGGAGTACCATTGGTTTTTATCTGCGGATCCTATTGTACGGGAGATGTGGTAAACGAAGGTGATCTCCTTTAAGCAGTTGATTCTCATAGGGGGAGAAGAAAGAGAGATATGCGCTTCTCAACAGGAAATGTTGTTGTACAAAAGAAGATGAAACTACTTGAAGATATGTTCAGTCTAGAGGAACATCTATTTGGAATCTGGAAAATGTTAAATATAATCCAGAACTTTTCTGCTATTTACTTTGCATTTCTGTTTACATCTTTTTCTTATTTGTTAGTTGAGTTATCTTCTAGGTATTTGTTGTTATTGTCTAACAAATAAATAGGGGGAGATCGAAAGGCATATGTCATAGCCTATTTGTTTATTCGAGGATTTAACTCAACTCAAATAAGAATGTAACTAGTAAATAGTGGATCTACCGTCAAAGAGATCTCTCAAAGTAATATTTATCAAAGGATTCAGAAATAATGTTCATCTACAGAATTTAGGAATTAATTCACTGGAAAAAGTTCAAGAAATTTATCAAGCCTCAGTGATATAAATCAAGATTATGGATTTAATCAAGTGACAGAGATCTTGTCAGGGTATCAAATAATTACAGGGATTTAATCTGAAGAAAATCAAGTTATCAAAGTCAAGTCATGAAGAAACGTCACAGAAGTTGGTCACTCATGAACCAGACAGTACATCGAGTGTCAACATTGAAGTGGTGGAATTGATTCATAATTTTCAGAAGATTTTCAGAAGAATGGTTGTTGTTCAAAGAGTGGTTTTAATTCTCTATTAATTAATTAAGTCATATAATTTAATTAAAAAAAATAAATTATATATGCAAAGATTAATTTATTGATTAATTGAATTAATTGATTAATTAATTCTGAATTAATATTATGAATTTTCAGAATTGATTTTGAATTTATATTCAATATTAATTCAGCATGACAATCAATTGAACTGGTATGACAATCAGATTGTCATACCGATTGTCATGCTAGTTCAGGAGATAGTCATACCGATTGTCATGGTAGTACAACAGATTATCTCACCGAAAGTTCTACCAGCTATGGGATTGTCTTGCTAGTTTAATCAATTATCATGCCGATTGTCTTTCTAGTTCAATCAATTGTCATGTCGATTGTCTTGCCAGTTCAACGGATTGTGTCACCGATTGTCTTTCCAGTTCAATTGATTTGTGTTGATTGATTTATTAAAGACAACGGCAGCAGACATTAAAATCATCTATCAGACATTCAAGATACTTCAATAACTCAAGAACAAAAGCACAACAGCCGAAACAAACATTATATCTCTCACTGCTAAAACCAGATCATTAATTTCTAGCAATTAAAGTTAAATTTAAACCACTAGAAATCATTCTCTTGTTCTTGTGTAACTATCTAGCCGATCAAAATCCTTAGAACTTAATCTCAAATTGCTTTTAGCATTTGATCTTTTATTGCAAAAATAGAAAAAGTTCATGTCGAATTTATTCTAGATTTGTGATAATTTATTTGAGATTAATCCCTTGTAAACCATACCGTTGTTGTAACACCTTTCAAGTTTAATAATAGTGTTATTTAACTTGAATTTTGTTTCACTTTTTTATTCCGCATTAAATTCGATTAAACGGTATAGTTTGTATTCAACCCCCCCCCTTCTACAAATATATTGGGACCTAACAATCCTCTCTCACAATATTGTACTCATGATATGGTACCACATGTGGGTCTATAACCTGTCCAACAGACTTCTGAGATGGAACCCTAGGTATCCCTGCGACACCCTGTTGCGGCAAACCTGACTATAATCCCATATCATGCTCATCCATCCCCTTGACCGGGTCCATCTGAACTAACTCTGTCGCTGGAGCATATACTGGCATAGGAGGTAGCACTGCGGCTGGTGGAAACTCTGCCTCTATCTCCGGTATAAACTGATACTCTACAGGTAAGGGAGGTGGTATCAACTGCTCAAAGAACTCTAAAGGATCAAACATCTCTATAGGATCTGGTAGCTGCTCATGAGATGGTGGTGTTGGCTTCTGGGATAACTGTGGTGGATGTGGTGGAAGCATCTGTGCCGGTATCTCCGCTGACACTGGAGGTATCTCTGTTGCAACTGGCCCAGTAACAGTCCTCTCAGACGATGCAGATGATGCCATCTGATAATATAAAAAAGCAAGAAAAAAGGTCACTCAGCATTTCTAAAACTTATAAATTCCTACTCTAGAACTATCTAAATCCTAACCTTCTTATTCCTATCTTATGTGATCTTTCTATCTTATCTTAATCCTAATGTTATTGTTTTCAGGGGCCAAACCTCAGCTCTGATGCCAACTTGTAACATCTTCCAAACCCGAGGTATAAGTCTGGGGTTACTAGCTAATTATCAAACCTGTACAATATTGTAAAACAATTAAACAGATATATCTATAACCCCTTTTAATACTAACCAGGATCTTTTTAGGTTAAACTATGAAAACAAGAACCACACTCTAACTTTATTACAAGCCAAATTTAAATTCTCACAACTCTCTTTATTATAAACCATTGTGTAACATATTTTTAAACTACATTCATCTTTATTCAACACACACATCAACTATCTACACTGCATCTGCTCAGGTAACTCAAAGTTTTCCTCCTGAATTGGGATCAACACTTTTGGTATTAGAGGATCCCGCTGCTTGACCCATTTCTTTACCACGCGAGTCCTGATATGTTTCATTTTCCTTCTTAACTGAAAATAAAAAGGTGAATAACAACAAAAAGGGGGTGAGCTATGAGTTGCTCAACAATTCGGTAATATATAAATAGTGTTATAATAAACTAGATGAATCGGTAATTTGGTTACATCTGCAAAGATATAACCTCATAAGACAAGGACAAAGGCCATGATGGACGAGTATCAGTATGATTTGATGTATCCCAACATCGAAATATATCAGGATATATGTATATATAGACTATTGGAATATGCATAGAATATTTAACGAGTTAGGAGAAATCAGGAATCAAAATGAAATATGAACAAAGAAATAATAATTGTGTATCAGTGTTTGTGAACAAGTGTTATCAATGTGTAACTGCGATAAGAATCTGAAAGTAATTCACTATTCTGAAATTAGAATTGGGGAAAAACTTGCCTTTCACGTGATTCACTCCAAGCATATCACCTTCCTCTATCACCGGCTTGATCTTCCTTGTTGGCATTGTTTCTATCAAAGAAATAGGCTTATTTAGTCATCTCGCATTTCAATCGCGTCTCAAACCGACTTCACATAGCCCTTATCATCCACCCGTACGCGTATTATTGACTCGTATAATAATTAATAACAATTAGGACTCAGTTAACCATATAATTCACATAGAACATAGGTCACATAGTCATTCTAGGTTTAAAATAATTTTTGGAATCAAATTCGACTCACTATTCGCTTTACTGAACAATATCTGGCTTGTTTCCTATTTTTCGGGATTTATTGGACTCATCTCCATATGTAATAAGGCTTATAAGTAAATAAATATCGAAATTCGACTCGCTTCTAAAAGAAATTAATATTTAAAACTATTTTTCATAAAGCAGATCATTTTTCTGAGTGGAAGGGCTTTTGTTTCGCTCAAATCGGGTAAACGGTTCAATTATTATTCAATAAATAAGAATAAATTAATTTATTACTCAATATAATTAATTATTCCTAATTATTGAACCCTAAAAATATTTTTAAATAATTATTTGGGAAAATCAGAATTAAAAATGATTTTCCCATAATTTTTGGAATTAAAATGAATTTATTATGATTTATTGAAAATAATTTTATTAATCATCAAAATAATTAATCATTTTTAAATAATTAATAATTAATAAATAAAAAATAATTTATCAAAGAAATAAGAATTTTGATTTTTAGAAAATATTTCAGGATTATTTATAATATAAATGAATTAATTAAATAATTAATTAATCAATTTATCAAATAAATAAAACTGATTCTTATAATTAATAAAAATATAAAGTAAACAAAATTTCCAGAAACATTTGTCAGAACTGGAATTTCTGACAAATCAGATCAAACATGTGTCAATACACGGGTTAAA